>NW_022985169.1:1667525-1703938 GCF_010093535.1 Lindgomyces ingoldianus | reverse complement strand
AAAATAACTAAAGTAAAAGAAATAACTAAAGTAAAAGAAATAACTAAAATAAAGAAAATAAATAAATAAATTATATAACTAAAATAAACTAAATAAATAAAATAAACTAAATAGTTTTTATTTATAGTTTTACTATATATAACTACTATTATTACTAGTAGTACTATTATACATAGAGACGCTAGTAGTACTTTTATTTTCTAACTCTTCTAACTCTTTTTTATCTTCTATATTTATTTTTTGTTTTTGTTTTCCTTTAGAACTAGTAGGTAAAGTATAATTATAATAAAGTTGCTTTTTACTATAAGAATAGAAATAGCAATTATAAAAAAAATCTACTTACTAAATATAATATAAAATATATATCTTTTTAACATTAATTTTTTTACTTAAACTAAAATTATAATATAATATAAATAAAGTTAGTAATATTAATAAGTAGAATAACTTTAGTAAAGTAAATATATGTGTTAAATAGGATTATATAGCGTTGTTATATATTATATTATTATTATATATATTATAGTTGTTTAAATTGTAGTAATTACTTGTTAACGTTTTTTTAGCTTATATAGTTTTTTTTTAAATAAAAAAGCTTTATATATTACTAGAGACATAAGAATTATTATATACTATTATAATAATTATTACTTTTACTACTTAAAATCTTTTTCTATAAAATATCTATTTATAGAAATAGTAATTACTATGTACCTCTAGTAATAGTAATTACTATTACTAGAAAAATAGTAATTACTATAGCAATTACTCGGCGCTTCTAGTAATAGTAATTACTATTACTAGGTGCTTATAGTAATAGTAATTACTAGCACTTAGTAATTACTATAGTAATTACTATTACTAAAAAGTGGCAACCCTGATAATAAGTAGTAGTAGTAATAAAGTACACAACTAGATATTAAAGGCTATTTTAACTTATTCTAGGTTAAATAAGACTAAACTAGCGCCTTAAAACTCTTCTTAGATATTACTAAAAGTAATTACTGCATTATAGGCGTGTATAAAGCATAGTAGAAACTTAAGTTTTATAATATAAGTAATCTAGTTGCACATAAGATCTTTAGCTTATTGCTTATACACCTTCTTTAAAAAGGCAAAACAACCTACATTAAGAGGCTATAAAAGGTGTAATAAGTATAGAGGCATATAGATAGTAATAATCTTATTTTCTTTATAGTACTACTAGAAATTTAGTAAGTTATAGCTTTTATAGCTGTTAATAATAAAAAGCTAATAAGCGCCTATAACTTTTTTTATATACTTATTAAAGTGCTTTAACTACTATAGCCTAAGCTTATTTATTGTCTAGCTGTTTTTAGAGACTGTAATAACCTAGTTCTAAAGTAGATTTTTTTTCTTATACTAGGCAAAGAGGTAATAGCAGCTTTTAAAGATAATAAAAAGTAAAATAGCTTACTTTATTATATAAATGCTTTAAATAACTGTTGTTTACTTTTTATTACTTTACTATATTACCTTTAGCTGTTCTTATCTCTCTAAAGCTGTAATAACTGCTCTAGTTAATATCTAGCCTATTATAAAGCCTAACTTGTTAAAGTTATACATGTCTTTATCCTATATACTGTACTTAGCTTTTATGTTAGCTACTAGGTAAAACTAGCTCTAGATAACCTCTAAATTCTTATAAAGCGCTTCCTTATAATTATACTTATAATTAAACTTTATTATAAACTTAGGGCAGTGCTTAACCTACATACTAGGCTAGTTTAAGCTAACCTAGCCTAGATTGCGCTCTGCGCGCAAGGAATTAGCTATATTAGCTACAGCTGTAAGCCTAGAGGGAAATCTGCGTGTAATAAGCTTAAGTATGTACTTAACAACTACCTTCTTTTTAAGCTTAGTTAGATTCCTTAATTTAGGCTAGCATTCTGCTTTTAAAGGCTGTCTAGCGCGTTAATTGCTTAGTGTTGTGTAAAAAAACATTATAAATAGCTGCAGCGTGTTATAAAAAGAGTTTTAAGTCTTATTTTAAAAGCTTAAAGAGCAAGCTGTATCTAACGTTCTTTAGAAGATTTAATCTAGTGTTGTTGTTAAGGCATTATGTAGATAGGTAGAGTGTGGTGGGGGCTTAGCAAAAGTGGCCAGCTAACCTGTGTGGCCGGCCAACCTGTTAGGTACGTTAACCTTATTTAACTTAAGGATAACTAAGTCTACATTAAGAACAACTTTATTTATATTAAAGACAACATTATCTACATTAAGAATAACTAAGTTTACTATAAGAATAATCTTATCTACCTTAAGAACGTCTACATTAAGGATATAAGTTATTAATATAACAGACTTTACTAATTTACTAGTTTTAAAGACTATAATTATACTTAATATAACTAGTAACTAGGACTAATAGATCTACCTTTAAAAGTTAGTTACAGAACAGCTGTTTGTCTAGGAATACTGCAACCTAGAGCTCTTAGTAGCTAAGGTAATAAAACTAGGAGACATACTAGTTAAGCTAACATATAGTAATTATTAATTAGGCGCTACTAAACTATCTAAAATAAATGCAAAAAACCTATCTAACTATACTACTAACTATAATTAATAAGAGCGTAAAATTATAGAGTACAAAATCCTACGCAAATCTTTAGCTAGAATAAGTGCAGAGATCTCTTAGATAATTACATTACAGCACTACTTCTTAATTAAGGATTACAATAATGCCTATAATAAACTTATAGCGCTTAAATGTTAACTAGCACTAACTAGCCCTAATTACTTAAGGATACTTATAGAGTAATACTAAGCTTTTTAAAAGAAACTATGTAAGAACTTTAACACATAGCTAAGTAAATAGCTACAAACTGTTAAACAGTGTAGAAGAGTAAATCTTCTAGATGTCTAGAGTACCTACGCGCAAACTAACTTCTTTTATACTATTAAGCTTCTAGCACTAGAGTTTACAGCTAACACACTCCTGTTACAATCCTTGCTTCGTGGAAGCACGCGGGCTAGTAATGTTCCTTGGGGTTAGGACGGAGGTGACGGGCCGACGGTAGGGTGTACAGTCCTACGTAGGGGCTAATAGGCTGTAGAGGATAGTAGAGTAGCCAGATCGTGGTTTTCCCTTATTGTAGCAGTATAAAGGCCAGGTCAAACAGTCCTGTTAGACAAGATTAGAGGTATATATGTTGCAAGATATATAAATAGTATTACAGCTCTTTAGAAAGCTAAATACTACTTAGTCTATTATAAAAAATAAACTAAATGTTAAACACACCTCCTAAAAGTTGTTTAAAGTTAAAACTATATACATGTCTAATAGTGCTAAGAACAAGCTAGACAAGTTTAAGCAAGTTTACTTTCCTAGCTTATAGAGCTTACATAAACTTGCTCCTCTTCCTTAGCTTACTCTCTATTAAATAGTGCATTTTTCTATAATCCTAGGCAGCTCTGCTGCTTCTGCATCTTCTAATTAGTCTGTAAACAAGTCCTGCCCTAACCTAGCTAGATTGTAGGGTATTTTAGGTGAAGTTGTGTTAGTCTAACTGTAGACTGTAACACGCTGCCTCCCCTTCCTAGCAGCGTCCTTGCCGCTCTGCTTACACAACTGCGTTAGTAAGAGTTTATTTATAAGGTAGGTGCCTACTAGTTAGAAAGCATCTGCTATGCTATCGTTTTTTTTACTAAATAGCTTGCTAGTCTTGCTTATCCTACTGTCTTTATACTGCTTGCCGTTTTAATCCTCTTTAACAGACAAAGATAAGGCCCTGCAACGCTTACTAGTTATTAGAGTTGTCTTATGTGTTAACCTTATCCTTAGACAAGTGTGTAGAGTGTGTAAAAAAAAATAACTAGTGCAACACCTTTATTTCTAACGCTGTGTAGGATTATTTAAAGAGGGAGACTTCTTTAGGACGCAGCTTTTACAGAGGCTTATAAGAGAGAGCTTATAAACTGTGTAAGGGTAACAGCAGAGAAGATAGGTAAGAAGCGTTCTAAACAGGATTATATCTAAAAATTACTAAAGCTGCTAGAGACTTATTATGCTAAGTATCTAAAAAAAAACCTTTCCTTCTTAGACAAAATAAAGGCCTTAGAGGCTAAAGTAGAAAGTTATTTACCTTCTTAGCCTTCTTTAGTAGGTGCTTGTCTCTAAAGGCTGCTGCTATCTAGTAATAACGTAGCTACTTCTTTTAAGATAGGTGCCTTGTCGCCTAGCTAGTTCCTTTTAGAAGAGCCTAGAGGTACTCCTGCACTAACTGCTACGCATTCTGTAAGTTCTTAGCTAGTTCTTACATGTTCTTACTAGTAAGCTATTTTATCTATTTTACTAAAAATTCTTTTCTGTTCTTTTAATTACTAATAATTTATTTTACTTTATATTCTATCTCTATTTCTTCTTATTTTTATCTTAATAAGGGAATCTTTTTAGATGCTTTTTCTAGCTTAGAAATGTAAAACTAAGGGTGTATTTTTATATGTAAAGGAAGCTTTAGTTTACAGTTATTATACTAAGTTTAAAGGACTTTATATAGTCTTATTCTTTTTTTGTAAGCTTTCTAGAAAGTCTAGGTACCTTAAGGTTTTTTGTTTTAAAGTATACATAGTCTCTAGAGCAGATTTCTAGTCTAGATTACTGTGTTAATTTTATGTACTGTTTTATTATCTTCTAACTAGATCTAGCTTTAACTGCTAACTTCTTATGTATGTTCTATAGGTTTAACAGTTAGTTAATTAATTCTAGTAGATTTATAAGCTAATTCCTATAAAGCATGTAATAAAGGTTGTAACTAAAGTTAGCTTTATATAAGGTCTCTTTTATTATAGTAGATTCTACTGTGTTAATAGTAAGTTGTGCTATTAGAAGCTATTCTGCCTAGTTATCTTAACTATAAGCGACATACTTTCTTAAATACTTTTTTACTTTAGTGTTTACCTACTTAGTCTAACTGTCTATTTATAAGTAATAAGCTATAGATAGTTTATGCATTATACTAAGATGCTTTATAGCAGCTTTTTAAAATTTACTAGTAAATAATTTATCTTAGTTAAAGATAATAATTTAAAGGCATTTATATACTAAAATTATATTTTGTTCTAGTTTATATATAAATTCTTTACCTATAATAGTTTTTTTAATAGCTATATATACAGAAACTTAGTAGTTTTATTAAAAGCTACTATTATTATGTTACACATTCTTTCTATACTAAGTTCTTTTAATAAAAGAAGTTTTATTATAAAGTCTAAAGTAACTATTATCTATAGCTGTTTTAGAGCCTTAATTAGTTAAAAGTATCTGTATAGTTTGTGTCTACTAGAGTTATTCTTATTACACGTGTTGCATTCTCTAAGTACCTCTATATACAGTTGTTTTACTTTAGGTATTAGCTAAGAAATAGCAGTTTTTAATTTCTTTTATAAAGTGCTAATGCCTAGGTGTCTAAACATTAGAGATTTATAATATTTCTAGATTAAGTTTTTCTAACCTTACTTTGTTAATATAAGCGCGCAGAGTTCTTTAACAGGTCTAGGTCTATTATACACTAGTCCTTTTACTATTTTCTTAAAAAGAGTAAACTTTTTAGTTCCTTTATTTTTCTATTTATTAAAATAGTTAGGTCTGCAGCTAAGGGCGTTAGCCTACTAATTCTAAGCTCTAAAGACATGCTTAATAACGCAGTTAAACTAGGCAAGCTCTATTACCTATTATATGTGCATTAGTAAAAGCTTCTTTGTAGTTAGAAATGTAACTAAGTTTACATAGTTAGTTATAATATTGAATTATTTTTCTATTCTATGTAGTTCTGCTGCCTAAACTTATATAGCATTTAATATTACTTTTAACTCTTTGTTAAGTATGCTGTAGTCTGCCTTAGATCCGAAGAACTTTATAGAATAGTATGCTACAGAATGCTATTTTCTGTCTTCCTGTTTTTAATAGAAGGCTGCACTACTTGCTCTTAAAAATGCATTAGTGTAAATCTTTATGTCTAGTCTTAGGTTGTACATCTATAGTACTAGCTTAATAGTAACAGCTTGTTTTAGTGCTTTAAAAGCATTATTTATTTATAAAGTCTAAACAAATTTTATAATTACTTGTTCTTTTATAGTAGTGTTAGTTAATAGTAAGGTAATTTTTAAGTAGTTTTTAATTATTTATCTAATATATCTTAATAGTCTAAGAAATCCTTTAACTTCTATAACTATTATAGGTTCTAGCTATTCTAATACCTTTTATATTTTAGTAGACTTAATTTTAATTTTATTACTATTAATTATAAATCCTAAGTATTTTATTTTTATAATATAAAATTTGCACTTAGATAGCTGCAGGTAGAGTCTATACTTTTATAGCTTCTCTAAGACTTTTTATACCTTTTATACATAATCTTCTAAACTGTCTTTTGTGTAGATAAGGATGTTATCTAAATACACTAGTACAAAAATGTTAAGATATAAGTTAAGAGCTATGTTAATAATTTTTTTAAAATGTTACTAGAGCGTGTATTAGCCTAAATAGTATTACTAGCAATTTATATAGTCTCTAAGGGGTGCAGAAAGCTGTTAGCTATTTATCTTTTTTTTAATTTATATTTTATTAAATTTATTTTGCATATTAAATTTAGTAAAGTACTTAGTTCTTTTTAACTAATTTATTATATCTTATATAATTAGAAGGGGAAACTAATTTTAGATTATATTCTTATTTAGAGTTCTATAGTTCTAACATACTTAGATCTTCTCTTCTTTTTTTTTTACAAAAAACTACTGCTAAGGCTACTAGGCTATAGCTTTCTTAAATATAGCTTCTTACTAACATTTAGTTAATGTACTTCTGTAGGGCTTTCTTTTATATTTTTATTAAGAGGTAAAGCCTGTGTGTTTTTAGCTTAGGATCTTTTATTAGGTTTATAGCATAATCCTATAGTTAATGTAGAGGCAGTTCTTCTAGATCCTTAGGTGTCTTAAACATGTCCTTATAGTCCTTATATTTAGTAGGGATAGTATGTTCCTTCTAGATCTTATAGATACTAACTTATTTTATGTCTTTATTAGCTTCTAATTTATTATAAGAGACTTTTTTTAATTCTTTTTTTATTACTTTTACTACCTTAGCTTCTAGCTTTTAGTAAAGAAAATTTTAAAGTTTTTTTTTTTAAGTAGTAACTGCTACCCTGTCTAGCTTGCTTATAGGCTGGGTATAAATTATTATAGCATGCTAACTAGGTTATATATGCGTGCTCTATAAGGGTTTCTATGCTTATTATTTACTAATTAATAGTAAGGTTGTGTTTCTTAAGCTAGTTATATCTTAAAATAGCATTATATTTATCTTTTAATAGAAGTATACTTATAAACTTCTAGTTCTTTATGTTTAGAGTTTTAAAAGTTTTCTTATATATTTTAAAGTTAATTTATCCTCTGCTGTACTCTAATAAGAAGGCATTAGTAAGGGTTACCTTAAACAAGTTTTTTTTAATTTAGAATAGGACACCTTTTTTATCTATCTAAGTTACATCTATTACTGTAAAGGTGCAACTACTATTAATTAGAGCTAATTCTTTATGTCCTTTAAATATAAAGGTTATAGTTAAGCTTTATCTTAGTCCTTAGCTAAGTACTACTAGTGCTCTTATATTATAAAAGACCTTATTATATTTAATAAAGTAAATGTTGAATGGACTCTCTGCTAGCTAGCACTTGGTGTCAGCAAATGCGTACGAGACGGAGAGGTTTGCACGGTGTAAACATCGCACAGGGGTGTTAGGTAACTAGTGTTAATTGCTTTTTGTTTTTCCTCTGTACAGAGGAAAAGGGGGATATCTAGATGTTCGCGCACAGAGGTTCGCGCACGAGCATCATGTGACATAGATACGTGATCCTGCTCGTGCGTGATCGCTTGTATCTAGGCTGCAACGCTGCTGCTGCGTACAAACACTAGCAACTTTTCTTTTTGTCTAAAGAGTTGCCTTTTGTACGCGTTACCTTCCTTCTGTCTATGTAGGTCTATCTAATTATGTTCTGCCTTTACTTTACCCTATTTGTTAGGACTTGCCTTAGTAATGCTGTGCGTTAGAATAGGCTAGTTACACTATGTAAATAGCTTTTCTCTTCTTTATCCTTTACTTTCTAAGCTCTGCTGTACAATCCCCTAGCTCTTTTCTCTTTTTATATAGTGCTAACAGTAACAGATCCTTATAATAAGAAAGATAAGTGTGTACAATAAAAAAAAAAAAAACAAAGAGAAATAGGCCTTATATAAAGGCGTTGTTAGTCTAGTTAGTCTAAGGCATCTTTGCGCACAAGATCTAGCTAGTCCACAGATGCTTCTATCTAGACAGAGAGGCAGTTAGTTAGGACTAATAATTAAAGAGCCTAGTTTAGTGTTTTCTTTATACATGCATCTACTAAGTTATTTTTACTATTAATCTACCTTATCTTAGCAATTTCTCTCTTTTTATATAATTTGCAGAGTAACATAATGTTAATTATAAGTTACTTTTTACTAGTAGTGCCTAGCTTAACAAGGCAATTATATAGAGACCTTAAATCTGTGCAGATTACTACTAGAATTAGTAGTAGTTTAAGCGTTTATATAATTTGCTATAGAGTTGTACTAAGGGCAATTACATTATTAAACTCTCTAACTATTCTATACAGTTTACTAGCAAGAACACTCCTAGTTACTCTTTTACACTTAGTAGAATTCTAGTGTATAATGTTGCCTAGTATTTTAAAGTAGTTGCTTTACTTTATATAGTCCTTATTACTTAATATAATTAAGAATCCTAGCTATAAGCTAAAGTTCTTATTATTAGCAAATAATTTATCTGTAAAGATAAACAGCTTTGCATAATTAAGCTGTAATAGTAAAAAGGTAAGACTGCGCTTACTGTTGTCTATCTACTATTAGATTTATGTGTTAAGTGTGTTAATGTTATTATGCAAAGAGTTTGTAGTTTGTGCAGCAATAGACAGGTTAAATGCTGCCTCTAGTTAACACATAAATGCAATGTATGCCTCTCTTGCACATTGCTTAACATATTATTGTGCGGCATCCTTGTTCTCTAGGTTAATTATATAAAGGTAGCTTACTTATTCCTTCTAAGTAAGAACTACTATGTTATGCGTAAGTTTAATTCTTTTACTATTAAACTTAATAGGCTGCTTCTCTGCTAGAATAGTCTTGCCTTTTATGTAGAACTTTGCCTTTTATAGTTTTTCTTCTTCTCTTTGCGTAAAATCTTTTATTATAATGCTTAAAGTGTTGTCTGTCTATAAGCTAGTAATACTAAAGGTGTGCTTTTCTTTATTAGTAATTAAAAAGCAGGAGTTGTATAAAAAGATGTGCATACACAGCTTTTTTTTATAGTAGTTATAATATGTCTTAAACTAATACAGTCCTAATTTAGCAGCTCTATACAAGAGTTATACAACCTAGAGTATTATATTTAGTAGAAAGCTCTAGCGCATCTTCTTTAGTAGCTTTATGTACAGCGTGCGCATAAGCTTATCTGTTAATTAGATGTATGCTTATATAATATTACACAGTTTAAAATGCATTTTGTACATAGCTCTTAGGCTTACTCTTATAGCTAAAAGTAGTCTCTAGCTTATCCTCTAGATAGTTAGTAACTAGGTAAGGATTTCTCCCTTTTCTTTATCTAAGTAGCTAGCAAACACTAGGCAGGATTTCTTATATAGTTAAGTTGTTTTGCCTTTTACTTCTTATATAAGGCAGAGGTTAAAAATCTAACTTTTATACTTTATTAAGTTGTACACTATAACTTTAAAAGTGCTGTTAGTAATTAAGGTGTCTATCTCTATGTAGTCTAATTTCTTAAATAGTTCTCTAAGTATAGTAATTACACTGTCTGTATAGAGCTTAATAGATAAGGCCTAATTATTCTTTTTTTTCTAGGTTAGGAATACTTAGTCTAGACTTTATACAAGTTTTCTTTGCCTTTTACTTCTCCTAGTATCTATATCTTCCCTTTACACTAGTGCAGCATTGCTATCCTAAAGGGCTTAGTCTATAGTAGGCTCTAGTTCTGCCTCTGTAACATTCTTATAAGGCTGTTCTCTCTTCCTCTTCTTTAAAAGATCTCTTTATATAGGGATTAGTTTATCTAGGTTATCTGTTGTAAGTAAGTTGTCTTTTTTCTTTTCTCTATAGTATAGTTTAACCTGCGTACATTAGAGCTTTAGTAGGCTATTCTTTCTCTTAATAATAATGTCTCTCCCTTTAATGCTTTTAATCTTGTACAGGCTAGTCTAGCCTTCCTTCTCTCTCTATGCTATAATCTCTAAGCTAAGGGGGAGGTTAAGAACTTTATGCGTTATAAAGCTATTATAGGTGTTAATTATATAATTAATGTTTACTCTTGCACAGTCTTTTTAAAGTATCTTTATTACCTTTTGTACAGCGCTTGCTTATGCAATAATGTCTAGCAATAGTAGAGAGTCTAGGTTAATTCTTAGGTATGCCCTAAAGACTAGCAGCGTGGGTACTAGACTGTGTAGGCTAGCTGTGTTGTTTAGAGCCTTAACTGCTATCTGCAGGATAGCCTTATTATCTGTACAGTTACCTAGCTTAGTCTTTAGGATGTTAAACGCTTGTTAGAGAGGTGCGTGCGCGCGCTTAACCTTTCTAACTGCCTAATGTGCTTCTATAGGCATCTGCCTGTATGTAGCTTCTATAATCTTTGCATAAGCTTAAAAATCCTCTAAAGTAAAGTTTATACTAGAGTTATGCATAATGTAGTCTAGGGGTCCTTAATAGGTGTTAATCTAGCATTTGCACAGTGCATCTTAGGTATCTTGTGCAGACATGGATTTTAGGAATGTGGCAGCCTAAAATAATGTGTCTACATTAATAACATGTAGGACATCTTTATTATTAATTTATATAACATTAATAATAACTTTATAGTTAAAGTAGGTGTTATCCTTAATTATAAACTTAAATTTTTATAAGGCCTAGTTGTATAATTAGCAGAGGTAGCAGAACTTCTTAATCTCTTCTAGCACTACAGTATTAACATTATAGCTAGCGCTAGTTAGCATCTTCTAGAGTCTCTCTGTGCAGGGGTGTCTAAATTAGCAGTAAAGGCAGTAGAGTTCTAATTTAGTAAAAAAAAACATAAATTCTTCTTTACTAACATTAAAAAAAAAGTGTCTCTATTTTTATATAATAAAGACAGTAGTTTTATCTTTGCGTATAATAACATTTAAAATATTATTAAAGTATGCCCTAAGTTAGTTAGCATCTGCTAGCAATAGCAGGAATAGTGTTAGAGTCTCTAGGATGTGATACGTTACGTTACTAACTAAGTTAGTAATTTATATAGTACTAATTAATTCTGTTAATCTTTATCCTTTAAAGCTAATACTTTTCTTCCTTAGTGTTTAGTCTACTTTTATATAAGGGAATTCTTGCAGGTATGCTTTAAGTTATAACTTCCCTACAGTAGAGATCCTTACTGCGCTAGTATCCTATAGTTTACTTTAGTATACTGTACAGTATTAATCTTTAAGGATAAACTGTTCTGCGTATCCTTTAGGTTCTAGGCTGTAGATGTCCTCTATAGTCGCGCAGTAGAGAAATGCAGCATTAGTAAAGTAGTTAATAATCTTCTTACCTTTCTTTTTATCTAGGTTGTTATTGTTGTGCAACTTCTCTTTCTCTTACTTTAGTTTACTTTTAAACTCTTAAATGTACACATTTACTTTCTTACACATTAGTGTCTTGTTATAAAATCCTTTATACAAAGAGATATATTAGCGTTTTACATAAAATTAATTTATGTAAAGATAATTTATTAACTAACATTTTTTCTTATAACAGATAAAGCATTACTTTAATTATGCAGAGGACTATAGTCTAAATAATCCTTTATATCCCCTTAGGCTTCTTCTATGTTGTTAATAGCTATGTGTACGTAGTAAGCTATATTGCCTATTAGTGTAGTACACGTTCTAAGATTTATTTATAAATGCATTGTTTTATTAATTAATTATAACCTAAAGTGCTAAACAGAGGTTACTATACAGTGCCTTACACATAGGCTTAATTAAAAACATTGCTTATTTAAGTTTAAGTTGCCCTTAGCATACTTATATAATAGCAGTGTAAAGCAGTATCTTGCCTTAGAATTATAGACTAAAAGCTTTTTATGTAAGAGTAAGTTTATTAATTATAGCTTTAAAAGCTTTATGTAAGGTTTTTATAAAGTTTTTTTACTTACTTTATATAAAGCTTATTATTATCTAATCTATCTAATACTAGTTATAGTTTACATTAGTATTAAAGTAATTACTAAGCTGCTTATACAGTAACTTCTATAATTATTCTAGACTAATATTATAAAGGTAGAACATGTGTGCATGCTTTTTAAAAATATTAGAAAAGATGCTTACATATAATGCCTTAAAAATAGTAAGGCGTTAGCAGAGCTTAATAAATACTATAGCCTTGTTAGCTAAGATATTATATAGTTACCCTATGTAGTTATTCTTCTTCCTTTATGCCTTTTAGAATTATATAACTTTTTTAGGCGCAAGGTTCTCTGCTGTAATATCTTATATAAGTAGAAGTTAGTATAGATTATACAGTAATTAAATTATATACAGTAGGTACAAGCTTTAGGGAATCTTATGTGGAGCTGTGGCTACAGGAACATGTAGCTGCCTAGTTGTGCTCTTGTATAGTAAGCTATCGCAAGGTGGTTGTACTAATTGCAGAGGAAGTATTAGGTCTGCAGGTAATTTGTACAGAGACATCCTCTATTACATTAAGACTAGCAATAGTAGTAATAGTTTTATATAATGCTTTAGTAAGACAGTAAACATGTGTTCTCCTTTTATAAGTCTATACAGTGTAGTAGCCTCTATTATGTCCTTCTTAAAGCTAATGCTTTTATTCTACAGAGTAGTAATTAGTTCTTACAGAAATAGTTAGCTAAAATCTCTAAAGTGTACAAGCTCCTACCTTATAAAGTTGTCCTAAAAGTTCTTAAGCGTACATACATCTGTTGCGCTTAATGTGTAGAGTTCTATAATTAAGTTAGCTGCGTATAAATTAAGCTTATTTTTAAGTGTGTTATCTAATAGTTTAATCTTATCTACTTAATCCTTAATATTTGTCTGCTCTGCTAGGGTCTTTACTAAGATGCCTATAAAAGGTATGTATTAGTTATACATTAATACATTATGTTAGCTAGTTATAGATAGAGCTGGCGTCACTTATTGCTCTATAGTAGTTAATTATGCGTTGTTGCGCGCTGTCTTACTTCTTATTATATGCTGCCTCTAAACAGCCTTATGTAAAAAGATAAAACAGACCTCCTAGCATTAAACAAGCACTACTATTTATATAATACCTCTAAACAGTATTGTACAGACAGGTTTCTTGCTCTTGCTTAGGTAACTAAACAAAGATTTATAGCTACTTACATATAAATTAGACTCTGTCTTCACTCTTACTAATTTATAGTTAAAGTAGTAAAGAAAAGGATTCTTCTTATACATAAACTTTTAAATAGAAAGGTATAAGAAAAGCTTTCTCTTTTACAGTATTTAAACTACTAATTAGTGTTAAATAGACTCTCTGCTAGCTAGCACTTAGTGTTAGCAAATGCGTACAAGACAGAGAGGTTTGCACAGTGTAAACATTGCACAGGGGTGTTAGGTAACTAGTGTTAATTGCTTCTTGTTTTTCCTCTGTACAAAGGAAAAGGGGGATATCTAGATGTTCGCGCACAGAGGTTCGCGCACGAGCATCATGTGACATAGATACGTGATCCTGCTCGTGCGTGATCGCTTGTATCCAGGCCGCGACGCTGCTGCTGCGTACAGACAGTAAAAGTTAATATTTTTTTATAAATTATTAAGTTCTTTAATTTTTTTTATCTTTATAAAGTTAGTGTTTGTTTATGTAGTAGTTAGCTACTTTGCACTTATAATTTTTTATAAAGTAGTAAGTTAGTATATAATCTTCTTTATATGCTGCTTTTTACTAGAAGTAGTAGAATTTACAACTATTTTAATAGTTATAGTTAGGCTAACTTCTAAATTCTTCTTAAGCAGGTAAAGTTTAACATGTGTAATAGTCTATAATTTTACATATTAAGGCTATTTTTTAATAAGTTGCTGGTTAAGCTTTTTTTCTATGTTAGCTACTATTCTACATAGTGTTTGTTGTTCTAATGCTTAGTATAATACTGTCGCGTGCATTAGTACTACATGTATAGGCAGTCCTTAGGCCTATATAAAGTGTTAGGTGGATGTTCTTAGGTCCACCTAGGGTATTCCTAGGTTTGTACTAACTAAACTGGGTGTTCCTTCCACTAGCATTTGCCTGTGCCATAGGAGGCACTACTGCAGAGGAGACATTGTCTGTAGTTTTGCTGCAGGACTAAGGCTTTTCTGCTAACAGCTAGCCTAGAGAGTTGTGTTCTAAGTTGTTTTAGATTTAGTTCTAGAACTTTAAACTTAGCAGGTCTTTCTAGTCCTTTATGTTTTTAGTTATAGATTTTTATAAAGAACTACTATTATTTTTATTTATTTATAATGTTATATTTTACTTTAGCTATCCTCTGTATTATGTTAAATGTTACATAATTATTACTAATATTTATGTTATAAAGTAATACTATGCATTTTTTAAAATAATTATATTATTATTTACACTTTAAGCATAAACATTTTTAGAATTATTTAGATAGTTCTTAAGCTAAAGTGCTAAAGGTTTTATTATTAAAGGGGAACTATTTTTTTTCTTTTTTAACATTTATAATATACCCTTAGATTTAAGTCTCTTCTTTATATTCTTTAAAAATTATAATGTCCTACAGCACTTAATCTAAACTATAGAAGTTGTTAATAGCTACATCCTAATACACTTTAAAGTAAGCCTTTAAAAAGTAGTTTTTTTTACATTACTAGTAAAGTCTGTTATTTAATCTTTCTAATATTTCCTTATCTATAAGGCTGTATTCTATAGTAATAGCTTGTATTACTGCAGTAGTATTTTTATTCTCCTCTTTTTAGAAGTCTAGGTAATTTTAGTAAAAATATCTTACTTTTTTATACTTTATGTAGGCCTTATTCTTTAGCTACATTTATTACTTCTTAGTTAAAAGTAGCTTATTATGTCTAAGAGCTTAGCTTTTTTTTAAGGGGGGGCTTTATATATGTTTTATGTAACTAAGGTCTATTAGTCTTTTATTATAATAAAAAGCTTTTTTTTTTAAAAATGAATTTAGGTTTCTAGAGAGCTTCTTTACATTATTTTTCTCTTTTACATGCTCTATACTTATTATTATAAAGTGTTACTTTTATAATAAAATCTTTAAAAGTAGTTAGCTTTTTATTATATGTAAATTTATCCTTTATTATGTTTCTTAGGCTATTATAAAACATTTAGTATAGTACCTTCTAGTCTGTCTATCTGTAGATAGCTAGTTGCTCTCTAAAACAGGCTGTGTAGTGTTAGGCTATTTCTTTTTCTTGTTTTAGACTGTTTAGTTTATTAGCTGCAATCTTCTATTTATCTATAGTCTTATAAATAGCTGTTAGGGCTTCTTTAAAGGCTTTTATGCTACTAAATATTTCTTTAGTTTTTAGGTTTAGTGTAGCGCCTATTACTGTAAAATCTATCTAGTTAACGTACTTTACAGGCAAGTTGCTCACACACCTAAGTTACTTACTTTTGCTAAGACTCTACTACACTACTCTTTTTACACTAATGCATTTCTAATAACACTACTTAGACATGTTAAAGGAACGTTAGATGTAGCTTACGCTTTAGGCTTGTAAATAAAACACAACACTTTTTAAGCAACGCGCTGCAGCTATCTATAAGGTCTTTTAAAAGATAATAAGTAACTAACGCGCTAGACAACCTTTTTAAGCTAATTATATAGCTAACTTATAAAAGCTAGATAATAATAAGGAGCAGGTGATTATTTAGCACATACTTAAGCTAGATGTGTAAGGATTTCCCCCCTAGCTAGCAGCTATAGCTAATATAGCTAATTCTTTACGCGCTAAGCATAATATAGGCTATGTTAGTATAAACTAGCTTAATATATTTATTAAGTGTTACTTAAAGCTTAAAGTAAAGTTTAAGTGTTACTTAAAGCTTAAAGTAAAGTTTAAGTGTTACTTAAAGCTTAAAGTAAAGTTTAAGTGTAAGTATAACTATAAGAGAGCTCTTTGCAAAAATCCTGTAACGTACTTTATAGGCAAGTTGCTTACACACCTAAGTTGCTTACTTTTGCTAAGACCCCACCCTAACAAACTCTATTATAGCCTATAACAACCTGCTCTAGCACTATATAGTACAGTACAGCCTAAAATATTATTTAGATACTACTTCTGCTTCTTGCTTACATGTTTGTGTGTTATGCCTAGTCTAATTACACTGTCTGCAGCGCTTTTAGGATAGCTTACCTACTTTAGCTTACACCTGCTTCTTTGCCTTCTTTTTATTACTGTGTGCTTTAAACTTCTTTAAAGCTATTAAGCATAGGCTTTTTTAAATTATTAAGGTCTTTTTTGCTTTAATTTACTTTCTTTTATGTAATTTATGTTATATAGTAGCCTTATTAGCTACTTAAAGCTTAGTAATTTCTTATTATACTAACACTAGCTTATGCGCAATTATTACTACCCTTTTTAAACTCTTTTTAAACGCCTTAACTATAAAAGTTAGTAAACTATTAATATACTTTTAAATTTTTATTTTTATAAGTATTAATTATAACTTAAGTTTTAGAGTATTACTTAGAGTTTATAACTACTAAGGCTTATTATATATAAGTAGTAGTAGTAATAGAGTGCGTAACTTTACATTAAGGCCTATTATAACTTATTATAAGTTAAAAGGAACTAATCTAGCGCTTTAAAACTTTTCTTAGATATTACTAAAAATAATTATAGCATTATAAGCTACTTTAAAGCATAGTAAAAACTTTATTTTTATAATATAAGTAATTTAGTTATACATAAAGTTTTTAGCTTAGCACTTATATGCTTTTTTTAAAAAAGTAAAACAACCTATATTAAGTAGCTATAAAAAGTGTAATAAGTAAAAAAGCATATAAATAATAATAATCTTATTATCTTTATAGTATTACTAAAAATAAAGTAAGTTATAGCTTTTATAGCTGTTAATAACTACTAGACAGTAGTTACTAATAGTATGCTTTTTTATATGCACATTAAAGTGCTCTAACTAGTCTAAACTAAGCTAATTAGTAGTTTAGCTATGCTTAAAAATTATAATAACTTAATTTTAAAGTAAAATTTTCTTTTTATACTAGTTTAAAAAGTAGTTGCTACTCTAAAAAATAATAAAAAGTAAAATAGCCTACTTTTTAGCGTTAATGCCCTAGATAGCTGTTATCTACTTCTAGTTACCTAGCTAGACTGCTTTTAGCTGTTCTTATCTTTCTAAACTTATATTAACTGCTCTAGTAGATATTTAGCCTATTATAAACCTTATTTTGTTAAAGTTGTACATGTTATTATTTTAAATGCTATACTTAGCTTTAATATTTTTTATAAAGTTAAACTAGCTTTAAATTACTATAAGATTTTTATAAAAAGCTTTTTTATAGTTATACTTACACTTAAACTTTACTTTAAGCTTTAAGTAACACTTAATAAATGTATTAAGCTAGTTTATGCTAATATAGCCTATATTATACTTAGCACACAAAGAATTAGCTACATTAGCTATAGCTACTAGCTAGAGGGGAAATCCTTGCGCATCTAGCTTAAGTATGTGCTAAATAATTACTTACTCTTTATTATTATTTAGCTTTTATAAGTTAGCTATATAATTAGCTAAAGAAAGTTGTCTACTGTGTTAGTTACTTATTATTTTTTAAAAGACTTTATAAATAGCTACAATGTGTTACTTAAAAAGTGTTATATTTTATTTAAAAGCTTAAAGTGTAAGCTGCATCTAACATTTTTTTAACACATCTAAGTAGTGTTGTTAGAAATACATTAGTGTAAGAAAAGTAGTATAGTAGGGTCTTAGTAAAAGTAAGTAACTTAAGTGTGTAAGCAACTTGCCTATAAAGTATGTTAGTAATTTAAGGCTAGTTTAACTTTATAAAAAATATTAAAGCTAAGTATAGCATCTAGGATAATAACACATACAACTTTAACAAGACAAGGTTTATAATAGGCTAGATATCTACTAAAGCAGTTGTTATAAGTTTAAAGAGATAAGAACAGCTAAAAGCAGTCTAGCTAGGCAACTAGGAGTGGACAACAGCTATCTAGGGCATTAATGCTAAAGGGTGGGCTATTCTGCCTTTTATTATCTTTTAGGGTAGTAACTACCTTTTAAACTAGTATAAAAAAGAAAATCTACTTTAAAATTAAGTTATTACAATCTCTAAGCGCAGCTAGACTACTAATTAGCTTAGTCTAGACTAGTTAAAGCACTTTAACGCGCATATAAAGAAGCGTACTATTAGTAGCTACTGTCTGCTAGTTATTAATAGCTATAAGAGCTACAACTTACTTTATTTCTAGTAATACTATAAAGATAATAAGATTATTACTATTTATATGCCTTTTTACTTATTACACTTTTTATAGCTACTTAATGTAGGTTGTTTTACTCCTTTAAAAAAGGCGTATAGGCGCTAAGCTAAAAACTTTATGCATAACTAAATTACTTATATTATAAAAATAAAGTTCCTACTATGCTTTAAAGCAGCTTATAATGCTATAATTACTTCTAGTAATATCTAAGAAGGGTTCTAAGGCGCTAAATTAGTTCCTTTTAACCTATAATAAGTTATAATAGGCCTTAATGTAAAGTTGCGCACTTTATTACTACTACTACCTATATATAATAAGCTATAGTAGTTGTAAACCTTAAGTAATACTCTAAAACTTAAGTTATAATTAATGCTTATAAAGATAAAAATTTAAAAGCATATAAATAGTTTACTAACTTCTATAGTTAAAGTGTTTAAAAAGGGTTTAAAAAGGGCAGTAATAATTATACATAAGCTAGTATTAGTGTAATAGAAAATTACTGAGCTTTAGGCAGCTAATAAGGCTACTACGCAATGTAAATTATATAAAAGAAAGTAAATTAAGGCAGAAAGAACCTTAATAATTTAAGAAAGCCTGCGCTTAATAGCTTTAAAGAAGTTTAAAGTGCGCAGTAATAAGAAGAAGGCAAAGAAGCAGGTGTAAGCTAAAGTAGGTAAGCCTTATTTAAGTTATTTAATTATTTAAGTTATTTAATTATTTAAGTTATTTAATTATTTAAGTTATTTAATTATTTAAGTTACTTAGTTTACTTAAGATATTTACTTTATTTAGATTATTTAAATTATTTAGTTAGATTAGTTTATTTAAATTATTTTGCTTAGTTTACTAAGTTTATCTAAATATAGTAGTCTAAGTAAAATAAGAAAAATGAAGTTAAAAGTGCTATAAATTTTAAATAGCTAATTAAGACTTATGTTATACTTTTATACTATTTTTAGTAAATAGTAATTACTAGATTACTATTGTAATTACTATAGTAATAGTAATAGTAATTACTATTACTATAGCTAAAAGGTTGCATAGTAATTACTATAGTAATAGTAATTACTATTACTATAGTAAACAGCAACCCTGAGGCATGGTTAACAAAAATGGACATCTGTAAAGCGTTTATAAAAGGGCACGCACTAGATAAAGGGAAACTCTAACACTTATAAAAGTGTAGGCAAGACAGTAAGGATACTAATAAGAAGAAAAGCTTACATGTTATAATTTATAATTAGACTTTAATTAACTAACCTTAGATGCTCTACTATTTAGAACAAACAAGGCTAGAGTTCTCTATTACCTACTGCTAGGCACACAGGCACCTGTAATAACTAATAAATAAGAGATGTTTAAGCGCAACGTACGTTAATGCGCACTAGAGGGTAGGTAAGTGCGCAATGCGCTTAATAACACTTAACTATAAAAAATCTTATGCATATAGTTTAGACCTAGATTACTTTTAAAAAAGTGTAATTAAAGTTTAGTTTATTTTTACATAGACTAAGTAGCATTTTAGCTTTATAATAAGCTGTAATACTAGTTGTATATCTTGCACTATATATACCTCTATTTCTGTCCCTAGGACCGTTTAACCTGGCGCCCATAGCGCTGTCTAAGAGCAAACCACAATTCAGCCATCTATACTCCTCCGTTCCTGGAGCCACGCCAAGGACCGTACATCCAAGGAAGGCCCCCTCATAACCCTCGCCACCCGACACCGGCCCGCGTGCTCAAGGCATCCCAAATTGGGACCCTGTAAGCAAGAATTGTAACAAATGCTTATAAAAAAAACTTTAATCAAAGTTTATATAAAGTTTTTAATATAATAATTAATAAGCTTACACTTATATTAAAAGCCTTAAAAATAAATTTTAATACAAATAAATAAGAATAAAAAATAAAGCTTCTAATTCACTAGCACTATAGTTATATAAAAAGAATTATCCTAGGTTCTTAAAGCGCTAGGCCTATAACTCTAGAGGATAAAATGGCCTAGCAGTAGCTGTTTAAAAGATTAGATAAAGTAACTCTGCTATCTAGAAGAGTTGAAGGCTCTTCTTATATACACTAAGCTTCGGAACATACTATCTCTAGATCCCGAGCCGCGTTCTAGGCTCTAAGCCCTAGCTAAGGCTTTTTATTAATTCTTTAAAGACTAGTTTGTTATGTATTAAGCAGTTTTTAATTTTTTAGAATATTATAAACTCTTTGCTATTTTTTGTATTTTTTTTAAAATAGTCTGCTTATTAGCTTAAGGCATTAGCCTATTAATTATTAAATCTTGTAATATGCTTAATTATAAAGTTAAACTAGGCTAGTTCTATAGCCTATTTTACATGCATAGGTAATAGTTTTTTAGTTATAAGAAAGGGAACTAAGTTAATGTAATTTTTAAATATATTAAAATGCTTTTTAGTTTCTTATAACTTAGTTTTTTATACTTTTAAGGTGTTTATAATAGCTTTTAGTTCTTTATTAGGTATACTATATCTTACCTTAAAGAAAGAGAACTTAGCTAAGTAGTAGGCTACTAGATGCTAGTGCCTATTTTTTGTTTCTAGTACAACACAGCTTTTTTAGCTCTTATAAAGGCGTCTGTATGTATTTTAGTGTCTAGGCGCAGGTTGTATATTTTAATAATAAGTTTACTTATAACTTGTTTCTAAACTTTTAAAAGGCTTTATTTATTTAAGAGGTCTACTAGAACTTGTTACAATCCTTGCTTCGGGAAGCACTCAGGTCAATGTTATTCCTTGGGGTTAGGACGGAGGGAAGGGGCCGACGGCGGGGTGTACAGTCCCACGTAATGGCTATTAGGCTAATGGAGTAGGGGTAGAGTGACCAGATTGTGGTTTGTCCCTATAGCAGCAGTATGGTGGCCAGGTTAAACAGTCCTGTTAGACAGAATTAGAGGTATATATAGTGCAAGATATACAAATAGTATTACAGCTCTTTAAAAAGCTAGAATGCTACTTAGTCTATGTAAAAAATAAACTAAATGTTAAACACACCTTCTAAAAAGTTATTTAAGGTCTAAACTATATACATGTCTAAAGGTGCTGAGAATAAGTTAGGTAAGTTTAGCAAGTTTATAGTAGTAATAGACTTGCTAGGCGTGTTAGGCTTGTCTAATTTATAGCCTGTCTTCCTATTAAATAATGCATTCTTCTATAACTACAGGCAGCTACGCTGCCTCTGCATCTTCTAATTAGTTTATAAGCAAGCCCTGCCCTAACCTAGCTAGATTATAGAGCACTCTTAGTAGAGTTATATTAGTCTAACTATAGACTATAACACGCTGCCTCCCCTCCCTAGCAGCGTCCTTGCCGCTCTGCTTACACAACTGCGTTAGTAAGGGCTTATTTATAAAGTAAGCATCTGTTTACTAAAAGGCGTCTATAATATCTATCCTTTTTATGCTAAATAGCTTACTAGTCCTATTTATACTATTATTCTTACATTCCCCTTTATTTTAATCCCCTTTATTAGATAAAGATAAGACCCTGCAACACTTACTAGTTAACGTACTTCACAGGCGAGTTGCTTACACACCTAAGTTACTTACTTTTGCTAAGACCCCACTAAACTACCTTTCCTACACTAATGTATTCCTAATAACACTACTTAGACGTGCTAAAAGAATGTTAGATATAGCTTACGCTCTAAGTTTTTAAATAAGACATAAAACTCTTAAAGAAACGTGCTGCAGCTATGTACAGAGTCCCTTAAAAGACAATAAATAACCACAGCGCTAGATAACCTTTACAAGCTAATTCTACAGCTACTTTATAGAGGCTAGGTAATAAAAAGAAGCAGGTAATTATTAAGACTATACTTAAGCTATATACGCAAGGATTTTCCCCTTAAATAGCATTTATAGCTAATATAGCTAATTCTTTACGCGCTAAGCGTAATCTAGGCTATGTTAGCATAAACTAGCCTAGTATGTTTAAGAAGCGTTATCTAGACCTTAAAGTAACATTTACGCGTAGTATAACTATAAGAGAGCCCTCTGCAAGGGTCCTAGAGTAATTTAGAGCAGGTTTGTTACAGCCAACGAACAGACCGTAATGACCCAATTAGCTGTCCCACACAGCCCGAGCGACGTCGGATGGAAGACGCTTAGCTCCACGTTAAACGAATCACGTGACAGGACAGATAAGGAATAACTTTAGCTTTTAGATAAAAGCCTAACAGAATGCACTATCTAATAAGACTGTAGGCCTTGCAGGCTTGCAGGCTATGCAGGCTATGCAGACAGCAAGCATGCAAGCATGCACAGCATGCAAACCCTATGTATATAGCTCTAATCACAGCTATAGTTAGAAAGGCTGTAATTACTATTTAGTCTTTATCTACTTAATAGACTAAGAGGCATTAAAACCTTTATAAAAAGGACATTACTGCCTTATATATCTTGCACTATATATACCTTTTTTCCTATTCTTTTAGATTAGGTTTGCTAGCTCCCTATACAGCTACTAGGCTAAACCACAACCTGCCTTCTTAACTCTGCCTAACCCACACTCTGCTTAACAGACTGTACACCTAATCTAGCTAAGTCCTCCCCCTCTAACATTAACATACTATAGGCTGTAGTGCTCTTAAAAAACACTATTTTGTTAAAGTAAGAATTATAACAGTAATTACTACTACCTGCAAAGTATAGCTACTACTACCTTAGACATTAGCATAACAGGCGCCTTAGCTGCTAGCACTAGCTAGAGCCTTATAGCAACTAAGGAGGCGCAGAATTAGCAGATATTATATCTTTGTAATAAGTTAGAACAGCTTAAACAACACCTCTAGTAATAAGCATAATAAGGGCTCTTAAACATTTATTAGCTACAGGCTTTTTAGATAGAAGTAGCTAACCTTAGGAACATTACATAAAAAAGAACTAGTGTTAAATTAAAGAAGACTCTACACTTAGCCCCTCCTAAAGCATTTAACAGCTTTGCTAAAGACTTAAAACTCTTTTTTATAAGGTGTTACCTCTACATGTAATATAATAAAGGTGCCTTTAGAATAAATAAAGAAATAATTTTATAAATAAGCCTACACTTAAAAGGATTGTCTACTATATAGTTTTAACTCTATAATAATAATTAGATAAATTATTAAGTAAATAGTAAGCCTCTATTACTAGAAACATAAAAGGTCTTTAAAAATCTTAACTTTTTTTAAAGCAGCTCTAACTATAATCTATAGGCTAGTTAATTAAAAAAAATAAGCAGTTAATAAAATAAATTCTTTATAACAAGAAAAGAGCTCCGTCTAACACTATGCAGCCTGCTTTAGGAAGCTGCTAGCTATTTGTAGATAGACTAATAAAAAAGTAATAGGATAAATGTTCTATAATAAGCTTTTAAATGTAATTAAAAATAAATTTGCTTACATAAAGAAGCCTAAGAGCATTAAGAATTATGTTAAGAAAGCACTTACTTATAATAAAAGACATGCTAAACAACATAGAGAAAAAAAGATAGGCATAACAACTTTAAAACCTAAATAGTTTTAGAAAAAAAAGGAAACTCTATAGTTTAACAGTAAACTAATAAACCTTAGTTATGCTAAGCATATGTGTAGCTTCTCTAAAAAAAAAAAGTAGTCTCTCTAAAGAGGTAAGGCCACTTTTAAATAAAGAATAAAAGAAATAGCTTAAAAAAAAGCATGCCTTAACTATAAAAAAGTAGGCTACTTTTATTAGAAATGCTTAGACTCTAAATAACTAGAGAATAAGAATGTTAAGTTAGCTATAAAAGCTATGTATGCTAATAGAGGCCTAATAAATAAAGAAATACATAACAGGCTTAACAAACAACTCTGCTAAAGATGCAGAGCTAACTATAAATCCTCTAACTGTCTAATAGACTACTAGGAGGTAAAGGTCTAAGAAGAAGATAGTATCTCTAGAGCTATTAAACAAGCTGTAGTTTTTAAGGGATAGTAAAACCTAGCGTAAGTAGCTAACTACATTAAAAACATAAAAAAGAGAGAAAAACAGTACTTTTTTAAATAAAGCAGATTAGGTATCCTACTAAAAGAACTTAAACAATAGTTTAAGTAAAAGGACTACTAGAAATGCAGAAGACCTTATAATTACAACTTTTGCAGGATAAGACTTTATAAAGTAAAACTAGACAACAACTATAACACTTATAAAGTTATAAGAAAGATTGCTATAGTCTATTATAACATACTAAATAAAAAAGAATAATAAAAATTCTTTAAAAAAATATTAGTAAAAAAAGAAGGTTTTAACTAGCACTAAACACTTTTTTAGACTCTAGCTCCTTCTAGTAAACAACTAGACACACCACCTCTAGCATTAGCAGTAATAAAAAAAGAATTAGAGGAATAATAAATCTATAGGTACTGCATTCTATGCAGAAGTAGAAAACATAATAACTTTTAATGCAAGTATAGAAATTACCTCTTATAAATAATTTAGATAAAAGAATACTCTTAATAAGCTTAAGTATAACTTATACCTATCTGCACTAATCTTAAGCAATGCCTATACACTTAGTACTTATGTACAAACAAGTATTGTGTCTAGCACTAGCTAACTAAGCACTAAGCTAGCTAGTAGCTAATAGGCGCGTAGGAAAGTAAAAGGTTTATAGACACTCTAACTAGACTAGCTACAACATGTAAAATGCTAAACTACTAGCATTACAGTACAGGCCCCCCTTACAAAAAGAAACTCTAGACTAAATGCAAAAACACTCTAGACTGCGCTTTCTACTATTTTTAATAAAAAGCTAACTAACAGAACAACTAACTTCTATACTACTATAGAGTAAAAAGCATTAATTGCCTAGTAAAAAACTGCATAGTTAAAGACTACTAAGAATTTAAAGTTATTACTAACTAAGTAAGTAAGTAAATATACTACATCTTAAGCATTAAAGAAGACAATATTAGCATAAATTATAATAAAGTCTACTATAACATAAAAGTTCTAATTGCAGTAGGATAAGAACCTAGAAAAAGCCTAACAGCTAAGATTACCCTAAGACGCAAAGCCTGTAAATAGGAAAGCCTTGCGCTAATAGATAGCAGATGCACGTTTACAGTAATTAACTCTACCTAGGTTAACTAAAACAAGATTCTCTTCTAAATTAAAAAGCAACTCTTTTAAGTATCCCTAGCTAACGCATTCTTAATTAAATTTAGTAGAGGAAAAATTTAACTTAAAACTAAAAAATTAATTATAAAAGCTAAAGAAACAGACAACTAGATATTATTTAGCATACTACTACTTAGAGGGAAGTATTAGGTTATATTAGGATATAACTAGCTCTACAAACATAACCCTAACATTAACTAGTAAACAATAACAATATAACCTAAGTTTAGGCGTACGCAAACTACTTAGGCCTAACAAGGACTAGACTACCCTTAAAAAAGAACAAAACTGTAGAAGTTCCCCTGCTAAGAACTTAAAGCACGCGCTGTCTATATAATAAAGAAGGAACTAGAAGAAATTTCCTTTAAAAAGTTTAAGAAAAAAAGAGATTTAGACTAAGTGAAAATCTACTAAATTGCATAAAAACCTAAGAAAGAACTCTTAAAAAAGTATTATAGCTATAAAGACATGTTTATAACTCCTAAGAACCTAGAAGAACTACCTCTATATTAACCCTAGAATCACGCAATTAACTTTAAACCTAACCCCTAGCTAAAGACATATAAGCTGCGCCCTCTTACAGCAGCTTAGAAAGAAGCACTACAAGAATACATAAATTGCATGCTAGTAAGAGGCTATATCTAAGAAAGCAAGAGCCCTATAGCATTAGCAGTAGTCTTTGTAAGAAAGAAAAATAAGAAGGTTAGAGTCTACTAAGACTATTAAACCCTTAATAAAAATACTATAAAAGATTAGTTCTCTCTCTTTATTATCTAGGACATTATAAACTAGTTAAAAGAAACTACACACTTTATAAAATTTAATGTCTAAGACAGATTTAATAAAATAAAAATAAAGAAAAGACATAAATAAATAACAGCTTTTAAAACTCTATAGGCTCTTTATAAGCTTTTTATTATGCTATTTAGGCTTACTAACGCCCTTGCAACTTTTTAAAGAGTAATTAACATAGCACTTAACCTATACCTAGACATTTTTATCCTAGTATATTTAGATAACATCTTTATATACACTAAGAAAGATAAACTAGACTACGTAGTAAAAGTACAACTAGTGCTAGACAAACTCTAAAAGTACAGACTTTATTTATAGCTAGAAAAATGTAAATTTAATGTATAAATAACTAACTACCTTAGATTTATTATTAATAGAAAAGAAATAAAAATAGACCTTACTAAAGTAGATAAGGTACTTAAATAGCTAACACTAGAAACTGTTATAGAAATTAAGGGATTTTTAGGTCTTACTAGCTATGTACAAAGAATAATTAAAGACTACTTAAAAATTGCGCTACCCCTTATAGATACTACTTTAAAAGAAAGATCTACTTAGAAATTCCTATAGACAACAGAAATAAAAAATGCCTTTTAAGAATTAAAACAAATTATAACAAGCTACTCTGTCCTTAGAATGTACAACTCTACACTAGAAATAAAAGTGCACACTAATGCTTCCTTAAAAGCAGAAAGAGTAGCACTCTCTTAAAAATAAGAAAACAGTTAATAGCACCTAGTAGCCTACTACTTAGTAAAATTTGCACTATTAAAACAAAAGTATACTATCTCTAATAAAGAGCTAAAAGCTATAGTTAACATATGCAGAAACTAGAAAGTTAAACTCTAAGGTCTTGGTTAATAATTTATAATTCTTAACGTACTTCACAGGCGAGTTGCTCACACACCTGAGTCGCTTACTTTTGCTAAGACCCTACTAAACTATCTTTCCTACACTAATGCATTCCCCACAACACTACTTAGACGCGCTAAAAGAACGTTAGATACAGCTTACGCTCTAAGCTTTTAAATAAGACATAAAACTCTTAAAGAAACATGCTGCAGCTATGTGCAGAGTCTTATAAAAGACAATAAATAACTATAGCACTAGATAACCTTTACAAGCTAATTCTACAGCTAAATTATAAAGGCTAGGCAATAAAAAGAAGCAGGTAATTATTAAGACTATACTTAAGCTATATGCGTAAGGAATTTCCCCTTAGATAGCATTTATAGCTAATATAGCTAATTCTTTGCGCGCTAAGCGTAATCTAGGCTATGTTTGCATAAACTAGCCTAGTACATTTGTAAAGCGTTATTTAGAGCTTAAAGTAATGTTTAAGCAGAAGTATAACTATAAGAGAGCCCTTTATAAGAGTCCTAGGGTAATTTAGGGCAGGTTTAGCCTTGTAGAGAATATTAAAGCTAAGTATAGCATCTAGGATAATAACATGTACAACTTTAGCAAGACAGGCTTTATAATTAGCTAAATATCTCTTAACTATACTTACGCTTAAAACTTTACTTTAGGCTCTAAATAACGCTTTATAAACGTACTAGGCTAGTTTATGCAAACATAGCCTAGATTACGCTTAGCGCGCAAAGAATTAGCTATATTTTCTATAAATGCTATCTAAGAGGAAATTCCTTGCGTATAGCTTAAGTATAGTTTTAACAATCACCTGCTTCTTTTTATTACCTAGCCTCTATAATTTAGCTGTAGAATTAGCTTGTAAAGGTTATCTAGCGCTATAGTTATTTATTATCTTTTATAAAACTCTACACATAGCTGCAGCATATTTCTTTAAGAGTTTTATGTTTTGTTTAAAAGCTTAGAGCGTAAGCTATATCTAACATTCTTTTAGCACGTCTAAGTAGTGTTGTGGGGAATGCATTAGTGTAGAAAGAGTAGTTTAGTGGGGTCTTAGCAAAAGTAAGCAACTTAGGTGTGTAAGCAACTCGCCTGTGAAGTACGTTACTAACTATGTAAACCTTATTACTTTTTTTACTATAAAGAAACTTTTACCTATGCATGTATAATAGGCTATAGAGCTAGCATAGTTTAACTTTATTATTAAGCATGTTGCAGGAAGCAGCAACTAACAAGTAGACACTCTTAGCTAGCGCTCTAACTACTTTAAGAAAAATAAGAAGAATTCTAAGAAATTTATAATTTTTAAAGAAACTCTAGAAGGCCTAGTTTATAAAGGACTAAATTAAGAAAAACTACTATGCTCTTTTATAATAGTTAAATAAGAATAAAAGAACTTAATAAAGGAATATTATAAAGCTTCTATGTTTAGGCACCTAGGAATTAGATTGCTACAAAAAAATTAAAGATGCTATACTTTAGAAAGTGCCCTAATTAAAAAATCTATGCACTAAAGTCTTATAAGAATGTAACATCTGCAATAAAAACAACTTATAATAACATAAACCCTACAGACTACTCTAACTAATTACAGCGCTAAGTTAACTATAGACTATAATAACTATAGATTTTATTACTAGACTGCCACTATTATAAGAACCTAGTATAGAAAGACTCTATAACATAATTATATAAGTTATTAATAAAACTACTAAATTTGTTTACTTATAGCTATTAGAAAAAAGCATTACAGCTAAGAAATTTATATTTAAACTAGAAAAAAATGTCTTAGCTACTTATAGTTACTTTAAAGTTATTATCTCTAACTATAATAAGTTATTTATAAGTAAGTACTAGGTAGCTGTAGTTAAGCACCTAGGAATTAATTATAAGCTCTCTACAGCCTACTACCTGCAAATAAATAGATAAATAGAAAAAGTAAATATAAAAGTAGAAAAATATCTGTGTAAATACATGTTATATCAATAAAATAACTAGGCAGAATAGCTGCTAATAGCATAATTTGCTATTAACACTACAAAATTAGCTATAACTAAAGAAACCCTATATAAAGCTAATTTTAGGTACTTCTTGTAGTATAAACTATATTCTACCTAGCTAATAAACCCCTTAGAGGCTATAAACTAGACAACTAAGCTTTTAGAACTACATTAGAAATTAACTAGAGAGGAATAGTTAGCTTAGAAAGCTATAGAAAAAGTAGTAAACTAAAAAAGGCAACTAGCACTAGAAATACACCCTAATAACTATATATATTTAGATATAAAAATTTTTAAAACACTAAGGCCCTTTAGGAAGCTTACTAAAAAGTGTATAAAACTCTATAGAGTTATACAAACACGCCCTAGCATTTGTAAACTTAAGCTACTTAAGAAAATGTAAATACAGTCTTAGTTCTATGTCTCTAAGCTTAAATTTGCGCCTAAGATTATTCTACTAGCAACTACTAGATAAAAGGAAGAAGAAAAAGAGTATAAAGTAGAATAAATCCTAGACTATTAAAGAAATAAGTACTTAATTAAATAGAAAAAATAGCTTACTAGTAAAAGCACTTAGAAGCCTATTAAGAGCCTGTTAAATGCCCCTCTAGTCCTCTATAAATACTTAGAGTCCCTTCTAAATAAAACTACTCTAGAGAAAGCTCTTTAGTCTAGAAAACATTATTATTAGTTAAAACTGCAGCAGCATTAGCTAGCTGTAATGTAGAAGGTCTATAACCCTTTAACATAGGCTAAGAAAAAAAAGACCTATAGCCTTTGCCTTAAACGCTTTAAGCTTATCTAGAGATAAGAGGTCTTCTTCTAGATACTTTACTCTTTAACTCTCTAACACCTTTAACTGTTTACAGGCCCTCTTTTAATAAAAAATAATTAACTAAAAATGTTTTAGCAACTTCTTTTTTATTTACACCTCCTCTTTCTTTTTGCGCATTTTATCCCTCTAAATTACATCTAGTTCTGCTAACAGCTTTTTGCGCTCCTGCTTTAAATAATTCTAAGCTGCGTTAGACATAAAAATGTTATAATAACCCTCTTTTTACACACACTCTACACACTTATCTAATAATAAGGACATTATGTAAGAGGAACTGCTTAAGTAACAGGCACTATAAGGACACATCTTAGTATAGTAAAGAGGATTAAGACAGGCAACAGTGTAAAGACAACGCGCAGTAGTAGAGAAATAAGAAGCCTAATAAGGTATAGTTAGAAAAATTAGACATTTAGTAAAGTTTTAAGAATAAGCATGCACTAGCTAAAAAAAAAAACTAGCGCTTACAGCAGAAACACTGTAACAGCAAGGATGCTAACTAGAAGGGAAGCCTACATGTTACAGCTAACAAACAGACTATAATAACCTAATTAGCTGTCCTACACAGCCTAAGTAATGTTAGATAGAAGACGCTTAGCCCTATATTAAACAAATTATGTAACAGGATAGATAAGGAATAGCTTTAGCTTTTAGATAAAAGCCTAACAGAATGCACTATCTAATAAGACTGTAGGCCTTGCAGGCTTGCAGGCTATGCAGGCTATGCAGACAGCAAGCATGCAAACCCTATGTATATAGCTCTAATTACAGCTATAGTTAGAAAGGCTGTAATTACTATTTAGTCTTTATCTACTTAATAGACTAAGAGGCATTAAAACCTTTATAAAGAGGACATTACTGCCTTGTATATCTTGCACTATATATACCTCTTTTCCTATTCTTTTAGATTAGGTTTGCTAGCTCCCTATACAGCTGCTAGGCTAAACCACAACCTGCCTTCTTAACTCCGCCTAACCCACACTCTGCTCGACGGACTGTACACCTGATCTAGCTAAGTCCTCCCCCTCTAACATTAACACACCATAGGCTGTAGTGCTCTCAAAAAACACTATTTTATTAGAGCAAGGATTGTAACAAGGTTTAGCCTTATAGAGAATATTAAAGCTAAGTATAGCATCTAAGATAATAACACATATAACTTTAGCAAGATAAGCTTTATTATAGGCTAAATATCTATTAACTATACTTACGCTTAAAACTTTACTTTAAGCTTTAAATAACACTTTATAAACGTACTAGGCTAGTTTATGCTAACATAGCCTAGATTATGCTTGGCGCGCAAAGAATTAGCTATAAATGCTATCTAAGAGGAAAATCCTTGCGCATATAGCTTAAGTATAGTCTTAATAATCACCTGCTCCTTCTTATTGCCTAGCTTTTATAAGTTAGCTATAGAATTAGCTTGTAAAGGTTATCTAGCGCTGTAGTTATTTATTATCTTTTAAAGGACTCTGTACATAGCTGCAGCATGTTTCTTTAAGAGTTTTATGTCTTATTTAAAAGCTTAGAGCGTAAGCTGTATCTAATGTTCTTTTAGCGCGTCTAAGTAGTGTTATTAGGAATACATTAGTGTAGAAAGAGTAGTTTAGTAGGGTCTTAGTAAAAGTAAGCAACTTAGGTGTGTAAGCAACTTGCCTGTGAAGTACGTTATTAAAGTTATTTTATGTATTAACCTTGTCCTTAAATAAATGCGTAGAGTGTGTAAAAAAGAATAATTAGTGTAATACTTTTACTTCTAACACTATATAAGACTAGTTAAAGAGGGAGAGAGAGAAGCTTCTGTAATCTGCTAAAGCAGTAAAGGCTTATAAGCAGAAGCTTAACAAGGAACAGGCTTATTATTTCTAAAAGTTAGCAAAGGTAAAGGCTAAAGAGTGTTTTAAATAGGATTATATCTAAAGATTACTAGGTTTATTAAAGGCTTGCTGCATAAAGTATTTAGAGAGGGACCTCTTCTCTTTAGACAAGATAAAAGCCCTTAAGGCAGAAGCTAAAAGGCGCTTACTTTCTTAGCCCTCTTTATTAAAAACTTGTCTGTAAAGGCTGCTGCTATCTAATAATAACATAGCTATTCTTTTTAAGATAGGTGCTTTATTGCCTAGCTAGTTTCTCTTAGAGGAGCTTAAAGGTACTTCTGTACTAACTACTGCGCGTTTCTTAGGTTCTTAGCTAGTTTCTAAGTATTTTTACTAGTAAGCTATTCTTTCTATTTTACTAGAAACTCTTTTTTATTTTTTTAGTTACTAATAATTTATTCTACTTTATATTTTATTTCTATGTCTTTCTATTTTTGCATAGATAAAGGAATTTTTTTAAATGCTTTTTCTAGTTTTAAGACATAAAACTATAGGTGTATTTTTATGTGTAAAGAAAGCTTTAGCTTATAGTTATTTTATTAAGTTTATAAAACTTTATAAAGTCTTATCTTTCTTTCTACTAGCTTCCTAGAGGGTTATAGTATCTTAAAGTTCTTTGTTTTAAAGTAAATATAATCTCTAAGGCAGATTTCTAGTCTAGGTTGCTGTGTTTTATTTGCATATTATTCTATTATCTTCTAACTAGATTTAGCTTTAACTACTAATCTTTTATGTATACTTTATAAGTTTAATAGCTAGTTAATTAATTCTAGTAAATCTATAGACTAGTTTCTATACAGCGTAAAATAAGAATTATAGCTAAAATTAGCTTTATACAGTGTTTCTTTTATTATAGCTAATTCTACTATGTTAATAGCTAACTGTGCTATTAAAAGCTACTCTGCCTAGTTATTTTAACTATAGGAAACATATTTCTTTAAGTATTTTTTTACTTTAGTGTTTACTTGCTTAGTCTGTTTATCTATCTATAGGTAGTATACTATAGATAACTTATTTGTTATACTAAAGTGTCTTATAGCTACTTTCTAAAAGTTACTAGTAAATAGCTTATCTTTATTAGAGATAATAGTCTTAAAACATCTATGTACTAACACTATATTACATTTAAGTTTATATACAAATTCTTTAGCTATAATAGTTTTTTCTAATAGCTATGTATATAGGTACTTTGTAGTTTTATTAAAAGCTACTATTATTATGTTGCATATTCTCTCTATTCCTAGTTCCTTTAATAAGGGAAGTTCTATTATAAAGTTTATAATAATTATTTCTATAGCTACTTTAAAGCTTTAATTAGTTAAAGGCATTTATATGTTTTATGCCTCTAGAGGTTATTTCTATTGCATGTGTTACATTTCTTAAGTATTTCTATACACAGTTGCTTTATCTTAGGTATGTGTTAAAAAATAGCAGCTCTTAGCTTCCTATTCCTTTCCTTTTTTAATATTTATAATGTATCCTTAGATCTAAGTCTTTTCTTTATATTCTTTAAGAATTATAAGGTTCTGCAACACTTAATTAAGGCTACTAAAATTTTTAATAACTACCTTTTAATACACTTTAAAGTAGTTTTTTAAAGAGTGGTTTTCTTTGCATTACTAGTAGAGTCTATTGTCTAATCTTTCTAATATTTTCTTATCTAGAAGGCTGTATTTAGCAGTAATAGCTTTTATTATTATAGTAGTATCTTTATTCTCCCTCTTCTAGAAGTCTAGGCAATTTTAGTAAAAATGTCCTACTTTTTTATAGTTTAGGTAGGCCTTATTTTCTAGCTACTTTTATTACTTCCTAGTTAAAAGCAGCCTATTATGTCTAGAGGCTTAGCTTTTCTTTAAAAGAGGGCTTTATATATATTTTATGTAACTAAGGTCTATTAGTTTTTTATTATAATAAAGAGCTTCTTTTTTCTTAGGAACAAACTTAGGTTTCTAGAGAGCTCCTCTGCGCTGTTTCTCTCTCTTGCGTTCTCTATGCCTATTATTATAAAGTATTACTTTTATAATAAAATCTTTCGCAAGCTGCAATCTCGATTCTGCTTGCTCAAGCAGTTTGATGGCGATTGATTTAGCCTGCAAGAGTTTAGTCAGCAGGAATGCTGACATGGTAAGTATCGTGACCTAGAGGTGTCTACTGGTGAGGGGTGACTCACATTTTACAGAGCCTCGCTGCGGGATGTAATCTCTTGGTGTATCCGGACAATATCCATACGCTTTCGAATTTGGGTCTCTTATCACCTAATAGCTAGTCATATCCCTTTGACAACCGTGCAAATGGTTATGCACGTGGTGATGGCTTCGGCGTTCTAGTACTGAAGCGACTCAGCGACGCCATTGCCAACAATGACATCAAAGTAGTTAGCTTTCTATTATGCATAAATTTATCTTTTATTATGTCTTTTAACCTATTATAGAACATTTAGCAGAGGGCTTTCTAGTCTGTCTATCTATAGATAGCTAGTTGCTCTCTAAAGCGTACAGCATAGTACTATGCTATACCTTTTTCTTGTTTTAAAGCATCTAGTTTGTTAGCTGCAATTTTTTATTTATTTAATGTTTTATAAATAGTTAATAGGGCTTCTTTAAAGGCTTCTACACTACTAAATATTTTCTTAGTTTTAAGATTTAGTATCGTGCTATTTACTCTAAAATTTATCTAGTTATCTATGTGTAGTTAGAACTAAATTATAAAAAGTCCTTCTAAATATAATCCTATCTAGGATATTATTTCTATATTAGTTTAGAATGCTCCTCTGTTGTATTACATATAGAGGTAGCATCTAGTAAAAAAGAGGCCGAGGTTCTTAGGCAATCTTTTAAAAGGCTTTAAAAGGGCTAGTTACAAAGTCTTCTTAGCTGCAATGCTTACTTTTTTAGTTAAGATATTTTAAAGCTTAGCTAGCTTTACTTATAGCGTGTGTATCTAGTTTGCAGAGCTTATAACTGTTTAAAGATTTATTTAAGTAAGTTAGTTATAAAATTCTACTATTTTTTAGTGTAAGTTTTTTACTTCTTTATAAAGACTAATAAGTTTGTTAATCTTATTACTAATCTACTAGAGTTTCTTAATGTTATTCTAGATACTATTAATCTGTTCTGCTAGGACTCTTTTATTAGCTGTTAAAACTTCTAATAATCCTAATAAGGCTACATAGGCTATGTTAGAATTAAGGTTATGTTAAGTAGTTATACTTTTTAAGAGGTGCAGTGTTTAATATTACAATCCTTGCTTTAGAAAGCACTTAAGTTAATGTTATTCCTTAGGGTTAAAACAGAGAGAAGGGGCTAACAGTAGAGTGTGCAGTCCCACATAATAGCTATTAGGCTAATAGAGTGGGGGTAGCGTGACTAGATTATAGTTTGTCCCTATAGCAGCAGTGTAGTAGCTAGGTTAAACAGTCTTGTTAGACAGAATTAGAGGTATATATAGTGTAAGATATACAAATAGTATTGCAGCTTTTTAGAAAGATAGAATGCTACTTAGTCTATGTAAAAAATAAACTAAATGTTAAACACACCTTTTAAAAAGTTATTTAAGGTCTAAACTATATACATGTCTAGAGGTGCTAAGAACAAGTTAGGCAAGTTTAGTAAGTTTATAGCAATAGACTTGCTAGGCTTGTTAGGCTTGTCTAATTTATAGCCTGTCTTTTTATTAGATGATGCATTCTTCTATAACTGCGGGCAGCTGCGCTGCCTCTGCATCTTCTAATTGGTTTGTAAGCGAGCCCTGCCCCAACCTAGCTAGATTGTGGAGCACTCTTGGTGGAGTTACGTTGGTCCAACTATAGACTGTAACAGAACTTTACTTACACTCTTTTTTTACTAGTAGTGTTAGTAAGGAGGAGTGCTATTTTTAAGTAATCTTTTATTATTTGTTGCACATAGCCTGTTAGGCTAAGGAACGCTTTAACCTTCTTTGTACACGTAGGCTCTAGCTACTTCTTTATTTTCTAGACTTTCACTAGATCTATTTTAACTTTCTTACTCTTAATTATAACGCTAAGGTACTTAGTTTTAACTATGGCTGCTGTTTACTATAGCTGCTGTTTACTATAGTAATAGTAATTACTATGCAACATTTTAGCTCTAGTAATAGTAATTACAATTACTAAAATTTATAATAAAAGTATAACTATAGTATAACTGTAAGGCCGAGATGGCGCTTACGTGCGACAGGTATATATACTATTCTGTACGCAATAATTAACTGTTGGTTGATTATTCGCACCTTTTTAGTTGTATTGGCGTAGTGGTACAGAGCTCCGTCCTTACATAATAATCAACCAACAGCGGGGTACGGTCGGTGTTCGACCCCCACCT
>NW_022985169.1:1633348-1667290 GCF_010093535.1 Lindgomyces ingoldianus | reverse complement strand
GCTTACGTGCGACGGGTATATATACTATTCTGTACGCAATAATTAACTGTTGGTTGATTATTCGCACCTTTTTGGTTGTATTAGCGTAGTGGTACAGAGCTCCGTCCTTACAATAACCTAGTTAGCTATTTAAGATTTATAGCACTTTTAACTTTATTCTTATTATTTTACTTAAACTAAATAAACTAAATAAACTAAATAACTTAAATAACTTAAATAAACTAAATAACTTAAATAACTTAAATAAACTAAATAACTTAAATAACTTAAATAAACTAAATAAACTAAATAACTTAAACAAATTAAATAACTTAAGTGTTTGTACGCAGCAGCAGCGTCACGGTTTAGATACTAGCTATCGCGCACAAGCAGGATCACGTATCTATGTCACATGATGCTTGTGCGCGAACCTCCGTGCGCGAACATCTAGATATCCCTCTTTTCCTCTGTACAGAGGAAAGACAAGAGCAAAATAGAACTAGAAACATGTTGCCCTTACAATACCTACTTTGTACAATAGGTGCTAAGAAGTCATCATCCTCTCGCTTAACTTACTATATCGGGTCAACCCACACACCTTAAAATTTTCCGCACCACTCGTTCTCCTCCTTCTCTACACTACCACTATGCCTTCCTAACCTAAAACTGCTTACTGTGAATACAATAAGCCTACCCTTGCTAGCATCTAGGCGCTCTCTTATATTAGTTTTAGCCTCTTAAAGATATAGAAGACTTTTTCTATTCTAATTCTGTTAATTAAGTTAATACTTAAGCAGTTATAAAAATGTAAGGATAAGCCCTAGAAAAAGGCCTGTTACATAGAGAAACTTTTAAAGCTTAATAAGCGCGCAGAGTAATAATTAGTAAAACACTTAAAGCAGTTTCCCTTTAAAACATATAAAGTACTTGCTACTTCTAAAAAAATAACAACTGCAATCTGTGTTAATATAGTAAAGTAATACCTATAAAAAATAAGTACTACGCATTTAAACTGCGCACTAAGCTCTACTTTAAGCTTTCCTACAAGCTTAATTATTATTGCTAGGGTGCCTATATAAAAACCTAAAATAATAATAACTTTAAATGCATTTACTTCTCTAACAAATTAACTTTTAAAGTAGGACTTATCTCTACTACCTAATACTGCAAGTAGAAGAAAGGGGCATTATGTGTGTATAAATCTTAATACCTAAAGCCTACTTTTAAGAGCAGGAGAAGCTCTGTTAGAGTATAGGCAGCTATATCCTAAGATTTTAAGTTAGAGCTAGTTATACTGCCTTAAGGCAAGTAGATAGACTTAAAAAGATACTATAATAAAGTCTTAGCTACTTACACATAGCTATTTTATGCTAAAGTCTTTAAAAAACACAGTATTGCGTTATAGCAAGAGGATAGAGCTTTATACTACAGGTTAAATATAACTGCAGGTTTCTAAGAAAAGCTTTATATAGATTGTATAGTGTGGCTAGCATAAAGTTCTAATTTAAATCTTATTAAGAACCTCTAGCGCATTATAAAGATTTAGATTTTAAAAAGAAAACACTAAATAAGTAATATTAAAGAGATAGAGTCTATTCTAAAGGAGGAGTAGGATAGGTTAAAGCTAGAAGATTAGCAGAAGTGTATATCATCCATGCCCTAGCGCGTCGCTGACGTCAGGGCTGCCTAGGGAGGCTCCACCTGCTGGTGAACAATTGCTACTCTATGTCACGGTATCCTCCCCAGATCCCAGACATAACCGTATCAGACGCGTACTAGAGTATTATTAGTGCACGTCTGACACAAACACAACACAACACAGACATAAACTTAAGCATAAACTGCCTTAACACTAACTAAACCTAGAATAGGCTTAATTTATACCTAAAGCGCTTAGACTTTTAAGCTAAGTATTTAATTACTAATTTCTTTCTAAACTTTTTTATTTCTTACATAATGTCTTATACCTACTATAATACCTTATGTAGTAATTAAACTAGACTTCTGTAAAGCTTTATAACCTTACTTATGCATAATTATAACATTATGTTATGTTAAAACTCTAGCTAAGAATAGCCTCTAAATTTAATCTAATAAGCTTAGTACTTACATAACTTTAAGCTATTAAAGTAAGCTAAAAAGCCTTTTAAAAAGTGCTTACTTTATAAGAAAGCTACTATATTATAAGCTTTAAAGCTTTTTAAAAGAACTTTAAAAAATAGCTTTATATTATTAAGTAGTCTATTTTTGCCTTAACTTTTGTTATAGTAGTAAAAACTAAGAACTTACTAGCCTTAAAGCTTACTTAAAAGTCTAGAGATAGCTTAACTCTTTTCTGCTTAACACTGCCTATAACCTATAACCTTTTTAACTTAGTAATAAAATCTAACTAACTCTCTAATTCTCTGCTATTTAATAGAAAATAGAAAGATCTACCTTTCTTCCTACACAAGCTCTAATATAAACTTAAAAGAAATGTAGACTAATTCCTCTCTAAACGCTTTTAGTTACTATATGCCTACTTTTAACTTAACTATAATATAATAGCCTTAATTAACTTACTAATAAAGAAAGATATTATTAACCTAGATTAATTTATAGTGTTTCTATAAGTAACTTATAGAGACTTAAATAAAAAGTTAATAGCTTTAAGTTACCTAAACACTTTATAATAAAAAAAAAAGCTTTACTTTATACTTTACTAAGTTCTGCTAACTTGCATCTAATATAGGCCTAAATAAGATAGGTCTAATTATAGCCTTATATAACTCTCTTTTAACTAAACTATAACACGCTATAGTAGAAGAACCCCTTCTAAACAACCTTAACATATATGTAAACCTAATTGCTACCTACAATAATAATATAAGGTTTCTCCTTATATAAGCCCTAATACGCCCCTAAACTAGCGCAGTTACAAATAAGAACTCTAATATAATAAAAATTAATTTAAATTATGCTCTAGTTAGTTCTAGAAAGTGTAAAAATTATAAAAAAAAAGTTAATGCTTTAAGTGTAGTAAGCATAGTTATATTTTTTAAAACTGCTCTATTTCTCTTCTTTAAGTTTACATAAGTAGCGCTGCTAGCACTTATTAAAGATTTTTACTATTCTAATCTTATTTTTATAAAGGCTTTAACTTATATTTAAGCTTTAATCTTTTTTACTACTCTTAACATAGCCGCAGCTATAGCAGTAAAAGCCTGCAAAAAGGCTTGTCCTAGGGCTAAGTTGCCCTTTAGGACTAATTTAACACTAGATCTTTGCTAACTTATAGGCTAAGTCCTCTACTAATAACTAGAAGTACTAAGTTAATATTTTTATATATTTATAATAAAAAACTATATTAGCTTTAATATAAGCTTTTATTAACTTAGAAGTAAACAGCATAGGTTATATTAATAAAGAACTAGCATGTAAACTAAATCTTTAATTAACACTACTTACCTAAATAATTTACTTAACTAGATTTAATAAAAAATAACTTAAAAAAAGTTCTATCTTTTATACTACAACTATTATAATTACCTCCTAACACTATAAAGAGCAGATTAAGCTTTATGTAATAAATATAAAATGTTATAACTTAATCCTAAAATAACTATAGCTGTATTAGCATAAGGTTGCCTTTAATTACTAAGAGTAAGTTCTAAACTTTAACTTTTTTTAATGCTAAGATATATGCTTACACTTACACCTAAACAACACCTAAGTAGCACTTAATATAGAAGGTCTCTAGACTTACTTTTTAATAACTTAGAAAAAAACTACCTAAGTAAGGCTAATAAGCTAGGCCTTTTACTAAAATAAGCTATGTAAAATAATTTAATAACTACCTAAACTTAAAGAAGAGAAAGCTTTTATAAAATCTTTACCTACTTAATTTAGACTTAAACTAGGACTTAAACAGCAGATAGACATCTGCTACATAGGACCTACTCTATTTGTAACCCTAGCTTAATAACTAGATTATAAAATCTACACAGTTATAATTTCTAATATAGACTAAGCTTTAGCTCTCTAAAAACGCACTAACTTAAGAATAATAGTTCTTTAAAACTACTATAACTTATTACATGTTTTTTTCTAAAATAAGTCTAATAAGCTTTTAATATAATGTCTATATAATTACTAGATAACTTTTAAGCCTAGTAAACAACCTAGTTATAGGCTACTATATAAGATGTTACTAAATAAATTAAAAGTGCTTTAAAAATACCTTAATAAGAACCTAAAAAAAGGTTTATTTAAGCTAGCTTTTTACTAGTAGTGTTACTTATACTATTTATAAAAAAACCTAAGAGTAAGCTTTAATTCTGCGTTAACTACTAAGAACTAAACACTATTACTATTAAAAACTAATACTTAATTTCTTTTTTATAAGAAACCCTAAGCTAACTAAGTAAAGTAAAGTATTTTATAAAGTTAGATATTATTGCTGCCTTTAATAAGCTAAGAATAGTAAAGGGTAATAAGTAGCTAACAGTGTTTTAGACCTAATATAGACTATTTAAGTACCTAGTAATGCCCTTTAGCTTAGCTAACACGCCTAGTACTTTTTAACATTTTGTAAACAACTTACTTTAACTCTACCTAGATGTGTTCTGCACTGTGTATATTAATAATATTCTAATCTATAGTAATAGCCTTTTAGAGCATAAACAGCATATACGCCTAGTGCTAAAAGCTATAGAAAAAGCAGGTCTGTAACTTAATATAGACAAATGTAAGTTCTACTAATTAAAGGTTACATATTTAGGATATGTAATCTTTATAAATAGCATTTAAATAGACCCTATTAAGGTTTAGACTATGCTAGATTAGTAATACTTAAAAAATATAAAAAATGTTTAAGCCTTTATAAGATTTGCTAACTTCTACTAATAATTTATTAACAACTTTTTATAGTAAGTAAGCCTTATAATTACACTTACTAAGAAAAGGATTTAATTTAACTTTAACCTAAATTACTAATAGTCTTTTAACTAGCTAAAAAAAGCCTTTACTAAAGCTTTAATACTCTACTACTTTAACTTTAAACTACTAATACTTATAAAAGCTAATGCCTTAGACTATGTAGTAGCAAGAGTTCTCTCCTAGACTAAGCTAGACAGGACTATTAGGCCTATTACATACTTTTTAAAAAGAATAAGTCCTGCAGAAGGCAATTATAAGATCTATAATAAGAAATTACTTACTATAGTACACTACTTTAAACAATAGCAACCTAAACTAGAAGGTGTAGCGCATCTAATACAGGTTCTATCTAACTATAAGAACTTATAGTACTTTATAACTATAAAATAACTTAGCTACTAATAAGCTTATTAGTCTAAATACTTATTTTATTTTAATTTTAAGATTACTTATTATTCTAGTTAAAATAGAGAGAAACTAGATGCTTTTATAAGGCAATCCTAAGATATTCTTGCTTAGAAAAAAGTGTAAAAAGCTTAACACTAAACTTTGCTTTAACTTAAGCTATTTTTAGACCTTAACCTAAATAAAACAAATTAGATAATTAATTAAATTATTATTAATAAGTATTTAAATAATAAGTTTATTTAAGAAACTTTAGACCTGCTTTAAAACAGCGCTAGTTAGTTAAAAAAAGTAACACTAGCTAACTATAAAAACTAAAATAGTAAGCTATATTACTATAACTAACTTATAATTTTTAATTCTAATAAACTAAGAATTAAACTACTTTAAATTATACATAACTTACTTGTTAGAGGACACTTAGGCAGAGGAAAGACTCTTAACCTACTATAGAGAGAGTACTACTAGCCCTGCATGTTCTATACTGTACGCTAATATGTATTATGTTGCTATACTTACTATAAAGTAAAGGCCTTTTAAAAAAGGTATAATAGCCTACTTAAACTACTTCTAATCTTTAAATAAGCTTAAAAAGACATATTAATTAATTTTATTATAAACCTACCTTTATCTAAAGGGTATATAAATATTATAGTAGTTGTTAATTACTTAACTAAGTATTAACACTTAATACTATGTTTCTTTATAACTACCCCTAATATAGCCTAGTTATTCTACTAATACGTATAAGTTTACTATAGCCTGCCTAACACAATTATATTAGACAGAGGTACGCAGTTTATCTTAGCCTTTTAGGATAAACTCTGTAAATAGCTCTAAATTATCCTCTATCTATCTATAGCTTTTTACCTAGAGACTAACAGCTAGACTAAAAACACAAACACTATAATAAAATAAGTTCTATAAGTGTACATAAACTACTAGTAGGATAACTAGGTAAAATAGTTAGCTATAGCACAGTTTAAAGCTAATAACACAACATCTAAATTAACATAAGTATCCCTGTTTTTAGTAAACTATAGATACTACCTTTAAATAAAATTTAAACTACTTATAAATACCCCCTAACTAACTTATTAATCTGTATAAGTAATAGATGTAAATAGACTTATTAATAAAATCTAAAATATATTTAAATATGTTTATAAAGAGCTTACATAGGCTTAAGCTTTTTAATAAGAGTACATAAACTAATTCTAAACCTCTGCCCCTGCGTATGCAGCTAGCAAGAAGGTCTAGCTAGACGCTAGAAATATCTAAATAAACTAATAATTAAAGAAACTTAATTAGAAAAACCTTAGCCCTTTTATAGTAGCTTATATAGTCTTATTACATGCTTACTAATTAATCCTACCTAACAGCATAAAGATACACCCTGTGTTCTACGTATTATTGCTGCGCTAAGCAGCCCCTAAATCTAACTATCTACCTAGACAGCTAAACTTGCTACCTAAACCTGTTATTATAAATAACAAACTAAAATACATTATAAAAGATGTTAAATAGATTTAGTTTAATAAGAAAAAACATATCTATAAATACTTTATAAAATAGACTAGATATAATAAACTGTTGTAGGAACCTGTAGAAGCCCTACAAAAAAACTCTATAGTAACTTAATTCTACGCCTAATACTTATCTAAACTAAACCTGTACCCTAATAAAAACAACCTAATGCTAGAACTACTAATGTAAAGGATTTTCTTTCTAATAAAGGGGGGGGTACTGTCACAGTATCCTCCCTAGATTCTAGACATAACTGTATTAGACATGTACTAGAGTATTATTAGTGCACGTCTAACATAAATATAACATAACATAGACATAAACTTAAGCATAAACTGCTTTAACACTAACTAAACCTAAAATAAGCTTAATTTATACCTAAAGCGCTTAGACTTTTAAGCTAAGTATTTAATTACTAATTTCCTTTTAAACCTTTTTATTCCTCACACAACGTCTTGTACCTACTATGATACCTCACGTAGTAATTGAACTAGACCTCCGTGAAGCTCTATAACCTTACTCGTGCACAATTGTGACACTCTAAAAGATTCTCTGTTATTAATTCTATTATATAAATAAAAAGCTTTAATTTTTAATTGCAATCTATCCCTAAAATCCTTATAGAAAACTACGTAGGCAGATCGTATTCGCTTGCGCACGGTGCGGAGGATGATCACTTCCTAGCACCTACTGTACGCTGTGCACACTGTACACTACTCTTACTTTTGCTACCTAAGTGCTTATACTATAAGCAGCTAGCTAAAAAAGGCTATTTAACACTAATTAGTAGTTAATTTAATTAACTATAAATTAGTAAAAGTAATAATAAAGTACTTTATTTTATTACCTATTTTAAAAGATAGCAGATTAATTCTTTACATTATATAGTAAGCTCTGCTACTGTACAAAGTAAGAAGAAGATAGTGTAAGACACACACTAAAACTATTAAAGCTGTATAACCTAGCAGCTAGATAACAATAGCAGTACCTATATAATTTACTACATAGGTAATTAACTATACTACTATAATAAAATCCTACTAGCAACTAACAACTTTATATAATAATAATAAAAATAAAAAATAATTTCTATTATATAAATAACTTTTAAAGAACATAAGGATATTAAAAGTAACACTATAGAATAAAACTAGCCTAAAGTACTAGAATAATAAGATTAATATATTAAAGGCTTTAATAAGCCTATAAATTTAATTATATATAAGTTATATAATTACTAATTTATGTGACGATGCTGCTTGTCAAGCTCCGCTGCTAGTCACATGATCTCGCTAAGGGTTAAGCGAGCGCGCTAGCGCCTTGGCGCTGCGCAAGCTTTTCTCTCGCGAAAACCCTTCGCCTCCTTCACTCCCCATCCTAGTTTAGCTGAAATAGAGCCGACCTACTCTGCCATGCTTCCCCAGCTCCATACAGTAGTAGAGACAGTGCTTGTCGTCACAATTTATATATTATAACTTAAAAAGGCCCTACTTTTTTAAGTTTATATTTAAAAAATTTTAAAAAATAAATACTGTAAGACTTTTTAGCACTTAGCTATGTGTTTAAAAAGAAGCTTATATAAGTGCTAAAAAAATAAAATAATTACACTATAGATAAGTAATAAAAGTACTTAAGCCTAAAAGCTATATAATATAGCATAAAAAAAGTAATTATACTTAAAGGCTTTAGATGCAACCTTTATTACTATATAAAGCTCTACATAGAAGCAGACTAAACATAATGCTGCTAATAACACTAAACATACTAGCATTACCTGCTTCTACACCTTAGCTAGCACTACACTAATCACTGTATAAACAATACATGTCACCCTATCTAACGCCTGCTCCACACCCTTAATTGTACACACCACTGCCTGCAGTAGTGTATACACTACTAATACTACCTATATAATCTCTACTACATTACAACCTGTATAAACTTCTACTTTAAAAGGAAACTACTAAAGAAAAACTCTTAGTAAATAAAATAATTTTTTTTATTAATTTATGTTAATAGCTAGATATTTAAGAAACTTAGTACATAGATATTTTTCTAGATATTCTAAAAAGTTATGTAAATATATACTATATACACAACATAAGCTCTAGACATAACTAACATGGAACACAAGCAAGTCGGTAACATAAGCAAGTTAGTAGCCTCACTAACTTTGCGCAACGCGTTAACTATTAACTACTATAGCTTAACTAACCACTTCTTAATTACGTTTAAATAAAGTAGGTATTGTCCTTGCTATCTAAGCCTTTAATTGCGCGCAAATTAAAAGCGTAAATTGTGCTGCAGCTACGTTTAACGTGCCCTAATTAACTCTAAACAACTAACGCGCTAGTTAACCTGCACAACGCAATTGCTAGCCTAACTTAAAGAAGCTTACTAAGCTAGAGAAGGAGTTAATTATTAGACATATACTTAACCTTAATTTACAAGAATTCTTGCCTAGCCTAAACGCTGTGTAAGTTATGGCTAACAATCTGCTTACTGCATGCAGTGCTTAGCTAGTAGGAAAGAACTAGCTGCTAAACTTTGTTAAGCGTACAGATAGCCTTACTATGTGTTTTAATTAACTGTACAACTAGCAGCGAGCTCTATGCGAGGATCCTAGGATAATACAGACCTGGTTTAAGCTTGTATAGCGTACGCAGGCTACCTATGGGATCTTAGACAAGGATACCTTTAACTTTAACAAAGCTAGCTTTATAATAGGCTAGATAACGTCTTAAATAGTTGTTACTAGCTTAGAGAGATGTTGTTAGCCTAACGCAGTACAACTAGGTAATTGTAAGTAGGTTACAGTTATTTAGAGAATTAATGCTATAGGGTAGGCTATCCTACTATACATTATCTTTAAGGCCTAGTACCACCTATCTGCCTAGTATAAGGATCAGGATATCCCAGGCGACTGGAAGATTAGTGTGAGTAAGAATAGATAGACTAACAATAATCTTAGAGTTGCCTAGCTAAGGCACTTTATTAAGCATACTAAGAATAGGATAGTAGGCGCGCGCTAACTTCTAGTCCTAGATAGTTATGTAAGCTATTACTTAGCTGCGTTTAAAGACCTCTGCAGAGAGAATAATATCTACACGCTCTGTATGCCTCCACATTTATCACATCTCCTTTAGCTGCTTAATGTTGGCTGCTTCTTACTATTAAAGTGTGTGTATAGGGATAAGATTAATAGCTTAGTCTGCTGCTACATAAAGCATATTACTAAGCTTAAATTCCTGCCTTCCTTTAAGGCAGCTTTTAAGAAGGCCTTTACACTAGAGAATATTCGCGCAAGTTTTAGAGGTGTAGGGCTAGTCCTACTTGCGCTAGAAGCAGTACTATTAAAGCTTAATGTAGTTGTTTATACGCCTTTACTACTACTACTACCTTAACTAGAGGCTCTTTAGGTGTTGTAAACACTAAGTAACGCATGTGAACTTAAGGCGCAGTTAACTTTACTTTATACAAGGATTTAACAGCATTAAAACTTATCCCCTACATAAATGCTTTAGTTGCTAGATTGTCTTACTAAAGGCGCTAAGATAGTAATGCATTTAGCTCTACTGCTGTGTAATTAGGTCTCTGCCCTTTAAAAAGCTAATAAGGCTGCAACAAAGCAAAGGGCGCGTAAAAAAAGGCAGATCTAAAGGCACAGAGATATAATAATTAAAGAAGGTGCAGATATAGTTGCTTAAAGAGACACGCAGCAGCTAGCAGAGCAGAGTAGGCAGCAGGATGCATTAGCATTAGGGCAAAGTTAACAGGCTCTTGCGCGCTGTAGTTGCTGCAGGGAGCCTAGTTATAATTCTTGCACATGTAAAAAGGATACTGTAGACGCTACTTTATCTTAGATACCTACATTTTTATAGTATTTTAATGCGTTGTTAAGTTGCGTTGTTTTAAAGGTGGAGAAAGTTAGTAAGGCTACCAACTTGCTTATGTTACTGACTCGCTTGTGTTCCATGTTAAAAGCATTTATAAAACACCTTAAGCAGTTACTTTAACACTAATGTAAACTATAGCTAGTACTAGACAGACTAAATAATAATAACTGTTATATAATACTTGTCACGGTCGGCATGCTCAAGCTACAAGCAAGAGGTGGTGTAACTTAACTAGATTAAACTAAGGAGCAGAGGAGCTGCTCTGCGAGTTTAAATATACATGTGTGCCCTCTGCCAAGGCGCTACTTGCAGCACTAGCGTGCTACTCGTTGCGCAAGCGAGGGAGCTGATGCCGCAGAGCATGTGAGGCGGTACACGCCGTCACAATACTAATAAAAAAACTTTAATAAAAGTTTATCTAAAGTTTTTAAAATAATAATTAATAAGCTAATACTGTCTGTACGTAAGTACAGCTGCGTCTGTACACGCGTACAGCTAAATTAGGTTGCCTAAAACGTTGGCTATCTAGCCTGTGCGTTAGGGGCTATGTGTACTTAAAAGCCTACTTTCTTTATATAAAAAAAGAGGGTAGTAGTTAATAATAAAAAGATCTTTACCTACTTACCTCTTAGTACGCCTCTTAGGCGTATGTTTGTTTAATTAAACCTAGGTTAACTAACACTAATTAGTCTATTAACAGACTATTTACTGCGTGCGTAGCTACATAGAGGATATTGTCTTTAACAGACAGATTTATAAGAATTAATAAAACTGCTACTGTATAAACAGCTTACTTCTACTGCGTGCGTAGCCACGCAGAGAGGGCTTAGACAAGCATTGTGCGCGCCCCTAGATTAACTAATTACATAAAGATAAGATTAGCAACCTGCTGTGTGCGTAGCCACACAGAGAGGGCTTACTACTAAGCCTTTATGTGCCCTAGAGCCTTCTGTTAATACAGGCTATGCAACTACTTACCTAATGCGTGCGTAGCCACGCAGAGGAGACAATACAGGCTGCACAATTAGAAACTTACCGCGTGCGTAGCTACATAGAGGAGGCTCTTTATTAGCAGCCTACCTTGTTAACACCCCCCTCTTAATTAATTACCTGCATAAGAGGTAATAACTAACTAATACCTTCCTCCCTTCTAAGAATTAATTGCTTACATAAAAGGCAACTAACTAACACTTTCCTTCCCTCTCTCTTACTCCCCTAGGGATTAATTGCTTACACAGAAGGCAACTAACTAACACCTCTCTCCCCCTCTATGGATTAATTGCCTGCACAGAAAGCAATTAACCTACACCCCCCTCTAAGCTATAGTGTCTTTATACACCTTATATAAAAAGTTATTAGGGGTTACACGTGTGTCTAAAATAATTCTATGCAGAGAGGTAGATTTAGATCTTTTGTATAATACAATAGATATAGACTCTCCTTTACTAAAATAATAAGCTTTATACGCAGTGTACATTCTCTTAGACATGCGTAAGCTGCTAAGAGGAAAGTACACACTATAAAAGTAAAATAACTTTAAGAGATAGACAACAGATAATTTTAATAACCTTTCTTATATAGTTAGGTAAGAACTTTTTCTTGCTTTAGCTAAGCATAGGCACTATTTTAAAGGCAGGTTAAATTATACATAAGCTAAGAAGCTAGAGAATTTTATAAATAGAAAGAGCACTAAGAGTTAGTTTTAAAAAAAGAAGTAAAAGAGTAAAAAAAAAGAAAAAAAAGTAAGATTAACATATAAATAAGTAAGTAACTTTATAAAAGTAAAAAGTTACTAGTGTCTATACATAAGTACAGCTACGTCTGTACACGCGTATAGCTAAATTAGGTTGCCTAAAACGTTATGCTATCTAGCCTGTGCGTTAGGGGATATTTGTACTTAAGAGCCTACTTTCTTTGTACAAAGAGAGAGGGCAGTAGTTAATAACAAGAAGATCTTTACCTGCTCACCTCTTAGTACGCCTCTTAGGCGTACGTTTGTTTAATTGAACCCAGGTTAACTAACAAATACTTATATAAAAAGCACTAAGAATAAAATTTTAAAAGGATATTTTACTGCACACTACTGTTATATAAGCCTATTAAGAATAACTAAAACTAAAATATACTATGTTTACTATTAAGCTTTTATGTAAAGCTTTATTTAGTAACTTATAAGCATTACTTTGAGTCACTATAAACTAAAAAGTAAACTAATACTTCTAAAAACTGCCTAATATGTACTACACTAACTACTAATATAACTCTGTATAATAAAAGGAAAGCTTCTCTCTGCGCAGAAAAGAATAACATAGAAGATCTTAATTTTAGTTTAAGCTACACTCTAGAGATAACTATATATAAATAAAAAAGTGCTTTGTTTACTATAAGTAAGAATGTTAGTTATTAAACTACTTTTATAATAACTATATATAAGCAAAGAACTAGTATATTACTTTATATAGAGATTTTTATAATAAGACTTTATTATATAAAGCTATTACTTTATACATATAAGACTTTAAAAGTTACTTTAAAAATAATTTATATAATACCGTACTTTATAGGCAAGTTGCTCACACACCTAAGTTGCTTACTTTTGCTAAGACCCCACTACACTACTTTTCCTACACTAATGCATTCCTAACAACACTACTTAAACGTGTTAAAGGAACGTTAAATATAGCTTACACTTTAGGCTTTTAAATAAAATACAACACTTTTTAACTAACGCGCTACAGCTATCTATAGGGTCTTTTAAAAGATAATAAGTAACTAACACACTAAATAACCTTTCTAAGCTAATTATACAGCTAACTTATAAAAGCTAGATAATAATAAAAAGCAGGTAATTATTTAGCACATACTTAAGCTAGATGCGCAAGGATTTCCCTCTTAGCTAGTAGCTATAGCTAATATAGCTAATTCTTTACACGCTAAGTGTAATATAGGCTATGTTAGCATAAACTAGCCTAATATGTTTATTAAGTGTTACTTAGAGCTTAAAGTAAAGTTTAAGCATAAGAATAATTATAAAAAAGCCTTTTATAAAAATTCTATAGTAATTTAAAGCTAGTTTAACTTTATAAAGAATATTAAAGCTAAGTATAGCATCTAGAATAACAACATGTACAACTTTAATAAGGCAGTGTTTATAATAGGCTAAATATCTACTAGAGCAGTTATTATAAGTTTAGAGAGACAAGGACAGCTAAAAGCAGTCTAGCTAGGTAACTAGAAGTAGACAACAGCTATCTAGAGCATTAATGCTAAAAGGTAGGCTATTCTGCCCTTTATTATTTTTTAAGGTAGCAACTACTTTTTAAACTAGTATAAAAAGGAAAATCTACTCTAAGATTAAGTTATTATAATCTCTAAGTGTAGCTAGACTACTAATTAGCTTAGTCTAGACTAGTTAAAGCACTTTAACATGCATATAAAAAAGTGTACTGTTAGCAGCTACTGTCTACTAGTTATTAATAGCTATAAGAGCTATAACTTACTTTATTTTTAGTAATACTATAAAGATAATAAGATTATTACTATTTACATGCTTTTTTACTTATTACACCTTTTATAGCTACTTAATGTGGGTTGTTTTACTCTTTTAAAGAAGGTGTATAGGTGCTAAGCTAAAAACTTTATACACAACTAAATTACTTATATTATAAAAATAAAGTTCTTACTATGCTTTAAAGCAGCTTATAATGCTATAATTACTTTTAGTAATATCTAAGAAGAGTTCTAAGGTGCTAGATTAGTTCTTTTTAACCTATAATAAGTTATAATAGGCCTTAATGTAAAGTTGTGCACTCTATTACTACTACTACCTATATACAACAAGCCTTAGTAGTTGTAAACCCTAAGCAATACCCTAGAACTTAGGTTATAATTAATGCTTATAAAAATAAAAATTTAAAAGTATATAAATAGTTTACTAACTTTTATAGTTAAGGTGTTTAAAAAAGTCTTAAAAGGGGCAGTAATAATTATGTATAAGCTAGTGTTAGCATAATAGGAAATTACTAAGCTTTAAGTAGCTAATAAAGCTGCCACACAACATAAATTACATAAAAAAAAGTAGATTAAGGTAGAAAAGACCTTAATAATTTAGAAAAGCCTGCGCTTAACAGCTCTAAAGGAGTTTAGAGCGCGCAGTAACAGGAAGAAGGCAAAGAAGCAGGTGCAAGCTAAAGTAAGTAAGCTATCCTAAAGGCGCTGCAGACAGTGCAATTAGACTAGGCATAACGCGCAAATATGTAAGCAAGAAGCAGAAGTAGTATCTAAATAATATTCTAGGCTGTACTGTACTATATAGTGCTAGAGCAGGTTGTTATGGGCTATAATAGAGTTTGTTAGGGTGGGGTCTTGGCAAAAGTGAGCGACTCGGGTGTGTGAGCGACTCGCCCATGAAGTACGTTATAAAAAAATTAAATAAAAAGGTAAAAATGCTAAGAAAGCTATTAACTACTTTACTTTTACTACCTACTTATACTATGCAACAGGAGAGGACATCTACAGCATTAAACTTAAGAAGTATGCTAAGTAGTTTATCCTTAATAACTAATACTGTATAGTATACTAAAGCAAACTATAAAACATAAGTGTAGTAAAAATCTCTACTATTAGTAAGTTCTAACTTAAGGTGTACATATAAAAGAACTTATATATAAAAATTAATTAAACACCTAGCTAAATAAATATTAGCTTTAAAAGCTAAACACTAAAAAAATTAATAAGTACTATATAAATCTAGAACCTAATTAGTCTAGTTATATACTATATTTTAGAAACTTTAACACTATTTATACTATTACTAGCAGATGTAGACTAACTTAAAGCATACTTTAATAACATTTTAAATATTATTATATATTGTATACAGCTATCTGTCTATATATATCCTTCTGCTGTGCTAGCTAGAAGGTTAACCTTTTAGCAAACGCAACAGTTATAAGCCTAGTTTACAGCGTAGTGTAGATAGTTAGCGCACAAAAACTTTTGCATCTCTACTCCCTACTCTACATTAGATTGCATTATCTCTAAACACTGTGTGTTTAATTCCCACGGTTAGCAAAGAGCATTTAGGCAGTGCGTCTATTACAGAGGCTACCTTACTAGATCTGTCTCTAAGTTCTGTTGCTTAGGCTAGAAGGGTGTGTTAAGGTTGTTTTACTATGTTTTACCTCTCTTGTTCCACAGTTTAAGCTAGGGGGGGGTGTCACATACAGCTATCTGTCTATATATATCCTTCTGCTGTGCTAGCTAGGAGGCTAACTTTTTAGCAAACGCAACATTATATATAAAAACAAAACACTTTTTTTTTAATATTAGAAAGAAAAAATCTATGTTTTTTTTTTTACTAAATTAGAACTCTACTACCTCTACTACTAATTTAGACATCCCTGTATAGAGAGACTCTAGAAGATGCTAACTAGCACTAGCTATAATGTTAATGCTGTAGTGTTAGAAGAGATTAAGAAGTTTTACTACTTTTACTAATTATATAACTAGGCCTTATAAATATTTAAGTTTATAATTAAAAATAACACTTAATTTAACTATAAAGTTATTATTAATGTTATATAAATTAATAATAAAAATGTTTTACATGTTATTAATATTAACATATTATTTTAGGGTGCTATATTTCTAAAATCTATATCTACACAAGATACCTAAGATGCACTATGCAAATGCTAGATTAACATCTATTAGGGACCTCTAGACTATATTATGTATAACTCTAGTATAAACTTTACCTTAGAGAATTTTTAAGCTTATGCAAAAATTATAGAAGCTATATATAGGCAGATGCCTATAAAAGCACATTAGGTAGTTAGAAAGGTTAAGCGCGCACATACACCTCTTAGACAAGCGTTTAACATTCTAAAGACTAAGCTAGGTAACTGTATAGATAATAAGGCTATCTTACAGATAGCAGTTAAGGCTCTAAATAACATAGCTAGCCTGCACAGTCTAGTACCTACGCTGCTAGTCTTTAAGGTATACCTAAAAATTAACCTAAACTTTCTACTATTACTAAACGTTATTACATAAGTAAGTGCTATATAAAAGGCAATAAAAATTCTTTAAAAGAACTACATAAAAGTAAACATTAATTATATAATTAACACTTATAATAGCTTTATAATATATAAAGTTCTTAACCTCTCTTTTAGCTTAAAAATTATAGCATAGAGAAAAAAAAAGGCTAAACTAGCCTATATAAAATTAAAAGTATTAAAAGAAAAAATATTATTATTAAAAAAATAGCCTACTAAAGCTCTAATATACATAAGTTAAACTATACTATAAAGAGAAAAAAAAGACAACTTACTTATAATAAAAAACTTAGATAAACTAACCCTTTGTTACAGTCTATAGTTGGACCAACGTAACTCCACCCGAAGTACTCCATAATCTAGCTAAGTTGGGGCAGGGCTTGTTTACAGACCAATTAGAAGATGCGGAGGCAGCACAGCTGCCTACAGTAATAGAAGAGTGCATTATCTAATAAGAAGGCAGGCTGCGAGTTAAACAAGTTTAATAAGTCAAGTAAGTTTAATAAGTTAAGTAAGTTTAATAAGTTAAGTAAGTTTAATAAGTTAAGTAAGTTTAATAAGTTAAGTAAGTTTAATAAGTTAAGTAAGTCTGCTGCATAGTAAACTTAATAAGCTTACTTAACTTGTTCTTAGCACTACTACTTATGTATATAGTTTTAACCTTAAATAGCTTTTAGAAAGGCGTGTTTAATGTTTAGTTTATTTTTTATATAAACTAAGCAGCATTTAACTTTTTAATAAGCTGTAATACTATTTATATATCTTGTAACATATATACCTTTAATTCTGTCTAACAAGACTGTTTAACCTAGCCTTTATACTGCTGCTATAGGGACAAACTATAATCTAGCTACTCTTCTAAGTCTTTATTAGCTTATTAGCTATTACATAGGACTGTACACCCTACTGTTAGCCCCTACCTCCTGTTCTACTTACTAAGAATAATATTAGCCTAAGTGCTTCTTTAAAGCAAAGATTATAACATTAAACACTACACTTTTTAAAAAGTATAACTACTTAACACAACTTTAACACTAACATAGCTTATGTAGCTTTATTAGGATTAACAAGAGTTCTAATAGTTAGTAAAAGCGTCCTAGTAGAACAAATTAATATAATATAAAATAATATTAAAAAAACTCTAGTAAATTAGTAATAAAGTTAGTAAAGTAATCTACTTCTAAAAAAAAGTAAAGTAATTATAATAAAAAGTAACTTAGACTAATAATCTACTACCTCTAATAACCTCTCTAACCACTCTAAACACTGCAGCCTAGATACACGTGCTGCAGGTTAAACTAGCTAAGCTTTAGAACATATTAACTAAAAAAGTAAGTAGTATAGCTAAAAAGACTTTAAGACTAGGCTTTTTAAAGCTTTTTAAAGAATTACTTAAAAACTTTTACCTCTTTTTTACCTAATGCTACCTTTATATGTAATATAATAGAGAAGCATTTTAAACTAACATAGAAATAATATTCTAGATAGGACTACACTTAAAAGAACTCTTTATAATCTAGTTCTAGCTACATGTAGATAATTAGATAGACTTTACAGTAAATAGCACTATATTAACTCCTAAAACTAAAAAAATATTTAGTAGTGTAGAAGCTTTTAAAAAAGCTCTAACTACTATCTATAAAACTATAAAAAAAAAAAATTATAGTAGACAAGTTAAATGCTTTAAAGCAAAGAAAAGAAACAGCCTAGTACTATACAGCACGCTTTAGAGAATAGCTAGCTATCTGCAGATAAATAGATTAAAAGGCACTATGCTAAATATTTTATAATAAGTTAAAGAATATAATTAAAAATAAATTTACACATAATAAAAAGCTAACTACTTTTAAAAATTTTATTATAAAAGTAACACTTTATAATAATAGGCATAGGGAATGTAAAAGAGAAAAATAGTGTAAAGAAGCTTTATAAAAACCTAAGTTTATTCTTAAAAAAAAGCCTTTTATTATAATAAAAACTAATAGACCTTAGTTATATAAAATATATATAAAGCCCCCCTCTAAAAAAAAAAACTAAGCCTTTAGACATAATAAGCTACCTTTAACTAAGAAGTAATAAAAATAGCTTAAAAATAAGGCCTACCTAAACTATAAAAAAGTAGGATATTTCTGCTAAAATTACCTAGACTTTTAGAAAAAAGAGAATAAAAATACTACTATAATAGTAAAAGCTATTACTATAAAATACAGCCTTATAGATAAGAAAATATTAGAAAGACTAAATAATAGACTTTACTAGTAATATAAAAAAACTATTTTTTAAAGACCTACTTTAAAGTATATTAAAACATAATTATTAAAGACTTTAGTAGCCTTAATTAAAGTGTTATAAAACATTATAATTTTTAAAAAAATACAAAAAAGAGACTTAAATCTAAGAATACATTATAAATATTAAAATAAAAAAAAATAGTTTTCTTTTAATAATAAAACTTTAGGCACTTTTTTTTAAAAAGCTTTTTAAATAATTTTAAAGTTACTTATACTAAAAGTGTAGACAACAACATAACTACTTAGGCAAATGTATAGTATAACTTTATAAAATAAGCATTAGTAATAGCTATATAACATTTAACATAATAAAGTAAATAGCTAAAGTAAAATATAACATAGTAAATAAATAAAAAATAGTAGTTTTTTACTAAAATTTATAACTAAAAACATAAAAAACTTTAAAGACTTATTAGGTTTAAAGTTTTAAAACTAAATCTAAAAAGACTAAGAACACTCCTTCTAGAGCTAGTAGTTAGCAGAAAAGCCTTTATCCTACAGCAAAACTACAGACAGTGTCTCCTCTGTAGAAGCGCTTCTTATAGCACAGGCAAGTGCTAATAGAAGGAACACCCTGTACAGCTAGTACAAACCTAAGAATACCCTAGGTGGACATAGGAACGCCCACTAGACACCTTGTATAGACTAGAGGACTGTCTATATTCCTAGTACTAATGCACGCAACAGTACTGCACTAAGCATTAGAATAATAAGCACTAAGTAGAATAGTAGCTAATATAGAAAAAAAAAGCTTAATAAGTAACTTATAAAAAAGTACTACTTTAATATGTAAAGTAATAGACTACTACACATGTTAAACTTTACCTATGTAAAAAAAGTTAAAAAACTAGCCTAAATGCAACTTTTAAAGTAGATGTAAATTCTACTACTTTTAGTAAAAGGCAGCTTATAAGAAAGACTATATACTAACCTACTACTTTATAGAAAACTATAAATGCAAAGTAGCTAATTACTGCGTAAAAGAACATTAACTATATAAAGATAAAAGAATTAAAAAACTTAGTAATTTATAAAAAAAAATTAACTTATACTTTATTAAGTATAATAAAATATTTTATAATATAAAAGCATTAGTAGCTATAAGCTAAGAATTAAAATAAAGCCTAACAACTACTTTTATATTTAAAGAACATACTAGATTAGCCTTTATTAACAGTAGATGCATCTTTATAGTAATAAATGTAACCTAGATAGATAAATAAAGTGTTTTCTTCTAAATTAAGAAAAGCTTTTTTAAAGTAACTTTTACTAACACATTTTTATTAGAGTATAGTAAAGGATATATTAATTTAGAAATATATAAAAAAACTTAATAACACTAAATACCTAAAATTAAAAATTTGTAAGTATACTTTTACTAAAAATAAATATAATATAATTCTAGGCTATAATTAGTTAAAAAAGTATAACTTTACTATTAATTAAAAAAACTATAACTATAAAAGGTTTTAAAGACTATGTGTACATAACCTAGTTAGCATGCTATAATAACTTATACCTAATCTATAAATAAGCTAAACAGGGTAGTAGTTACTACCTTAAAAAATAAAAACTTTAGAAATTCTTTTACTAAAAACTAAAAGCTAAAGTAATAAAAGTAATAAAAAAAGCTAAAGAAAGTCCTTTATAAAAAACTAGAAAATAATAAAAATATAAAATAAATAAACATCTATAAGATCTAAAAAGAATATGCTATCCCTACTAAATATAAGAACTACTAAGACATATTTAAAACACTAGAGGACCTAGAAGAGCTTCCTCTGCATTAACTATAAGATTATGCTATAAACTTAATAAAAGATTCTAACTTAAGAACTTATAAGCTTTGCCTTTTAATAAAGATATAAAAAAAGGCCTTGTAAGAATATATTAACTAAATGTTAGTAAAAGGCTATATCTAGAAAAGCTATAGCCTAGTAGCATAAGCAGTAGTTTTTATAAAGAAAAAAGAAGAAAAAATTTAAGTCTACTAGAACTACTAAACTTTAAATAATAATATAATTTAAGACAAATTTTTTTTTAATTATATAAAATATTATAAACTAGTTAAAAGGAACTAAATATTTTACTAAGTTTAATGTATAAAATAGATTTAATAAGATATAAATAAAAAAAGAAAATAAATAGCTAACAGCCTTTTACACTTTATAAAGACTATATAAACTATTAGTAATGCTATTTAGGCTAACAAACACTCTAGTAATGTTCTAGAGAATTATTAATACAGCTCTTAACCTATACCTTAACGTCTTTGTACTAGTATATCTAGATAACATCCTTATCTACACAAAAGACAGTCTAGAAGACTATGTATAAAAGGTATAAAAAGTTCTAGAAAAGCTATAAGAATATAAACTCTACTTTTAACTTTTTAAATGCAAATTCTATATTACTAAGACAGAGTACTTAAAATTTATAATTAATAGTAATAAAATAAAAATTAACTTAGCTAAGATATAAAAAGTCTTAGAATAGCTAAAACTTATAATAGTTAAGAAAGTTAAAGGATTCCTTAGATTATCTAGTTATATTAGATAAATAATTAAAGATTACTTAAAAATTACCTTACTACTATTAAATATAACTATAAAAGAATAAGTAATTATAAAATTTATTTAAACTCTATAAATGCATAACACCTTTAAAGCATTAACGTAGGCTGTAACTGCTAAACTAGTACTACAGATGTACAACCTAAAGTTAGACATAAAGATCTACACAGATGCATCCTTAAAAGCAAGCAGTGTAGCGCTCTACTAAAAATAAGAAGATAAAAAATAGCACCTAGTAGCTTACTACTTAGCTAAGTTCTTAAAAGCTAAAGTAGACTACAGCATACTTAATAAGAAGTTAAAAGTAATACTAAACGCAGTATAAGTCTAGGTAATAGAGCTACACAGAATAAGAAGACGCTTTAACATTATAATAACATAGAACACAAGCAAGTTAGTAACATAAGCGAGTTAGTAGCCTTACTAACTTTCTCTACCTTTAAAACAACGCAACTTAACAACGCATTAAAATACTATAAAAATGTAGGTATTTAAGATAAAGTAGCGTCTATAGTATTTTTTTTACATGTGTAAGAATTATAACTAGGCTCCCTGCAGCAACTACAGCGTGTAAGAGCCTGTTAACTTTACTCTAATACTAATACATTCTGCTGCCTGCTCTGCTCTGCTAGCTGCTGCGTGTCTCTTTAAGTAACTATATTTGCACTTTTTTTAATTATTATATTTTTATGCCTTTAGATCTGCCTTTTTTTACGCGCCTTTTACTTTGTTATAGCCTTATTAGCTTTCTAAAGGGCAGAGACCTAATTACATAGTAGTAGAGCTAAATGCATTACTATTTTAGCGCCTTTAGTAAAATAATCTAGCGACTAAAGCATCTATATAGGGGATAAGTTTTAATGCTGTTAAATCCTTATACAGAGTAGAGTTAACTGCGCCTTAAGTTTACATGTGTTACTTAGTGTTTACAACACCTAGAGAGCCTCTAGTTAAGGTAGTAGTAGTAGTAAAGGCGTACAAACAACTACATTAAGCTTTAATAGTACTGCTTCTAGCGCAAGTAGGACTAGCCCTACACCTCTAAAACTTATGTAAATATTCTTTAGTGTAAAGGCCTTCTTAAAAGCTACTTTAAAGGAAGGCAGGAATTTAAGCTTAGTAATATGCTTTATATAGCAGCAGACTAAGCTGTTAATCTTATCTCTATACACACACTTTAATAGTAAGAAGCAGCTAACATTAAGCAGCTAAAGAAGATGTGATAAATGTAGAGGTATATAGAGCGTGTAGATATTATTCTCTTTGCAGAGGTCTTTAAACGTAGCTAAGTAATAGCTTACATAACTATTTAGGACTAGAAGTTAGCGCGCGCCTACTATCTTATTCTTAGTATGCTTAATAAAGTGCCTTAGCTAGGCAACTCTAAGATTATTGTTAGTCTATTTATTCTTACTTACACTAATCTTCTAGTTGCCTAGGATATCCTAATCCTTATACTAGGCAGATAGGTGGTACTGGGCCTTAAAGATAATATATAGTAGGATAGCCTACCTTGTAGCAATAATTCCCTAAATAACTATAACCTACTTATAATTACCTAGTTATACTGCTTTAGGCTAATAATATCTTTCTAAGCTAGTAATAACTATTTAAGACATTATCTAGCCTATTATAAAGCTAGCTTTGTTAAAGTTAAAGGTATCCTTGTCTAAGATCCTATAGGTAGCCTGCGTACGCTATACAAGCTCAAACTAGGTCTGTATTATCCTAGGATCCTTGCATAGAGCTCGCTGCTAGTTATATAGTTAATTAAAACACATAGTAAGGCTATCTATATGCTTAACAAAGTTTAGCAGCTAGTTCTTTCCTACTAGCTAAGCACTATGTGCAGTAAGCAGATTATTAGCTATAACTCACACAGCGTTTAGGCTAGGCAAGAATTCTTGTAAATTAAGGTTAAGTATATGTCTAATAATTAACTTCTCCTCTAGCTTAGTAAGCTTTGTTAAGTTAGGCTAGTAATAATGTTATGTAGGTTAACTAGCGCGTTAGTTATTTAGAGTTAATTAGGGCATGTTAAACATGGCTGCAGCATAATTTACGCTTTTAATTTGCGCGCAATTAAGAGCTTAGATAGCAAAAACAATACCTGCTTTATTTAAACATAATTAAGAAGTAGTTAGTTAAGCTATAGTAGTTAATAGTTAACGCGTTGCGCAAAGTTAGTAAGGCTACTAACTCGCTTATGTTACCGACTCGCTTGTGTTCCATGTTAGACTATGTAAACTTAGTTATATTCTTAACAACAAAAAAACTATTACTAATGCATGTATAATAAGTAATAAAGCTTGCCTAGTTTAACTGTGTTATTAAGCACATTCTAGAAACATAAAACTAGTAGGCTAACACTCTTAGCTAGAGACTTAATTACTTTAATAAAGAAAAAAAAAGAACTAAAAAGGTTACCCTTTTTAAAAAAATAAAAAAGGACTAGTGTATAATAAGCCTAGGCCTATAAAAGAATTCTATGCCCTTATAGTAATTAAATAAAGATAGAAGAACCTAATTTATAAATACTATAAATCCTCTATGTTTAGACACCTAGAAATTAGCACCCTCTAGAAAAAGCTTAGAAGCGCTATTTTTTAACATATACCTAAGATAAAGCAACTATGCGTAGAAGTACTTAAAAAGTATAATATATGCAATAAAAATAATTTTTAAAAGTATAAAACATATAAATACCTTTAACTAATTAAAGCTTTAAAGTAGCTATAGATAATAGTTACTATAAACTTTATAATAAAACTTCTCTTATTAAAGAAACTGTCACGGTATCCTCTCTAGATCCCAGACATAACTGTATTAGACGTGTACTGGAGTATTATTAGTGCACGTTTAACACAAACACAACACAACATAGACATAAACTTAAGCACAAACTGCTTTAACACTAACTAAACCTAAAATAGGCTTAATTTATACCTAAAGCGCTTAGACTTCTAAGCTAAGTATTTAATTACTAATTTCTTTTTAAACTTTCTTATTTCTTACATAATGTCTTATACTTACTATAATACCTTACATAGTAATTAAACTAGACCTCTATAAAGCTCTATAACTTTACTTATACATAATTATAACATTATGTTATGTTAAAACTTTAGCTAAGAATAGCCTCTAAATCTAATTTAATAAGCTTAGTACTTGCACAACTCTAAGCTATTAAAGTAAGCTAAAAAGCCTTTTAAAAAGCGCTTGCTTTATAAGAAAGCTGCTATGTTATAAGCTTAAAAGCTTTTTAAAAGAACTTTAAAAAACAGCTTTATATTATTAAGTAGTCTATTTCTGCCTTAACTTTTGTTATAGTAGTAAGAACTAAAAACTTACTAGCCTTAAAGCCTACTTAGAAGTCTAGAGATAGCTTAACTTTTTTCTGTCTAATGCTGCCTATAACTTGTAACCTTTTTAACCTAGTAATAAAATCTAACTAACTCTCTAATCCCCTACTGTTTAATAAAAAATAAAAAGACCTACTTTCTTTTCTACATAAGCTTTAATATAAACTTAAAGAAAACATAGACTAATTCTCTTCTAAACACTTCTAGTTACTATATACTTACTTTTAACTTAACTATAATATAACAACCTTAATTAACTTACTAATAAATAAGGATATTATTAACCTAAATGAATTTATAGTGTTTCTATAAGTAACTTATAAAAACTTAAATAAAAAGTTAATAGCCTTAAGTTACTTAAACACTTTATAATAAGAAAGAAAAAGCTTTACTTTACACTTTACTAAGTTTTACTAACTTATATTTAATATAGGCCTAAATAAGATAGGTCTAATTATAGCTTTATATAACTCTCTCTTAACTAAACTGCAACGCGCTATAGTAGGAGAACCCTTCCTAAACAACCTTAATGCGTATGTAAACCTAATTACTACCTATAATAATAACATAAAGTTTCTCCCTATATAAGCCCTAATACGCCCCTAAACTAGCACAGTTGTAAATAAGAACCTTAACATAATAAAAATTAATTTAAATTATGCTCTAGTTAGTTTTAAAAAGTGTAAAGATTACAGAAAAAAAAGTTAACGCTTTAAGTGTAGTAAGCATAGTTATATTTTTTAAAACTGCTTTATTCCTCTTTCTTAAGTCTATGTAAGTAGTGCTGCTAGCATTTATTAAAGATTTTTACTATTTTAATCTTGTTTCTGTAAGGGCTTTAACTTATATTTAAGCCTTAATTCCTCTTACTACTTTTAACGCAGCCGCAGCTATAGCAGTAGGAGCCTGCAAAAAGGCTTGTTCTAGGGCTAAGTCACCCCTTAGGACTAATTTAACACTAGATCTCTGCTAACTTATAGGCTAAGTCCCCTACTAACAACTAGAAGTACTAAGTTAATATTTTTATATATTTATAATAAGAAACTATATTAGCCCTAATATAAGCTCTTATTAACTTAGAAGTAAACAGCATAGGTTATATTAATAAAGACCTAGTGTGTAAACTAAATCTTTAATTAACACTACTTACCTAAATAATTTACTTAACTAGATTTAATAGAAAATAACTTAAAAAAGGTTTTATCTTCTGTACTATAACTATTATAATTACCTACTAACACTATAAAAAGCAGATTAAGCTCTATGTAATAAACACAGAATGTTATAACCTAATCCTAAGATAACTATAGCTATATTAGCATAAAGTTGCCTTTAATTACTAAGAGTAAGTTCTAAACTTTAACTCTTTCTAATGCTAAGATATATGCTTACACTTACACCTAAATAACACCTAAGTAGCACTTAATATAAAAGGTTTCTAGACCTACTCTCTAATAACCTAAAGAAGAACTACTTAAGTAAGGCTAATAAGCTAGGCTACTTACTAAAATAAGCTATGTAAAATAATTTAACAACTGCTTAAACCTAAAAAAAAAATGCCTTTAAGAAATCTTTACTTACTTAATTTAGACATAAACTAGGACTTAAACAGTAGATAGACATCTGCTATATAGAACCTGCTTTATTTATAACTCTAGCTTAATAACTAGATTATAAAATCTATGTAGTTATAATTTCTAATATAGACTAAGCTCTAGCTCCCTAAAAACACACTAACTTAAAGATAATAGTTCTTTAAGACTAGGGTTGCCACTTTTATAGTAATTACTATTCTAAAATAGTAATTACTATTTTTTTAAAAAGTCTATAACAGCTTAATTACATTAGCTAATATTCTAAAAACCTAAACTTAGATACTAGGTATACTAAAGTATAGATATATAAGATTAGATTCTACTATATAAATTTGTATCCCTAGTAATAAAGAAAAAAAGAGAAAAAAAGCAGATATAGTAATAGTAATAGTAATTACTATTTTTCTCTTCTTTTTTTCTCTCTTTTTTATTTATTATAAATGTATTAAATATAATTTTTAGAATTTAAATTTATAGATTTATAGACTAGTTTCCTTAGCATCTATATATCAATTTTTAGAATTATAGCTTATGTAATTAAGTAATAATAACGTTTTTAAAAACATAGTAATTACTATTTTTAAAATAGTAATTACTATAAAGTGGCAACCCTGTTTAAGACTACTACAACTTATTACATGTTTTTTTTTAAGACAAGTCTAATAAGCTTTTAATATAACATCTATATAATTACTAAATAACTTTTAAGCCTAGCAAACAACCTAGTTATAGGCTACTATATAAAATGTTACTAAACAAATTAAAAGTGCTTTAAAAATACTTTAATAAGAACTTAAAAAAAGAGTTTATTTAAGCTAGCTTTTTACTAGTAGTGTTACTTATACTATTTATAAAAAAACTTAAAAGTAGGCTTTAATTCTATGTTAACTACTAAGGACTAAACACTATTACTATTAAAAACTAATACTTAATTCCTTTTTTACAGGAAACTCTAATCTAACTAAGTAAAGTAAAGTATTTTACAAAGTTAGATATTATTACTGCCTTTAATAAGCTAAAAATAGCAAAGAGTAATAAGTAGCTAATAGTGTTTTAGACCTAATATAGACTATTTAAGTACCTAGTAATGCTCTTTAGCTTAGCTAACACACCTAGTACTTTTTAACATTTTGTAAACAACTTGCTTTAACTCTACCTAGACATGTTTTGCACTATGTATATTAATAATATTCTAATCTACAGTAATAGCCTTTTAGAGCACAAACAGCATGTACGCCTAGTGCTAAAGGCTATAGAAGAAGCAGGTCTATAACTTAATGTAAATAAATGCAAGTTCTACTAATTAAAGGTTACATATTTAGAATATGTAATCTCTATAGATAGTATCTAAATAGACCCTATTAAGGTTTAGACTGTGCTAGATTAGTAATACCTAAAAAATGTAAAGAATGTTTAAGCCTTTATAGAATTTAGTAACTTTTACTAATAATTTATTAATAACTTTTTATAGTAAGTAAGCCTTATAATTACACTTACTAAGAAAAAGATTTAATTTAACTTTAACCTAAATTACTAATAGTCTTTTAACTAGCTAAAAAAAGCCTTTACTAAAGCTTTAATACTCTACTACTTTAACTCTAAACTACTAATACTTATAGAAGCTAATGCCTTAGACTATGTAGTAGCAGGAGTTCTCTTCTAGACTAAGCTAGACAGGACTATTAGGCCTATTGCATACTTTTTAAAAAGAATAAGCTTTGCAAAAGGCAATTATAAAATCTATAATAAGAAATTACTTACTATAGTATGCTGCTTTAAATAATAGCAACCTAAACTAAAAAGTGTAGCGCATCTAATATAGGTCTTATTTAACTATAAGAACTTACAGTACTTTGCAACTATAAAATAACTTAGCTACTAACAAGCCTATTAGTCTAAATACTTATTTTATTTTAATTTTAAGATTACTTATTATCTTAGTTAAGATAAAGAGAAACTAGATGCCTTTATAAAGCAATTCTAAAACATCTTTGCTTAAAAAGAAGCATAAAAGGCTTAACACTAAACTCTACTTTAACTTAAGCTATTTTTAGACCTTAACTTAAATAAAATAAATTAGATAATTAATTAAATTATTACTAATAAGTCTTTAAATAATAAATTTATTTAAGAAACTTTAGACCTGCTTTAAAACAGCGCTAGTTAGTTAAAAAAGGTAACACTAGCTAACTATAAAAACTAAAATAGTAAGCTATATTACTATAACTAACTTATAATCTTTAATTCTAATAAACTAAGAATTAAACTACTCTAAATTATACATAACTTGCCTGTTAGAGGACACCTAGGCAGAGGAAAGACTCTTAACCTACTATAGAGAGAGTACTACTAGCCCCACATGTTCTATACTATATGCTAATACGTATTATGTTGCTATACTTACTGTAAAGTAAAGGCCTCTTAAGAAAGGTATAATAGCCTACTTAAACTGCTCTTAATCCCTAAATAAGCTTAGAAAGATATATTAATTAATTTTATTATAAACCTACCCCTATCTAAAAAGTATATAAATATTATAGTAGTTGTTAATTACTTAACTAAGTATTAATACCTAATACTATGTTTCTCTATAACTGCTCCTAATATAGCCTAGTTATTCTACTAATATATATAAGTTTACTATAGCCTGCCTAACATAATTATATTAGATAGAGGTACATAGTTTGTCTTAGCTTTCTAGAATAAACTTTATAAATAGCTTTAAATTGTCCCCTATCTATCTATAGCTTTTTACCTAGAGACTAATAGCTAGACTAAGAATGTAAACGCTGTAATAGAATAAGTCCTACAAGCGTACACAAACTACTAGTAAAATAACTAGGTAAAATAGTTAGCTATAGCATAGTTTAAAGCTAATAACATAACATCTAAATTAACACAAGTATCTCTATTTTTAGCAAACTATAGATACTACTTTTAAATAAGATTTAAACTACTTTTAAATACCCTCTAACTAACTTATTAATCTATATAAGTAATAAACATAAATAGACTTATTAATAAGATCTAAAATATATCTAAATATGTTTATAAAAACCTTACATAGGCTTAAGCTCTTTAATAAGAGTATGTAAACTAATTCTAAACCTCTGCCTCTATGTATGCAGCTAGCAAGAAGGTCTAGCTAGACGCTAGAAATATCTAAACAAACTAATAATTAAAGAAACTTAATTAAAAGAACCTTAGCCCCTTTATAGTAGCTTATATAGTTTTATTGTACACTTACTAATTAATCCTACCTAACAGCATAAAGATACACCCTGTGTTCTATGTATTATTGCTGCGCTAAGCAGCCTTTAAATCTAACTATCTACCTAAACAGCTAAACTTACTACCTAAACCTATTATTATAAACAATAAACTAGAATATATTATAAAAGATGTTAAATAGATTTAGTTTACTAAAAAGAAACATATCTATAAATACTTTATAAAATAGACTAGATATAACAAACTATTATAAGAACTTACAGAAGCTTTATAAGAGAACTTTATAGTAACTTAATTCTACGCCTAATACTTATCTAAACTAAACCTGTACTCTAATAAAGATAACCTAATGCTAGAACTACTAATGTAAAGGATTCCCTTCCTAATAAGAGGGGAGGTACTATTATAGTATCCTTTCTAGATCCTAGACATAACTGTATTAAACGTGTACTAGAGTATTATTAGTGCACGTCTAACATAAACATAATATAACATAGATATAAACTTAAGCATAAACTGCCTTAACACTAACTAAACCTAGAATAGGCTTAATTTATACTTAAAGCGCTTAGACTTTTAAGCTAAGTATTTAATTACTAATTTCCTTCTAAACCTTCCTGTTCCTCACATAATGTCTTGTACCTACTATAATACCTTACATAGTAATTAAACTAGACCTCTGTGAAGCTCTATAACCTTACTCGTGCACAATCGTGACAGAAACTAGAAATAAAAAAGATGTGTAATATAATAATAGTAGCTTTTAATAAGACTATAAAGTATCTACATATATAGCTATTAAAGAAAACTATTATAGCTAAGGAATTTATATATAAACTTAAATAGAATAGAGTGTTAGTGTATAAATGCTTAAAAATTATTATCTTTAATAAAGATAAGCTATTTACTAGTAAGTTTTAAAAAGTAGCTATAAAACACTTTAGTATAACGCACAAGCTATCTATAGCATATTACCTATAAATAGACAGTTAGACTAAATAAGTAAACACTAAAGTAGAAAAATATCTAAGAAAATATATTTTTTATAGTTAAAGTAACTAGGCAGAATAGCTTCTAATAGCACAACTAGCTATTAACACAGTAGAATTAGCTATAATAAAAGAAACACTATATAAAGCTAATTTTAGTTATAGCCCCTATTTCACGCTATATAAGAATTAGCCTACAGACCTACTAGAATTAGTTAACTAACTATTAAGCTTATAAAGTATATATAAAAAGTTAGCAATTAAAGCTAAATCTAGCTAAAAAATAATAATAAGATATGTAAATAAAACATAGTAACCTAGACTAAAGATCTACTCTAGAGACTATATATACTTTAAAATAAAAAACTTTAAGATACCTAGACCCTCTAGAAAGCTAGTAAAAAGAAAAAGAAAACCTTATAAAGTTTTATAAACTTAACAAGACAACTATAAGCTAAAGCTTTCTTTATATATAAAAATACACTTATAGTTCTATGTCTTTAAGTTAGAAAAAGCACTTAAGGAAATTCCTCTGTCTACATAAAAATAAAAATAAATAAAAATAGAGTATAAAGTAAAACAGATTAACGTACCTAACAGGTTAGCCGGCCACACGGGTTAGCCGGCCACTTTTGCTAAGCCCCTACCACACTCTACCTATCTACATAATGCCTTAACAACAACACTAGATTAAATCTTCTAAAGAATGTTAGATACAGCTTACTCTTTAGGCTCTTAAATAAGACTTAAAACTCTCTTTACAACACGCTGCAGCTATCTATAATGTTTCTTACACAACACTAAGCAATTAACGCGCTAGACAGCCTTTAGAAGCAGAATGCTAGCCTAAATTAAGAAATCTAACTAAGCTTAAAAAAAAGGTAGTTATTAAGTACATACTTAAGCTTATTACACGCAGATTTCTCCCTAGGCTTGCAGCTGTAGCTAATATAGCTAATTCCTTGCGCGCAGAGTGTAATCTAGGCTAGGTTAGCTTAAACTAGCCTAGTATGTAAGTTAAGCACTGCCTTAAGTTTATAATAAAGTTTAATTGCAAGTATAATTATAAAAGAGCGCTTTATAAGAATCTAAAGGTTATCTAGGGCTAGTTTTACCTAGTAGCTAACATAAAAGCTAAGTATAGTATCTAGTATAAAGACACATATAACTTTAACAAGTTAGGCTTTATAATAGGCTAGATATTAACTAGAGCAGTTGTTACAGCTTTAGAGAGATAAAGACAGCTAAAGGTAATATAGTAAGGTAATAGAGAGTAGATAACAGTTATCTAGAGCATTAACATAATAAAGTAGGCTATTTTACCTTTTATTATTTTTAAGGGCTGCTATTACCTCTTTGCCTAGTATAAAGAGAAGAATCTGCCTTAGAACTAGGTTATTACAGTCTCTAAGAACAGCTAGACAATAAATAAGCTTAGGCTGCAGTAGATAAAGCACTTTAATAAGCATATAAAAAAAAGTTATAGGCGCTTATTAGCTTCTTATTATTAACAGCTATAAAAGCTATAACTTACTTAATTTCTTGTAGTACTATAAAAAAATTATTACTATTTATATGCTTTTACACTTATTGCACTTCCTATAGCCTCTTAATATAGGTTATTTTGCTCTTTTAAAAAAGGCATATAAGCGCTAAGCTAAAAATCTTATGTGTAACTAGATTATCTACATTATAAAACTTAAGTTCCTACTATGCTTTATATGCGCCTATAATGTAGCAATTACTTTTAGTAATATCTAAGAAGAGTTTTAAGGCGCTAGTTTAGTCCTATTTAACCTAGAACAGGTTAAAATAGCCCTTAACATTTAGTTACATACTCTATTACTACTACTGCTTATTAACAACAAGCCTTAGTAGTTGTAAACTCTAAGCAATACTTTTAAATTTAGGTTGTAATTAATGCTTATAAAAGTAAGAATTTAAAAGCATATAGATAGCTTACTAACATCTATAGTAAAAGCCTTTAAGAAAGTTTTAAAAGGGGCATTAATTATTACGCACAAGCTAGTGTTAGCGTAAAAAGAGATTATAGAGCTTTAAGCAGTAAATAAGGCTGCCACGCAACGTAGATTGCATAAAAGGAAGCAGATTTAGGCAAAAAAAAAACCTTAATAGTTAAGAATAGAGCTTGTCTAACTGCTCTAAAGAAGTTTAGAGCGCGTAGTAATAGGAAGAAGCTAAAGACGCAGGTGCGCGCTAAAGAAGGTAAGCTAAGTTAAAGGCAATGCAGGTAGTGTAATTAGACTAGGCATAACTTATGTACATATAAGAAAGTAGCAGAAGTAGACTTTAAATAATATCTTGTGTTGTATTGCTCTATACAGGGCTAAAGTGGGCGGTTTTGCGCTAGAATGGGGTGGTTTTAGTGGGGGCTTGGCAAAAGTGGCCGGCCAACCCGTTAGGTACGTTATTAGTAATTAAAAAATAATAATTTTTTTTAGTAAAGTAAAAAAAATAGCTTACTAGTAAAAACACCTAGAAACTAGCTAAGAACTTGCAGAATGCGCAACAGTTAGTATAGAAGTACCTCTAGACTCTTTTAGAAGAAACTAGCTAGGCAATAAGGCATCTATTTTAAAAAAAAACAGCTATGTTATTACTAAATACTAGCAGCCTTTAGAGATAAGTCTCTAGTAATAAAGGCTAAAAAAGTAAATAACTCTTTACTTTAGCCTTAAAGGCTTTTATTTTATCTAAGAAAAAGAGGTTCTTTTTTAAGTATTTTACATAATAAGCTTCTAGCAGATCTAGCAATTTTTAGATATAATCCTGTTTAGAACGCTCTCTTTCCCTTACCTCTACTATCTTTTATAATAGATAGATTTACTTATAAATTTATTTTAACTACTTTTTAAAAAGCTTTTAATCTTAAGCCCTTAAAACTTTAGTAGACTATAAGAGTTTTTCTTTTTTCTTCTTTAACTAGTCTTATACAGTGTTAGAGATAAAAGTATTACATTAATTATTTTTTTTTTACACATTCTACGCACCTGTCTAAGGATAGGGTTAGCACGCATAATAACCTTAATACCGAGTAAGTGTTGCAGGGCCTTATTTTTATCTAGTAAAAAGGATTAAAATAAAACATAAATAA
>NW_022985169.1:1618883-1633028 GCF_010093535.1 Lindgomyces ingoldianus | reverse complement strand
TAAAATAAATAAAATAAATAAAATAAATAAAATAAATAAAATAAATAAAATAAATAAAATAAATAAAATAAATAAAATAAATAAAATAAATAAAACTAGTAAGCTATTTAGCATAAAAAGAATAGATATTATAGACGCTTTTTAGTAAGTAGACGCCTACCTTATAAATAAACCCTTACTAACGCAGTTGTGTAAGTAGAGCGGTAAGAACGCTGCTAGGGAAGGGAGGCAGCGTGTTGTAGTCTATAGTTAGACTAATATAACTCTACTTAAAGTACTCTACAATCTAGCTAAGTTAGGGCAGGGCTTGTTTACAGACTAATTAGAAGATGCAAAGGCAGCATAGCTGCCTATAGTAATAGAAAAGTGCATTATTTAATAAAAAGGTAGGCTGTAAGTTAAACAAGTTTAACAAGTTAAGCAAGTCTACTGCATAGTAAACTTAATAAGCTTACTTAACTTATTTTTAGCACTGCTACTTATATATATAGTTTTAACCTTAAACAGCCTTTAGAAAGGCGTGTTTAATGTTTAGTTTATTTTTTATAGACTAAGTAGCATTTAGCTTTTTAATAAGCTATAATACTATTTATATATCTTATAACATATATACCTCTAATTCTGTCTAACAGGACTGTTTAACCTGGCCTCTATACTACTGCTATAGAGACAAACTATAATCCGGCGACTCTCCTAAGTCTCCATTAGCCTATTAGCCATTACGTAGGACTGTACACTCTACTGTCGGCCCCTACCTCCCGTCCTACCCACTAGGAACAATATTAGCCTGAGTGCTTCTCTAAAGCAAGGATTGTAACACCCTTATATAAAAAGATCTTTTATAAAACAGAAAAAAAAAAACTTTATAAAAATACTATAAAAGTAGAACTAAAGCCTACAATACACTAAGCCTCTTAGGATAGTAATGCCGCACTAGTGCAAAAGAAAGATATATGTAACGATCCTCATGAATCGTTCCATCTCGAGTCGCCCGGAACCTCCGGAAGGCCCTCGTATCGGCCCCGACCTCGACCTGGCCCCGACCCCTGCTGTTACCCCTATTCCCTCATGTATTTAGTCGCACCTTGCCCCTGTAGCTAGCTTGGTAGTTTTCTAATATCCTTTTGTACAAGGCCTATAGGTGTTAATGGCATTCCCAGGTTCAGAGTCCCCACGCACTCCCATATGCCTCTGAGTGGATTCCCTCCGCATTCGGACCCATTGTCTTGCCTGCGCCGTTACAATATAGATACTAGAAGAAGTAAAAGGCAAAGAAAACCTACATAAAGTCTAGACTAGGTATTTTTAACTTAAAAAAATAATTAAGCCTTATTTATTAAGCTTTATATAAATAGTGTAATTACTATACCTAAAAAACTATTTAAGAAATTAGACTATATAAAAATAAACACTTTAATTACTAACAGCACTTTTAAAGTTATAGTGTATAACTTAATAAAGTATAAAAGTTAGATTTTTAACCTTTACTTTATATAAAAAGTAAAAAGTAAAATAACTTAACTATATAAAAAATTCTACTTAGTGTTTACTAGCTACTTAAATAAAAAAATAAAAAACTTACTTAATTACTAACTATTTAAAAAATAAGCTAAAAACTACTTTTAGCTATAAAAGCTTAAAAGCTATATATAAAATATATTTTAAACTATGTAATATTATATAAGTATATATCTAATTAAAAGATAACTTTATGCGCACACTATATATAAAGCTACTAAAGAAGATGCGCTAGAGCTTTCTACTAAATATAATACTCTAGATTATACAACTCTTATATAAAGCTACTAAATTAAGACTATATTAGTTTAAAACATACTATAACTACTATAAAAAAAAGCTGCGCATGCATATCTTTTTATATAACCCCTACTTCTTAATTACTAATAAAGAAGAGCACACTTTTAGTATTATAAGCTTATAAATAAACAACACTTCAAGCATTATAATAAAAGATTTTACATAAAAAAAACTCTAAAAAGTAAAACTATTCTAGTAAAAAAGTAGCTTATTAAGTTTAATAGTAAAAAAATTAAACTCACATATAATATAGTAGTCTTTACTTAAAAAAGATAAGTAACCTACTTTTATATAATTAACTTAAAAGACAAGAATGCTGCATAATAATATATTAAGTAATGTGTAAGAGGTGTATACATTGCATTTATGTGTTAACTAGAGGCAGCATTTAACTTATCTATTACTATATAAACTATAGACCTTTTATGTAATAATATTAACACACTTAACATATAAATTTAATAGTAGATAGATAATAGTAAGTGTAGTTTTACTTTTCTACTATTATAGCTTAATAGTGTAAAGCTGTTTATCTTTACTAATAAATTATTTACTAATAATAAAAACCTTAAATTATAGCTAAGATTTTTAATTATATAAAGTAATAAAAACTATATAAAGTAAAGTAACTACTTTAAAATACTAGATAATATTATATACTAGAATTCTACTAAGTATAAAAAAGTAACTAAGAGTGTTCTTACTAGTAAACTATATAAAATAGTTAAAAAGTTTAATAATATAATTACTTTTAGTATAACTTTATAGTGAATTATATAAACACTTAAACTACTACTAATTTTAGTAGTAATTTAACGTACTTTATAGGCAAGTTGCTTACACACCTAAGTTGCTTACTTTTACTAAGACCTTACTACACTACTTTTCCTACACTAATGCATTCCTAACAACACTACTTAAACGTGTTAAAGAAACATTAGATATAGCTTACACTCTAAGCTTTTAAATAAAACGCAACACTTTTTAACTAACATGCTGCAGCTATCTACAGGGTCCTTTAAAAGACAATAAGCAACTAACGCGCTAGACAACCTTTCTAAGCTAATTATACAGCTAACTTATAAAAGCTAAATAATAACAAGAAGTAGGTAATTATTTAGCACATACTTAAGCTAGATGCGCAAGGATTTCCCCTTTAGCTAGTAGCTATAGCTAATATAGCTAATTCTTTACACGCTAAGCATAATATAAGCTATGTTAGCATAAACTAGCTTAATATGTTTATTAAGTGTTACTTAAAGCTTAAAGTAAAGTTTAAGTGTAAGTATAACTATAAAAAAGCTTTTTATAAAAATCTTATAGTAATTTAAAGCTAGTTTAACTTTATAGAGAATATTAAAGCTAAGTATAGCATCTAGAATAACAACATGTACAACTTTAATAAAACAGAGTTTATAATAGGCTAGATATCTACTAGAGCAGTTATTATAAGTTTAAAGAGACAAAGACAGCTAAAAGCAGTCTAGCTAGGCAACTAGAAGTAGACAACAGCTATCTAGGGCATTAATACTAAAAAGTAGGCTATTCTGCCTTTTATTATTTTCTAGGGTAGCAACTACCTTTTAAACTAGTATAAGAAGGAAAATCTACTCTAAAATTAGGTTATTATAATCTTTAAGCACAGCTAGACTACTAATTAGCTTAGTCTAGACTAGTTAAAGCACTTTAACGCGCATATAAAGAAGTGTACTGTTAGCAGCTACTATCTGCTAGTTATTAACAGCTATAAGAGCTACAACTTACTTTATTTCTAGTAATACTATAAGAATAATAAAATTATTACTATTTACATGCTTTTTTACTTATTGCACTTTTTATAGCTACTTAATGTAAGTTGTTTTACTTCTTTAAAAAAAGTGTATAGGCGCTAAGCTAAAAACCTTATACATAACTAGATTACTTATATTATAAAAATAAAGTTCTTACTATGCTTTAAAGCAGCTTATAATGCTGTAATTACTTTTAGTAACATCTAAGAAAAGTTTTAAGGTGCTAGATTAGTTTCTTTTAACCTATAATAGGTTATAATAGGCCTTAATATAAAGTTGCGCACTTTATTACTACTACTACTTGTATATAATAAGCCCTAGTAGTTATAAACTTTAAGTAATACTCTAGAACTTAAGTTATAATTAATACTTATAAAGATAAAAATTTAAAAGCATATAAATAGTTTACTAACTTTTATAGTTAAGGCGTTTAAGAAGGTCTTAAAAAGGGCAGTAATAATTATGCATAAGCTAGTGTTAGTGTAATAGGAAATTACTAAGCTTTAAGCAGCTAATAAAGCTGCTACGCAACATAAATTGCATAAAAAAAAGTAGATTAAGGCAGAAAAGACCTTAATAATTTAGAAAGGCCTACGCTTAACAGCTCTAAAGGAGTTTAAAGCGCATAGTAACAGAAAGAAGGCAAAGAAGCAGGTGCAAGCTAAAGTAGGTAAGCTATCCTAAAGGCGCTGCAGATAGTGCAATTAGACTAGGCATAACACGTAAACATGTAAGTAAGAAGTAGAAGTAGTATCTAAATAATATTCTAGGCTGTACTGTACTATATAGTGCCAGAGCGGGTTGTTATAGGCTATAATAGAGTTTGTTAGGGTGGGGTCTTGGCAAAAGTAAGCGACTTAGGTGTGTGAGCGACTCGCCTATGGAGTACGTTACATAAATTTAAAGTTTTTATATAAATACTTTATTAAGCTAAGCACTACTAGTAGAAAGTAACTTATAATTAACATTATATTACTTTATAAATTATATAAGAAAAAAGAAATTACTAACATTAAGTAAATTAATAGTAAAGATAACTTAGTAAATATATATATATATATAAACACTAAATTAAGCTTTTTAATTATTAGTTCTAACTAACTACCTCTCTGTTTAAATAGAAGCATCTATAGACTAGCTAGATTCTGTGCGTAAAGATGCCTTAGACTAACTAGACTAATAACACTTTTATATAAAGTTTATTTTTTTTATATTATACACACTTACTTTTTTTTATTATAAGGCTCTATTACTGCTAGCACTGTATAAAAAAAGAAAAGAGCTAAGAGATTGTACAGCAGAGCTTAGAAAGTAAAGGATAAAAAAAAGCTATTTACATAGCATAACTAGCCTATTCTAACGCACAGCATTACTAGGGCAAGTCCTAATAAATAGGGTAAAGTATAGGCAGAATGTAATTAGATAGACCTACACAGACAGTAAAAAAGTAACACATACAGAAGGTATCCTGTTTGCAGTTACGGAGCTCTCCATACGCTAGCCACCAACACTCCTTTGGCGTACTGCTGCCTAGCAATGCCACCTGCTGCAGCCTAGAGCTATTGGTGGCCTTAAGTCACATGATGGGTTCATCTAGTACTATATAAACCCGTAGTTGCCCTTCTTTAGCAATACAATCTAGTTCCTCATGTCTTTGATGCTCCACATAGCTATCCTAAAGGCGCTGCAGACAGTGCAATTAGACTAGGCATAACGCACAAATGTGTAAGCAAGAAGCAGAAGTAGTATCTAAATAATATTCTAGGCTGTACTGTACTATATAGTGCTAGAGCGGGTTGTTATAGGCTATAATAGAGTTTGTTAGGGTAGGGTCTTAGTAAAAGTAAGCGACTCAGGTGTGTAAGCAACTCGCCCGTGAAGTACGTTATTAGCATAGAGTTAAAACTAAATTATAAGGGGTTTTTCTAAGTATAATCTTATCTAGGATATTATTTCTACATTAGTTTAAAATGCTTCTTTATTATATTACATGTAGAGGTAGCATCTAGTAAAAAAGAGGTAAAGGTTTTTAAGTAATTCTTTAAAAAGCTTTAAAAGAGCTAGTCTTAAAGTCTTTTTAGCTATAATACTTACTTTTTTAGTTAAGATATTCTTGAGTTTAGCTAACTCTACTTATAGTGTGTGTATTTAGTGTGCTAAGTTTATAGCCGCTTAGGCGCTTATTAGAGTAGGTTAATTATTAAATTTAGCTATGTTTATACATAAGGTTTTTACTTCTTTATAAAAGTTAACTAGCTTACTAATCTTATTACTAATCTATTAAAGTTCTTTAATGTTATTCTAGATACTATTAATCTGTTCTACTAGAGATCTTTTATTAGCTGTTAGAACTTCTGTTAATCCTAATAAGTCTGTATAAGCTATAACGTACTTCATAGGCGAGTTGCTTACACACCTAAGTTGCTTACTTTTGCTAAGACCCTACTACACTACTTTTTCTACACTAATGTATTTCTAATAACACTACTAAAATATGTTAAAAAAATGTTAAATGCAGCTTACACTTTAAGCTTTTAAATAAAACATAACACTTTTTAAGCAACATACTACAGCTATTTGTAAGGTCTTTTAAAAGATAACAAGTAACTAACACACTAGACAACTTTTTTAAGCTAATTATATAGCTAACTTATAAAAGCTAGATAATAATAAAAAGTAAGTAATTATTTAGCACATATTTAAGCTAGATGTGCAAGGATTTCCCCTTTAGCTAGTAGCTATAGCTAATATAGCTAATTCTTTACACGCTAAGCATAATATAGGCTATATTAGTATAAACTAGCTTAATATATTTATTAAGTGTTACTTAAAGCTTAAAGTAAAGTTTAAGTGTAAGTATAACTATAAAAAAGCTTTTTATAAAGATCTTATAGTAATTTAAAGCTAGTTTAACTTTATAAAAAAATTAAAGCTAAGTATAGTATTTAAGATAATAACATGTATAACTTTAATAAGACAAAGTTTATAATAGGCTAAATATCTACTAGAGCAGTTATTATAGGTTTAGAGAAATAAAAACAGCTAAAAGCAGTCTAGCTAGGTAACTAGAAGTAAACAACAGCTATTTAAGGCATTAATGCTAAAAAGTAGGCTATTTTACTTTTTATTATTTTTTAGAGTAGCAACTACTTTTTAAACTAGTATAAAAAGAAAAATCTACTTTAAAATTAAGTTATTATAATCTTTAAGTATAGCTAGACTACTAATTAGCTTAGTCTAGACTAGTTAAAGCACTTTAATGTGCATATAAAGAAGTGTACTATTAGTAGCTACTGTCTGCTAGTTATTAACAGCTATAAAAGCTATAACTTACTTTATTTTTAGTAATACTATAAAAATAATAAAATTATTACTATTTATATACTTTTTTACTTATTACACTTTTTATAGCTACTTAATGTAGGTTGTTTTACTTTTTTAAAGAAAGTATATAAGCGCTAAGCTAAAAACTTTATACATAACTAGATTACTTATATTATAAAAATAAAGTTTCTACTATGCTTTAAAGTAGCTTATAATACTATAATTACTTTTAGTAATATCTAAGAAAAAATCTAAAGCGCTAAATTAGTTTCTTTTAACTTATAACAGGTTATAATAGGCCTTAATGTAAAGTTATGCACTTTATTACTACTACTACTACTTATATATAATAAGCTCTAGCAGTTATAAACTCTAAGTAATACTTTAGAACTTAAGTTATAATTAATACTTATAAAAATAAAAATTTAGAAGCATATAAATAGTTTACTAACTTCTATAGTTAAGGCGTTTAAAAAGTTTTAAAAAGAGTAGTAATAATTATATATAAGCTAGTGTTAGTGTAATAGAAAATTACTAAGCTTTAAGTAGCTAATAAGGCTGCTATGTAATATAAATTATATAAAAGAAAGTAGATTAAAGCAGAAAAGACCTTAATAATTTAGAAAAGCCTACGCTTAACAGCTCTAAAGGAGTTTAAAGCGCGCAGTAATAGGAAAAAGGCAAAGAAGCAGGTGTAAGCTAAAGTAAGTAAGCTATTCTAAAGGCGCTGTAGACAGTGCAATTAGACTAGGCATAACGCGCAAATGTGTAAGCAAGAAGCAGAAGTAGTATCTAAATAATATTCTAGGCTGTACTGTACTATATAGTGCCAGAGCGGGTTGTTATAGGCTATAATAGAGTTTGTTAGGGGTGGGGTCTTGGCAAAAGTGAGCGACTTAGGTGTGTGAGCAACTTGCCTATGAAGTACGTTATTAGAATTAATGCTGTGTTAAGTTGTTATACTTTTTAAAAAAAGTAGTGTTTAATGTTATAATTCTTACTTTATAGAGGCACATAGGCTAGTAATGTTCCTTAGGGTTAGGACAGAGGTGAAGGGCTGACAGTAGGGTGTACAGTCCTACGTAGAGGCTAATAGGCTGTGGAGAATAGTAGAGTAGCTAGATTATAGTTTGCCCTTATTGTAGCAGTATAAAGGCCAGGTCAAACAGTCCTGTTAGACAAGATTAGAGGTATATATGTTATAAGATATATAAATAGTATTACAGCTCTTTAGAAAGCTAAATACTACTTAGTTTATTATAAAGAATAAACTAAACATTAAACACACCTTCTAAAGGTTGTTTAAGGTTAAAACTATATACATGTCTAATAGTGCTAAGAACAGGCTAGATAAGTTTAAGTAAGTTTACTTTCCTAGCTTATAGAGCTTGCATAAACTTGCTTCTCTTTCTTAGCTTGCTCCCTATTAGATAGTGCATTCTTCTATAATCCTAGGCAGCCCCGCCGCTTCCGCATCTTCCAATTGGTCCGTAAACGAGTCCTGCCCCGACCTAGCTAGATTGTGGGGTATTTCGGGTGAAGTTACGTCGGTCCAACCGTGGACCGTAACAACTGCTTTATATTATAAAGAAAAAGGACGGTAATAATCTTACATTAATTCTAAGCCTAGAAGACTACATCTCTTAATACTGCACCTAGCACTGCACTATAAACCCTGTGGCAGCTTCTATAAGATTATTTGCTACCCTAGGCATTGTAGGGACAAACTAGAATTATTCTAGGTTTAAACCTAGTGCAAAACCTCTCTGCATCTGCAGCAGCATTTATTAGTTTAATAAATGTAAATATTTAAATCTTACTAGTTATATAAAAGGATAAAAACTAGATTATTTAATCTAGTAGAAGGTAAAAATTAAGCCTAAAAAGACTCTAATATTAACTTAAAAGTGCTAGCTGCTCTAGAGAGAGACAAGTAGTAGTAAGAGAAGTAATAAAGACAGTAAAGCGCTTTAACACTTATTAATTTTAATAATAGCAAGCTCCCTAGCTTAACTCTATAGTTAAATGCTCTATAGTAGGTCTTTAGCACCTCTATTGCTGTACTAAGTCTCATTAATTATTAGATACTAGATCCTAGCTTAAACGCGCACATCTGTCACAACACCTAATACAGCTAGACCTATTAACGCGACGCAATGCCTAGAGAGATTGTATACGCTAGCTGCGAAGCTCTACCTATTACTAGCTAGAGAGACGTCCACCTAAAGGTTAACACACTTGTAGGACTCTTTACTATTAAGCTTACATATGTTGCATACATTAAGAGCTTCTTTGCTAATGTACTAGGTCTTGCATAATGTAGATCCCTAGACATCTACTTTAACTCTAGTGGAGACGCGTTATACTAAAGATTCTTAGAAAACATTATCTGTAAACTTACCTACTAAGACAGACATTAGCTTATTTATATAGAAAAAATAAAGTAAGTAGAGATCTCTACTTTTAGCTTTTAGCTTTAAAGCTTCTTTTCTAAACTAGTTACTTTAGCTACTAAGCTTAAAAGAATTTATTATTGTCTATTAGATAAGAAGCAACGCTTTATTAATACTACCTGCAAGAAAGCTTATAAGCTTATAGATTACATAGGCATAAAGACAGTTAACTATCTAGAGTAAAGTGTACAAGGGATTAGAATATAAGAGCATAGGCATAAGTATAATAAAGCTGTAACACTTAAAAACTGTTAAGTATGCATTAAAACTAAAATTAAAAAGTAGATTAGTTAACAACTACTATAATTAGTATCTACCTGCTTATTTTATTACATAGGCATAGACCTTATCTAGCTCTGCCCCACTAGCTAGCGCTGCTACAATGGAGATCTATACAGACTCTATGCAGTAGATGAGTATACTAAATAGCATAAGACGCAGCTACTCTACTATAAATTATCTGCTGTACTAGTACTAGCTATACTTTAATTTATAGCAACTATCTAATGTTAATTTAGCTTTCTAGTTATCACTATTAAAGCTAACAATAAGCAGGGATATAGAAACCTTAGCAAGCTTAAAGATCTAGGCATTAAAGTAGAATTCTGCGCTAAGCATACAGAAGAGCAGAATAGACTTACAGAAATTACTAGTAAGCAACTTATTACTGTTGCTTAAGCTCTAAGGCTCTAGGGTAATTTACTAAAATTACTATTTAATAAGCTCTTTACATCTGCTGCTTACTTACTTAATTAAGCACTAATTAAAGCACTTTATTAGCGCACACTATACAAGCTAGTATATAAATAGAAACCCTCTATTGCTTATCTAGCTCTAATTAGATGCTGCGCATATGTACATAACAAGCATCTTAAACGCGCGGACAAGCTTAAATCTAGAGCTCTAATAAGTTACCTAGTTAGATATAACTTAACTAACATCTATAAGATCTAGCTACTACTAAATAATTAAGTTACCTAAACATGTAATGTTATCTTTAACATAGATTAGTTTTACACAGGCACTAAATAAAAGAATTATATTAATTCTTTATACATATAAGTTCTATACATACTAGAAGTTAATAACAACACTAAGAACCTTTTTTTAAGCATTAGCTTGCTCTTTCTTAGGTACTAAACGCACTAGCAGAGCTTAAAAAGCAGACTTATAGAAGCAATAAGAGCCCTACACCTGCTTAGCTTCTAACGCTACAGAGCTCTATATAAAGCTCTAAATTACCTGCACCTACGCATAGCTATAAGTCTCCTCTAGCACCTACGCAAATTAACGTAGATAAAAGCACGTAGCAGCTTATACATGAAACAATAGAAGCATCTAATACAGGATTAAACAATAACTATGCTACCTCTATGCATAAACTACCTATTACCTCTGTATATAATCTGCAATATATACTAGATCCTAACTAAAATAATGCACTAAAGGCACAATCTCTTACTATTAATAAGGTAAACATTATTAGCAACAGCTACACTACACGCTTAAAGTAGTATAGCACTTACTTTGCAACCTTTGCTAGCTCTATTGTTAAGGTGCACCTTTATTATAATTAGCTACCTCTACATCTAGAGCACTATTATAATTTAAGAAAACACTTACACATAGCTAAATTTTAAGCAGCTATGCGCACAGAAATAGATAGCTACTAGTCTAAGAGCTGCTTTAAGCACGCTAGCAAATTTATAATAAAAGCTAACATACTTCACAGGCAAGTTGCTTACACACCTAAGTTGCTTACTTTTGCTAAAACCCTACTAAACTACTTTTCCTACACTAATGCATTCCTAACAACTGTAACGGCGCAGGCAAGACAATGGGTCCGAATGCGGTGGGAGTCTACTCAGAGGCATATGGGAGTGCGTGGGGACTCTGAACCTGGGAATGCCATTGACACCTATAGGCCTTGTACAAAAGGATATCAGAAAACTACTGAGCTAGCTACAGGGGCGAGGTGCGACTAAATACATGAAGGAATAGGGGTACAGCAGGGGTCGGGGCCAGGTCGGGGTCGGGGCCGATACGGGGGCCTTCCGGGCCATCTGAGATGGAACGATTCATGAGGATCGTTACAACAACACTACTTAGACGCGCTAAAAAAAACATTAGATACAGCTTACACTCTAAGATTTTAAATAAGACATAAAACTTTTAAAGAAACATGCTGCAGCTATATATAAGGTCTTATAAAAGACAATAAATAACTACAGCACTAGACAACCTTTACAAGCTAATTCTATAGCTAAATTATAAAGGCTAGGCAATAAAAAGAAGCAGGAAATTATTAAGACTATACTTAAGCTATATGCGCAAGGAATTTCCCCTTAGATAGCATTTATAGCTAATATAGCTAATTCTTTGCGCGCAAAGCGTAATTAAGGCTATATTTACATAAACTAGCTAAGTATATTTATAAAGCGTTATTTAAAGCTTAAAGTAAAGTTTTAAGTGTAAGTATAGTTAAAAAATATTTAGCTAATTATAAAGCCTGTCTTGCTAAAGTTGTACATGTTATTATTCTAGATGCTATACTTAGCTTTAATATTCTCTATAAGGCTAAACCTGCTTTAAATTACTCTAGAACTCTTACAGAGAGCTCTTTTATAGTTATACTTACGCTTAAATGTTACTTTAAGCTCTAAATAACACTTTACAAACATATAAGGCTAGTTTATGCTAACATAGCCTAGATTATGCTTAGCGCGCAAAGAATTAGCTATATTAGCTATAAATGCTATTTAAGAGGAAATTCCTTACGCATATAGCTTAAGTATAGTCTTAATAATTACCTGCTTCTTTTTATTACCTACCTATCTAAATTTAAGGCTAGAATCTGCGTACAAGAAGATCTCTAAGAACAATAGGGCGATACCTATGCTGCTACTACAGCTACTTGCATCTTTAGAGCTCGAATAAGCTTTTATAGCTGCATTTAGGCTAACCTCTTAACAATATAATGTTACTAACGCCTTCCTTAATGCTAAACTCCCTAGACAACTGTTCTGCTGCACACCTAAAGGTTTTTAAGCAGAATACAGAGAGTACCTTAACATACTGTAAGCTTTATACAGACTTAAAGAATTATCTTACTTCTAGTACCTAAAGCTTAAAATAACACTTAATTAGCTAGGACTTTATAAGATCTTTAAAGCTCTCTGCCTATTTATTAACAATAAGCTTATTATACTTATATATGTTAATAACATTATACTACTATACCATCTTATTAATGCTAAGGCTGCTAAGCAGTTTAAACATAACCTTTAGCATGTGTATAACATTAGGAAGCTTAGCAAACTAAAATAGTTCCTAGGTATTTAAGTTATAAAGACTACTAAATCTATTTACCTAGTCTAAGACTTCTTTATTAATAAGATTACTACTAAATTTAATTTAAAGCAGAGTAGAAAATAACTACTTAACATACCTTTGCGTGAAACTCTAGAGCTCTCTACTAAGACTACTAACAATAGGAGGACTAAGCTCTATTAACAGCTAGTAGGCTCACTCGCCTACATAGCATCATTTACACAACTAGATATCGCGTATGCGCATTTAATACTAGCACGCCACCTTACCAATCCTAGTTATAAGCACCTAGATGTAGCCCTGCATTACTAGCGCTACCTACTCTGTATAAAACATCTTATAATAGGAATATTAAGAAACTCTTAAAACAGCGCAATTTATAAGCTTAATTATGCAGAGCTCTAGTTCTATAGTGTATTAGACACTACATTTGCAGACAATCTAGCAACTTGTTAAAGCTCTTATAGACATCTATTTAAGCTCTTTAGTCTAGTAGTAGACTAGAAAGCTACCTTATAATAAACTGTTACTAAATTAACTATAAAGGTAGAGCTTCTAGCTCTTTTGCAACCTAGTACTAACATAGAGTAGTAGAAGCTGTTCTTTACATAACTTTAGCTTTTAATTAATAATACCTCTACTATTAAGTGCAACAATTAGCAGACAATTAGAATTGTTATAAAAGATCTATTAAAGCTTTAAACTAAGCTTAAGCATGTTAACATACACTAGAGCTAGTTACAACAAGAGATCTCTACTAGTAGACTACATGTTAACTAGAAACTTACTGCTTAGATGCCTGCAGACAGTCTTACTAAGTTGCTACTAAGATAAAAACATAAAGAGTTTATACAATAATTAGGTTTAAAAGACATCTCTACTATCCTCTCAACATCTCTTTAACTATTTACTATACAAATTGCTTATAAATCTGTCTATCTTTTGTTTAGCTTTTATTCTGCCTATACATTTGTTTTATTTTAAGCTGGGGGGCAGGGTTGCCACTTTTTAGTAATAGTAATTACTATTACTAGAAGCGCCTAGTAATTGCTATAGTAATTACTATTTTTCTAGTAATAGTAATTACTATTACTAGAGGTACGTAGTAATTACTATTTCTATAAATAGATATTTTATAGAAAAAGATTTTAAGTAGTAAAAGTAATAATTATTATAATAGTATATAATAATTCTTACGTCTCTAGTAATATATAAAGCTTTTTTATTAAAAAAAACTATATAAGCTAAAAAAAACGTTAACAAGTAATTACTATAATTTAAACAACTATAATATATATAATAATAATATATAATAACGCTATACAATACTATTTAACATATATATTTACTTTACTAAAGTTATTCTACTTATTAATATTACTAAGTTTATTTATATTATATTATAATTTTAGTTTAAGTAAAAAAATTAA
>NW_022985169.1:1601949-1617853 GCF_010093535.1 Lindgomyces ingoldianus | reverse complement strand
TAACTTAAACAAATTAAATAACTTAAACAAATTAAATAACTTAAACAAATTAAATAACTTAAACAAATTAAATAACTTAAACAAATTAAATAACTATTACTAGGTGCTTATAGTAATAGTAATTACTATTACTAAAAAGTGGCAACCCTAGGTTACAGCGACTTGTAGTAGATTATTAGTAGAGCTTGCTCTGTTTAATATATTCAGGTTTGCAGAACGAAAAGTTAAGCAGAATCTCCTCTTTTAGACGCGCTAGTTAGTTATAATTTCTTTAGATAAACCCTAGTAACGCTATTTCTCTATCACCTTATATATTTCTTACATTTTTTTTAAAAAAATGTATACTTAATATAAGTACATCTTTATGTTAACTTGCATATAGTTTGCTCTAGCATGTGTTGTGTAAAACATGTTTAAATTATAGTTAGTTGCGTCTGTTCCACCTCTCCAGCCACATCAGTGTGACGGGGATTGGCATCAGCCACACTTGGTTGCGTCTATTACCTGTCTAATACTACTTTGCTAAGCATTATACTGCAACCATTCTTTAACCTAAACAACCCACCTTAATGCGCTAACTATTACTCTAAGCAAGCTTTGCTTTATAGATTATTGATAAACTGTTGTAGTATTTTATTCTTATACTTAGTAAGTATAGTGTTGCGTTGTTTAGACATCACGTCTTATATATACTTGTAGTTGTGCTAAGAGATTTTAACTATATTAGTAGTTTAACTAGCTTAGTAGTAGAATATGTTATAAAATGGTTTTTTATTTTTATACTATTATAATACTATCTAGAATATAAGTTCTACTATGACTATCTATAGAACAATAGCTCTAAGATGCTAATGCTATTTATTAGAAGTCCCACAGAGTGCCGAATGCATGCAATCCGGCTTCGCGACAACCTTGCATCATCTCATCATTTCCCTGCATGTTGGACGTAATGAAGATGACTTCGGCTTCAAATCTTGTCCACGCGTCTTTAAGAAGTTCCATGGTGTCTGGTCGTCCTCCACGTTTTTTCGAGTCCCAGAGGATCATTCTCTCGGGTTCGATGTGCTTTTGGATTAGAGCCGTAATGGTTGGTCCGAAAGTTCTCTCTTGATCAGAGCCTATCCAAATGAGAAACCAGTTTGGGCTCTGGATGCAGGTGGATAGCGCTGCCCCAATTCCGGTTCCGGTGCAGATGCGGATTCCTCTCTTGAACATTGCGGAGGCATGCCCAACGCCAGCTTTGTGTGTTAGTGGATGGAACTGAGAAAGTAGGAGAGCAACAGCGTACCGAACTTCAGCTCTCTAGTCCACACTGTCTTGGGCGGATTAGCAACGAGATCCTTTGTAAAGTCGCCCTGAACACCGCAGATCATATAGTGATGCGTAGACTTCCGGCCCTCGCTAATGATTCCAAAAGCGTGGTACTCCATGATTGAAGTGCGGCTGATTCTTCCCAAGAGACCTTGTTGCATCCCACGCTCAAAGCGGAGCACCGCAACTTTAGGAGATGGAATTTCAACTACCACAGGGACCTCTCGAAGGGTAACCCAGGGGATGAGGACACTGTGCATTGTGAGTAATAATAAACAAACAAGCGTAGAGCAACATACAAAACTGTCATGAACACAGCAAACCAGAACTCTTGTGCACTAAGCAGGACATGGGCGTCGGCTCTCCATTGCCTAAGTTTAATATCATAAGCGTTTCCCATGATTACGAACATCCAGGTGGTCTAGGAGAAGTCAGCGCCAGTTTCAATTTAAGATTGGGGCACATACTGCGAGGCCCAGCCATCCAATAAACCGGTGATGCTTTTCGAAGACGTTATGATAAGTACTAGTCAAAGCGTCAGTTATCAAAGGCCGAAGTAGAAATTAGAGACACTGACTTTCGAACCCAGGGAAAGGCACTCAAGACGGAAATGATGATAAAGACGTTTGTGATTATCCCGCTGGCAATCACAGCATGGTGCTGAACGGCACGATACCGTATGATGTCGACGATCTTAAACACTAGCCAGCTGAAGACTCTGTCAGCACATTTACCACTAGCTCGTAGAGTTGCCTCACCCAGCACCGGAGAGAGCGCATCCTGAATGGATGCCTCCGACATGCTGCAGAACAGATGTTGCTGCTAGCTTAACGCGCAGTGGGGCCCACTAATGAATGCTTTGTCAGCGACTGTATGATGACCATGGAGAGAGGCACCCACACTTCGCAGGCCATATATGACAACCATGTAGAGAAAACGCATCCACAACTCATTTCGCATCAGAATGGCACAGAGAAGGTTGCCTAACACCAAAGCGCCTAGGTGGTTCTCAGCGTAAGGGAACCGACCGAGTGTGGCCATGATGATTCCGGTCAAGTTGAGCAAGGTAACGAACGTGAAGAACTTCCGGTACGTGTTGAACCAAAGCTCGAACAGGATCCATCGACTGATGTTTGGTTTCAGCGATTTTGGTTTCTTGACAGCCGCCTGGAGTACGTTGGCATCGGCGGCCCGCCTCCCTGCCGGCCATGATAGTGACAGTTCCGGCACACTAGAGAACGGCGGGATGTTTTCGTGGACTGGCGAGACGGGGGATAGCTGGTTTTCCATATGCACTGCCCTCTTCTGGCCCATGTAGACGAAAGGTGGAGGCGCCGTCAGCTCCAGTGTGCTGTCATACATGCCCTTCTCTGCATCATCAAAAGAGTCCTGACTGCAGCCACCGGCAAGGTAGCTTTGCGGTGAGACTACCATGATGAACGTACTCCCATCGAGGCTTCGAGACACAGATGCTGAGAAACGACGCGGCAGGGGTGATTTGGGATGGTGAAGTCACCGGCGGATTGCCAGAGCGCGAGTTTTAACCAGTCCCGAGGGGGGATCAAGCCCCACCACTTGGGTAGCCTAACGACCCGAAAGAGACGAATGAGTTCCATTGCCAGATAGACTCTGTAGAATGGGCCAGCCAGATATGCCGGGAGTGGGTGGAACGAACTATCAAGGCGGCTGTGGTCATTGAAGTGGCACGAGGGTAATTGCCGTCGATGTTGGAGGGAGCAGTTCCATTTAGTCCGTCAGAGCAATATATGAAGCGATATTGTTATTTTTTCTACCGCTTGTTACTCCCTGCGCTGCTCCATGGGAATTTCTGGTTGTGGATAAGGCCCCACTGCCGGCTGAAAGTTGACGACCGGCACGGAGAAGAAACTATCAAGAGATTCACTACCGAGAGCGCACGGTCTAAAAATCAGTGAAGAATTAAAAGGCAAAAGCTAGGCTTCACATCACTTCTCAAACGCACCAAGACATGTCCCATAGCCTGGTCATTGGGATGTACCACAGACGTTCATGGATTGATTCAGGGATATTGGGGCTCTGCATCCCCTCGCCCGAGGTCCGACAGTAATTGTTCGGTTTTCCCACGTGTGACTGCGTCGAGGTGCAGCAGCCAGAATCCGGGTTAATCTGGATAAAGGAGCTTGAAGGGAAATTTGCCTTATCATCTCGTATACTGAGCTGTCATTTCTCATCTCGTTCTTACCCAACATGATCTCATCACACAGTATATGCAGATAATTCGTCGAGTTTGGCGTTCATATGCCCAAGACCCATTGCCGACATGCTACCTCAATGGTGGAAAAAAAGTGAAGAAAGCGACTCCACCAAGGCTCGAGCGTGCACAGGCGCACGTGGTTAGGGCGAAGTCGGTTTCTTCCTTGGCCCTAAATTTAAGCTTAATCACAGCGTTCAAGCAATGGAACAAATGTTTCAATCTACCGTATCCACATCCATGCCGGCAATCAGCACACTATGTCGGCTCCACACTGCCAAACTTCAGCCGCATGCCGGCAGAAAGTCGAAATGCGTGTAAGCACCGCCGTCTTTCAGAGACGCTTGCCCCCGTCACCGCGACGACTGCAGCAGGCTGGCACGGTGGCAAGAATCGAGAAGGCGGATGTAGTGGACCTTTGGGAATAATTATTTAGATATTAGAGTATTGATGAGTGTTTTTGTCTTACCGCAGCAACGAAATCCTACCTAGGCTGCGAAGCAACTATGGTTACTGCCAATAGTCGGTGTGCTCTTGCCCGCCAATGTTCCCTCCACAGGTGTTCCTACGTCCACCCTACACCCCATAAAATCTACCACCCACATTGTTCTGACTGATGGTAGCTGCCCTTCACATTCTCATTCCTAGCGCCTCCACAATTGTTGATGAGTTCATTTACTGTTAGTACCACGAGAGCTTGACACTCCGATTTCCTCTGAGGCCAGCTAGGCTAATTAAAGATAAGCCGTCATAATCCCCTCAGACTATCTTTAGCATCGGACGAGCGAACAAACGAGCTATCTTGGCGAAACGGACTCGACCATAACTAAATCACATATGGCGTCTTCAGGGTCTCAGGCCTAGATGCCTACCCGATTATGTACGGCTCGTTGCCTCGACTAATAGGACACTCGGTGATCGGACGACAAGCGATCGGTGTTGTAAGGTTAATGGGTTGATTAATTAACGAGTATTCTTTCATGTAACTATCCAAGAATTATAAATAAGTAGGGCTTGTCCAATGATTAATAACGCTTCTAGCGCCATGTTACGAATAGTGTCAAAGGAGGATACCCGAGCCAAGCAGAGTTACCAAGTTAGTGTTGAGGTTTGTAAGATCAGTAGGGTTAGAACATGCCAATCGTGTGGCAGATTTATTATATGCGTTAAACCATGCAAATTGTCGCGTGCAAAACTCCCTAGATCGGTTAGGCTAGGTCATGGGTGAAATTTGGTGTATGCAGAAATCGACGAAATTCTTAGCGCTCTGCGAGATGTGCTCTCATCGCCTTCTAATTTCTAAGAATAAAAACTCAATGTAGATCTATAAGAGTCATGTAGTATTATCTCTTCTATATGTAGAATCTTTCACTTTTTTTTACAAAAAAAATATCAAGATGTTGCTAAGATATAAAAGAATTGCTATTCTACTCTTCTATAATTTTAGAAGATTTGATTAGTAGTCTTAGCATGCAAAAATGCATATAATTCTTAGAGTTTTACAAAATGTTACAAATATACGCTTTGCAGCAGCATTTCTTTCCAATATAGAACGTAGATGTTGATATTATATAGAGAAGAGCTTATAAAGTATTATAATTGACTAGAACATACATTAGACTTCCTCTAGAGAGCCCTTAGACTAGCCTTAGAAATATAATATCCTGTTACATACTCTAGTAATATATATTCTTTCTTACGTCTCTAAGTTTTCTTAGAGATTTATCTATTAAAACTTATTTATAACTTTAGTAAAACTAGGTTTTACATAGGCAATGTAACAGTGCGTCACACTACATTCTAGAGGCTAGTTCTCTCTTCAGGCCTAGGGCCTCGCCTAGGCCTGAGCAGGAGTAAATCTCTCTTCGAAGCAGCACCTCTGCTCCTTAGTTCAATCTATTTAGGTTACACCACTGTGACGAACTAGAGGCAATGGCTGCAGTAACTAAGCAGATGACGCTAGAAGCATGCAAACGCTTAAAGAGCTAGCATGATAGAAACACAACGATGCGTGGGGCAGCTTATGTCACAAGTCACGTGACAGGAAACAGTCGCAGTTAAAAGAGCAGACGCAGCCTTAGCTAGTGCTAAGGTAACAACTAGAAACTTAGCAGCAACTAAGCTAAGAAATAAAAAGATATACAAGAACTATAGATTTTCTAGATAGACTATCTTTTTATAGTTATTTTTAGATTATTACTGTCACGGTCGGCATGCTCAAGCTACAAGCAAGAGGTGGTGTAACTCAACTAGATTAAACTAAGGAGCAGAGAAGCTGCTCTGCGAGTTTAAATATACATGTGTGCCCCCTGCCAAGGCGCTACTTGTAGCACTAGCGTGCTACTCGTTGCGCAAGCGAGGGAGCTGATGCCGCAGAGCATGTGAGGCGGTACACGCCGTCACAATTACTAAATACTCTAGATAATCTCTACATTTGTACAACTATTTAAAGCACCTGCAGTAACATTTTTGCACGCTACTAGCTAGTATAGAATACTATATTATCTACCTACTTTTACGTTTCTTTTTAGACTATTTTCTTAACTATCTTTCTCTATTATAAATGTAGCTAAGTAGAAAGTTAGTAAATAAAAATTAATAAATAAAAAATATAATAAAAATAACTACTTTTTACTAAGTTAAAGTGTGAAAAAGTAAGAAAACTATAGTGTTAAAAGTAGCATTAAAAACTAACGTACTTTATAGGCAAGTTGCTTACACACCTAAGTTACTTACTTTTGCTAAGACTCTACTAAACTACTCTTTCTATACTAATGCATTTCTAATAATACTAGTTAAACGTGCTAAAAGAATATTAGATATAGCTTATACTTTAGGTGTAAGGACGGGGCTCCGCACCACTCCGCCAATACAACCAAAAAGGTGCGAATAATCAACCAACAGTTAATTATTGCGTACAGAATAGTATATATACCCGTCGCACGTAAGCGCCATCTCGGCCTTACATTATCCCCCTTCTTAGCAGACGCATGTCCCAGGCGTCACATGACCTACCCGCAGCTCAGAGGCGCCTATGCGCATGTCTCGGTTACCGGCCAGAGGCTGACCACCTGCGGCCCAGAGGCGCGGGATAAATAACGACGCAACGCTCAGTGGCCCACGCCAGCTAAGCCATATACACTAGACCTTCCAGCAGCAACAACGTGGCGCCAGAAGAGGCCGCCTCACGTTTCAGTCTAAAAACTGGCTTAAAGCTGACCGAGGTGGGGGTCGAACGCGCGACCGTCCTCGTCGTTGGTTGATTATTATGTAAGGACGGGGCTCCGCACCACTCCGCCAATACAACCAAAAAGGTGCGAATAATCAACCAACAGTTAATTATTGCGTACAGAATAGTATATATACCCGTCGCACGTAAGCGCCATCTCGGCCTTACATTAGGCTTTTAAATAAAATGTAACACTTTTAAAGCAATATGCTATATAGCTATGTATAAAGTTTCTTAAATAATAATAAATAACTAACATACTAAATAACCTTTATAAGCTAATTTTATAGCTAACTTATAAAAGCTAAGTAATAATAAGAAGTAAGTAATTATTAAGCACATACTTAAGCTATATACGCAAGAATTTTCCTCTTAGCTAGTAGCTATAGCTAATATAGCTAATTCTTTACATACTAAGTATAATCTAGGCTATGTTAGCATAAACTAGCTTATTATGTTTATAAAGTGTTATTTAAAGCTTAAAGTAAAGTTTAAGTATAAGTATAGCTATAAAAAAGCTTTTTATAAGAATTTTAAAGTAATTTAAAGCTAGTTTAGCTTTATAGAGAGTATTAAAGCTAAGTATAGCATTTAAAATAATAACATAACGTACTTTATAAGCGAGTCGCTCACACACCTAAGTCGCTCACTTTTGCTAAGACCCCACCACACTACTCTTCCTACACTAATGCATTCCTAACAACACTACTTAAACGCGTTAAAGAAACGTTAGATGCAGCTTACGCTTTAGGCTTTTAAACAAAACACAACACTTTTTAACTAACGCGCTGCAGCTATCTACAGGGTCCCTTAAAAAACAATAAGCAACTAACGCGCTAGACAACCTTTCTAAGCTAATTGTACAGCTAACTTACAGAAGCTAGACAATAATAAGAAGCAGGTAATTGTTTAGCACATACTTAAGCTAGATGCGCGAGGATTTCCCCTCTAGCTAGCAGCTGTGGCTAATATAGCTAATTCTTTGCACGCTAAGCATAATATAGGCTATGTTAGCATAAACTAGCCTAATATGTTTGTTAAGTGTTACTTAGAGCTTAAAGTAAAGTTTAAGCGCAAGTACAACTATAAAAAAGCCTTTTATAAGAATCTTGCAGTAATTTAAGGCTAGTTTAACCTTATAAAGAATATTAAAGCTAAGTATAGCATCTAGAATAACAACACGTACAACTTTAACAAGATAGGGTTTATAATAGGCTAGATATCTACTAGAGCAGTTGTTACAGGTTTAGAGAGACAAGGACAGCTAAAAGCAGTCTAGCTAGGCAACTAGGAGTGGACAACAGCCATCTAGGGCATTAATGCTAAAAAGTAGGCTATTTCGCCCTTTATTATCTTTTAGGGTGGCAACTACCTTTTAAACTAGTACAAGAAGGAAAATCTACTTTAGAATTAAGTTATTGCAATCTCTAAGCGCAGCTAGACTACTAATTAGCTTAGTCTAGACTAGTTAAAGCACTTTAACGCGCATATAAAGAAGCGTACTGTTAGCAGCTACTGTCTGCTAGTTATTAATAGCTATAAAAGCTATAACTTGCTTTATTTCTAGTAATACTGTAAGGATAATAAGATTATTACTATTTACATGCTTTCTTACTTATCACACCTCTTACAGCTACTTAATGTAGGTTGTTTTACTCCTTTAAAGAAGGTGTATAGGCGCTAAGCTAAAAACCTTATGCGCAACTAGATTACCTATATTATAAAAATAAAGTTCCTGCTATGCTTTAAAGCAGCCTATAATGCTGCAATTACTTCTAGTAATATCTAAGAAGGGTTCTAAGGCGCTAGATTAGTTCCTTTTAACCCACAACAGGTTATAATAGGCCTTAATGTGAAGTTGCGCACTCTATTACTACTACTACCTATATATAACAAGCCCTAGTAGTTGTAAACCCTAAGCAATACCCTAGAACTTAGGTTGCAATTAATGCTTATAAAGACAAGGATTTAAAAGCATACAAATAGTTTACTAACTTCTATAGTTAAGGTGTTTAAGAAGGTTTTAAAGGGGGCAGTAATAATTACGCATAAGCTAGTGTTAGCGCAACAGGAAATTACTAAGCTTTAAGCAGCTAATAAGGCTGCTACGTGACATAAATTGCATAAAAGAAAGCAGATTAAGGTAGAAGGGACCTTAATAATTTAAAAAGGCCTGCGCTTAACAGCTCTAAAGGAGTTTAGGGCGCGCAGTGACAGGAAGAAGGCAAAGAAGCAGGTGCAAGCTAAAGTAAGTAAGCTATCCTAAAGGCGCTGCAGACAGTGCAATTAGACTAGGCATAACGCGCAAATGTGTAAGCAAGACGCAGAAGTAGTATCTAAATAATATTCTAGGCTGTACTGTACTATATAGTGCCAGAGCGGGTTGTTATGGGCCATAATAGAGTTCGTTGGGGTGGGGTCTTGGCAAAAGTGAGCGACTCGGGTGTGTGAGCGACTCGCCTATGAAGTACGTTAGTAATAATTTAATTAATTATTTAATTTATTTTATTTAGGTTAAGGTTTAAAAATAGCTTAAGTTAAAGCAGAGTTTAGTATTAAGCCTTTTACACTTCTTTTTAAGTAAGGACATTTTAGAATTACCTTATAAAAGCATTTAGTTTTCCTCTGTTTTAACTAGAATAATAAGTAATTTTAAAATTAAAACAGAATAAGTATTTAGACTAATAGACTTATTAGTAGCTAAGTTATTTTATAGTTACAAAGTACTGTAAGTTCTTGTAGTTAGATAGAACTTATATTAGATGCGCTGCACCTTCTAGTTTAGGTTGCTATTATTTAAAGTAGCGTACTATAGCAAGTAATTTCTTATTATAGATCTTATAATTACCTTCTGCAGAACTTATTCTTTTTAAAAAGTATACAATAGGCCTAATAGTCCTGTCTAGCTTAGTCTAGAAAGGAACTCTTACTACTATGTAGTCTAAGGCATTAGCTTCTACAAGTATTAGTAGTTTAAGGTTAAAGTAGTAGAGTATTAAGGCTTTAGTAAAGGCTTTCTTTAGCTAGTTAAAAAACTATTAGTAATTTAAGTTAAAGTTAAATTAAACCTTTTTCTTAGTAAGTATAATTATAAGGCTTACTAGCTACAAGAAGTTGTTAATAAATTATTAGTAAAAGTTAGTACATTTTATAAAGGCTTAAATGTTCTTTATATTCTTTAGGTATTACTAATCTAGCATAGTTTAAACCTTAATAGGGTCTATTTAAATGCTATCTATAGAAATTACATATTCTAAATATGTAACCTTTAATTAGTAGAACTTGCATTTATCTATATTAAGTTATAGACCTGCTTCTTTTATAGCCTTTAGCACTAAGTGTACATGCTGTTTATGCTCTAAAAGGCTATTACTATAGATTAGAATATTATTAATATACATAGTGCAGAACACATTTAGGTAGGGTTAGAGTAAGTTGTTTATAAAATGTTAAAAAGTACTAGGCGTGTTAGCTAAGCTAAAAGGCATTACTAGGTACTTAAATAGTCTATATTAGGTCTAAAACGCTGTTAGCTACTTATTACTCTTTACTATTCTTAGCTTATTAAAAGCAGTAATAATATTTAACTTTATAAAATACTTTACTTTACTTAGTTAGCTTAGAGTTTTTTATAAAAAAGAAATTAAGTATTAGTTTTTAATAGTAACAGCATTTAGTTCTTAGTAGTTAACATAGAATTAAAGCCTACTTTTAGGTTTTTTTATAAATAGTATAAGTAACACTACTAGTAAGAAGCTAGCTTAAATAAACCTTTTTTTTAAGTTCTTATTAAGGTATTTTTAGAGCACTTTTAATTTATTTAGCAACATTCTATATAGTAGCCTATAACTAGGTTATTTGCTAGGCTTAAAGGTTATCTAGTAATTATATAAACATTATATTAAAAGCTTATTAGACTTATCTTAAAAAAAAACATATAATAAGTTATAGTAGTCTTAAAAAACTATTATCTTTAAGTTAGTATGTTTTTAAAAAGCTAAAGCTTAGTTTATATTAGAAATTATAACTATGTAGATTTTATAATCTAGTTATTAAGCTAGGGTTATAAATAGGGCAGGTTCTATATAGCAGATGTCTATCTGCTGTTTAAGTCCTAGTTTATGTTTAAATTAGGTAAATAAAGGTTTCTTAAAAGCTTTTTTTTCTTTAAGTTTAAGCAGTTATTAAATTATTTTATATAGCTTATCTTAGTAAAAGGCCTAGCTTATTAGCCTTACTTAGGTAGTTTTTTTTTAGGTTATTAAAAAGTAGGTCTAGAGACCTTCTATATTAAGTGCTATTTAGGTGTTATTTAGGTGTAAGCATAAGCATATGTTTTAGCATTAGAAAGAGTTAAAGTTTAAAACTTACTTTTAGTAATTAAAAGCAACTTTATGCTAATACAGCTATAGTTGTTCTAGAATTAGGTTATAATATTCTATATTTATTATATAAAGTTTAATCTACTTCTTATAGTGTTAGTAAGTAATTATAATAGTTATAGTATAAAAAATAAAACTTTTTTTAAGTTATTTTTTATTAAATCTAGTTAAGTAAATTATTTAGGTAAGTAGTGTTAATTAGAAATTTAGTTTACACGCTAGTTCTTTATTAATGTAACTTATACTATTTGCTTCTAAGTTAATAAAAGCTTATATTAAAGCTAATATAGTTTTTTATTATAAATATATAAAAATATTAACTTAGTACTTTTAGTTATTAGTAGAGGACTTAGCCTATAAGTTAGCAGAGATCTAGTGTTAAATTAGTCCTAAGGGGTAACTTAGCCCTAGGACAAGCCTTTTTGCAGGCTCCTACTACTATAGCTGCGGCTACGTTAAAAGTAGTAAGAGAAATTAGGGCTTAAATATAAGTTAAAGCTTTTATAAAAATAAAATTAAAATAGTAAAATTTTTTAATAAGTACTAGCAGCGCTACTTACGTAGACTTAAAAAAGAAGAATAAAGTAGTTTTAGAAGATATAACTATGCTTACTGCACTTAAAACATTAACTTTTTTTTTTATAATTTTTACACTTTCTAGAACTAACTAAAGCATAATTTAAATTAATTTTTATTATATTAAGGTTCTTATTTGCAACTACGCTAGTTTAGGGGCGTATTAGGGCTTATATAGGGAGGAACCTTATGTTATTATTGTAGGTAGTAATTAGGTTTGCATACGCGTTAAGGTTATTTAGAAGGGGTTCTTCTACTATAGCGCGTTACAGTTTAGTTAAGAGGGAGTTATATAAAGCTGTAATTAGACTTATTTTATTTAGGCCTATATTAGATGTAAGTTAGTAGAACTTAGTAAAGTGTAAAGTAAAGCTTTTTTTTTATTATAAAGTGTTTAGGTAACTTAGGGCTATTAACTTTTTATTTAAGTCTTTATAAGTTACTTATAAGAACACTATAAATTAATTTAAGTTAATAATATTTTTATTTATTAGTAAGTTAATTAAGGCTATTATATTATAGTTAAGTTAAAAGTAGGCATATAGTAACTAGAAGTGTTTAGAGAGAAATTAGTCTATGTTTCTTTTAAGTTTATATTAGAGCTTATATAGGAAAAAAAGTAGGTCTTTTTATTTTCTGTTAAATAGCAAAGAATTAGGGAGTTAGTTAAATTTTATTACTAAGTTAAAAAGGTTACAAGTTATAGGCAGTGTTAAGTAAGAAAAAGTTAAGCTATCTTTAGACTTCTAAGTAAGCTTTAAGGCTAGTAAGTTCTTAGTTCCTACTACTATAACAAAAGTTAAAGTAGAAACAGACTGCTTAATAACATAAAGCTCTTCTTTAAAGTCCTTTTAAAAAGCTTTAAAGCTTATAATATAGTAGCTTTTTTATAAAGTAAGCGCTTTTTAGAAAGCTTCTTAGCTTACTCTAATAGCTTAAAGTTATGCAAGTACTAAGCTTATTAGATTAGATTTAAAGGCTATTCTTAGCTAGAGTTTTAACATAATGTAATGTTATAATTATGCATAAGTAAGCTTATAAAGCTTTGTAGAGGTCTAGTTTAATTACTATGTAAAGTATTATAGTAGGTATAAGACATTATGTAAGAAATAGAAAAGTTTAAGAGAAAATTAGTAATTAAATACTTAGCTTAAAAGTCTAAGCGCTTTAGGTATAAATTAAGCCTGTTCTAGGTTTAGTTAGTGTTAAGGTAGTTTGTGCTTAAGTTTATGTCTGTGTTGTGTTGTGTTTATGTCAGACGTGCACTAATAATACTCTAGTACGCGTCTAATACAGTTATGTCTAGGATCTGGGGAGGATACTGTGACACTTACTATACTTAAAGCATTAACTTTTTTTTATAATCTTTATACTTTTTAGAACTAACTAAAGTATAATTTAAATTAATTTTTATTATATTAAGGTCCTTATTTATAACTGCGCTAGTTTAGGGGCGTATTAAGGCTTATACAAAGAGGAACTTTATGTTATTATTGTAGGTAGTAATTAGGTTTGCATACATGTTAAGGTTGTTTAGAAGGGGTTCTTTTACTATAGCGCGTCGCAGTTTAGTTAAGAGGGAGTTATATAAGGCTATAATTAAACTTATCTTATTTAGGCCTATATTAGATGTAAGTTAGTAAAACTTAGTAAAGTGTAAAGTAAAGCTTTTTTATTTTTATTATAAAGTGTTTAAGTAACTTAGGGCTGTTAACTTTTTATTTAGGTTTTTATAAGTTACTTATAAAAACACTATAAATTAATCTAGGTTAATAATATCTTTATCTATTAGTAAGTTAATTAAAGCTGTTATATTATAGTTAAGTTAAAAGTAGGCATATAGTAACTAGAAGTGTTTAAAGGGGAATTAGTCTATATTTTTTTTAAGTTTATATTAGAGCTTATGTAGGAAAGAAGGTAGGTCTTTTTATTTTCTATTAAACAGTAAAGAATTAGAGAGTTAGTTAAATTTTATTACTAAGTTAAAAAGGTTACAGGTTGTAGGCAGTGTTAGGTAGAAAAGAGTTAAGCTATCTTTAGACTTTTAAGTAAGCTTTAAGGCTAGTAAGTTCTTAGTTCTTACTACTATAATAAAAGTTAAGGTAGAAATAAACTGCTTAATAACATAAAGCTATTTTTTAAAGTCTTTTTAAAAAGCTTTAAAGCTTATAATGTAGTAGCTTTTTTATAAAGTGTCACAGTTATGTTACAGCTATCTAACCCCTGAGTACCCTTAGGGCTTGGCACAGGGTATATAGGCTCCTCGGCCTCCGTACCTCTGCCTCTGACCCTAAGGTTTACTCTTGTTACCCCCTATCCTGCATTCCCTCTCTGTGACCTGTGTTTCCTGCTTGATACCTCTTACATAAAGTAAGCGCTTCTTAAAAGGCTTTTTAGCTTACTTTAATAGCTTAGAGTTATATAAGTACTAAGCTTATTAGATTAGATTTAGAGGCTATTTTTAGCTAAAGTTTTAATATAACATAATGTTATAATTATGCACAAGTAAGGTTATAGAGCTTTACAGAGGTCTAGTTCTATTACTGTGTAAAGTATTATAGTAAGTATAAGATGTTATATAAGAAATAAAAAAGTTTAGAAAGAAATTAGTAATTAAATACTTAGCTTAAAAGTCTAAGCGCTTTAGGTATAAATTAAGCCTGTTCTAGGTTTAGTTAGTGTTAAGGCAGTTTATGCTTAAGTTTATGTCTGTGTTATGTTGTGTTTGTGTCAGACGTGCACTAATAATACTCTAGTACGCGTCCAATACAGTTATGTCTGGGATCTGGGGAGGATACCGTGACACCATCCTTGTTCGTCTAAACCGTGGGGCATTCCCGGCTGATAGTGTGGAGGATAAAATAGCCTGGCAGTAGCTGTTTAGAAGATCGGATGAAGTGACTCCGCTCTCTAAGAGAGCTGAAGGCTCTCCTTATATACACCGAGCTTCGGAACATAATATCTCCAGTTCCCGAGCTGCGTCCCAGGCTCTGAGCTCAAGTCCCAGGCTCCGAGCCCCAGCCAAGGCTCTCAGTATACGCGACAGATAGCTTATAACCCAATCGTAGGTTGTAACAAGAACATGCTATCTCTAGATTCTAAGCCGCGTTCTAGGCTCTAAGTCCTAGCTAAGGCTCTTAGTATACGCAACACACCCCCTAGGTAAGCTGCGCAGCTGCTTACCTATATAGAGTATTAACTTAGCTTATTAGAGTAGTGCTGCACGTTTACTTTATGTTTATGCTTATTATATGTTGTCCCTAGTAATTCTAGTACTTATTACCCTAGGCAGCGCAATACTTATTTCCCTAGGCAGCGCAGGTCACGTGTGCGCTGTAACTACTATAATAAATGTAAATAAATTCTTCTACTTCTTAAGCTTTTTTTCTATAAATTTAAATAATATACTATGTGTAAGTTATTACTGTTAAAAGCTTTAAGAATAACTTTAAACTTATTTATAATCTACAAACGTGCATCTGTAGCTTAATAAAGCTAAAAGAGCCGCCCTCGCGCGTGCTGCCGCCCTGCGGAGCCGCACCGTCCGCAAGCCTGCGCCCACCACCCCCCGCCAGCCTCCCCCTGGTGCGCTCCGCGCGCAGTCCTGTCTAGGCTGCATAAAGAGTGCGCTTATAAGGCGCTTTAATAGAGGGTGCTATATTTCTGCTAATAGCAGATTCCGCTGCTAGCGCTGTTCCTTTAGGCACAGCTGCCTCCCCCTGTAAGCTCTGTAGTGGTGTGTAGAGTAATCTAGCTTTTAACTTCTTTATAGTCCTACTATTACTATCATCTAGGCGCAGCGTCTTATTACAGCTTTTATTATAGAGGATAAGTAGGTAAGCTTCTTTATAAAAATTATATAAAATACGACAACAGTTTATAAATAATCTGTAAAAGCAAAGCTTGCTTAGAGAAATAGTTAGTACATTAAGGTAGGTTATTTAGGTTAAAGAATAGTTATAGCATAATTCTTAGCAAATTAGTATTAGACAGGTAATAGACACATAATAACAATATTTAACTATAGCATGTAACTAATTACAGGCTGTAACTAAGCGTCGCTAATACTAATCTCTAACACACTAATATAGCTAATGCTAATCCTTAACATACTAATATAGCTAAAAACGTAGAATAAACATAACTAACTATAATTTAAATATGTTTTATATAACA
>NW_022985169.1:1598679-1599714 GCF_010093535.1 Lindgomyces ingoldianus | reverse complement strand
AAAAGAGGAGATTCTGCTCAACTTTTCGTTCTGCAAACCCGAATATAATAAGCAGAGCAAGCTCTGCTAATAATACTTTAAATTAGACTAACGTACCTAACAGGTTAGCCGGCCACACAGGTTAGCTGGCTACTTTTGCCAAGCCTCTACCACACTCTACCTATCTACATAATGCCTTAACAACAACACTAGATTAAATCTTCTAAAAAATATTAAATACAGCTTACTTTTTAGGCTTTTAAATAAGACTTAAAACTTTCCTTATAACATGCTGTAGCTATTTATAATGTTTTTTACATAACACTAAGGAATTAACACGCTAGATAGCCTTTATAAGTAGAATACTAGCCTAAATTAAGAAATCTAACTAAGCTTAAAAAAAGTAGTTATTAAGTATATACTTAAGCTTATTACACATAGATTTCTTTTTAGGCTTATAGCTGTAGCTAATATAGCTAATTCCTTACGCGCAGAGCGTAATCTAGGCTAGGTTAGCTTAAACTAGCCTAGTATGTAAGTTAAGCACTGCTTTAAGTTTATAATAAAGTTTAATTATAAGTATAATTATAAAAAAGCACTTTATAAAAATTTAAAGGTTATCTAAAGCTAGTTTTGCCTAGTAGCTAACATAAAAGCTAAGTACAGTATCTAGAATAAAAACATGTATAACTTTAATAAGTTAGGCTTTATAATAAGCTAGATATTAACTAGAGTAGTTATTACAGCTTTAAAGAAATAAAAATAGCTAAAAGTAATATAGTAAGGTAATAAAAAGTAGATAATAGTTATCTAAAGCATTAATATAATAAAGTAGGCTATTCTACTTTTTATTATTTTTAAAAGCTACTATTACTTTTTTACCTAGTATAAAAAAAGAATCTGCTTTAAAACTAAGTTATTATAGTCTCTAAGAATAGCTAGATAATAAATAAGCTTAAGCTGTAGTAGTTAAAGCACTTTAATAAGTATATAAAAAAAAGTTATAAGCGCTTATTAGCTTTTTATTATTAATAGCTATAAAAGCTATAACTTACT
>NW_022985169.1:1589663-1598154 GCF_010093535.1 Lindgomyces ingoldianus | reverse complement strand
TGTAAAAGGAGATTATAAAGCTTTAAGTAGTAAATAAAGCTGCTATATAACATAGATTACATAAAAAAAGTAGATTTAAGTAAAAAAGACTTTAATAGTTAAAGATAAAGCTTATCTAACTACTCTAAAAGAGTTTAAAGTGTGTAGTAATAGAAAAAAGCTAAAGACACAAGTGCGCGCTAAAGAAGGTACGCTAAGTTAAAAGTAATATAAGCAGTGTAATTAGACTAGGCATAACTTATGTACATGTAAAAAAGTAGTAAAAGTAGACTTTAAATAATATCTTATGTTGTATTGCTTTATACAGGGCTAAAGTAGGCTGTTTTGCGCCAGAATAGGGTGGTTTTAGTGGGGGCTTGGCAAAAGTGGCCGGCTAACCCGTGTGGCCGGCCAACCCGTTAGGTACGTTAATAGCCTATAAGTTATATTTTAGCTTTAGCTAGTTATTTAAGCTCTACTTAAAAAGATGTAGTAAAGAAGGTAAAGAAGGTAGAGAAAGAGAAGAAGGTAGAGGAGAAGGTAGAGGTAGAAGTAGAGAAGAAGGAGAAGTGTAATAAGGTAGGCGCCCCGCCTGCTAAGCTAATACTATACAACTTTCCCTACTATACTAAAAGGTACGCACGGGAATACTTAAGCTAAGTCTTCTCGCATAGTATAATATATATATAGATAATGCTAGAGCTAGCACTAGTACTAGCGGTTGTCTCTAGTCTAGCCTAAATGTTTGCAGTGGTGACACTCGGATGCATCGTCACCATAGTCGCACGATAGTCGGATGTTTCGTCACACGATGATGGGATGCGTCGGCACCATAATCGTATGCATCTCAGCACAGTCTGTTGCCACGACTCACCCACTTATGTCGCATATATATAGACTGCTGCAAAGGACTCCTCTAGCAATACATTTAATGCAGTTCCTCATGTCTCTAGTGCCTTACATAGCTTCACACTAAACCTTTATAAGCGAGAGAAGGCCACGTGGTTGACCGTGCCTACCTTGTTACAAGGAGGAGAAGCAGAGTGACGTTTCCTCTAGGCTTCTAGCGTGTCGCTAGCGTGCTAAAGAACTTTTAAGTAAGCTTATTAATTTTTTTATAGTTTAAGTATTCTATGTTTTTACATATTTTATATACTAATTCCTCGCTTAAACTTTATAGCATAGAAGAATGTTTTTACTAGTAAATAAAACTATTATTTTTAAATAGTATAAAAATATCTTTACTATTAATAATTAACCTTTTTTAAAAGCTTTTTTATATGTCTTTAAAGTTAAGAAGCTGCTTAAAGTGCTTAAATTACTATTGTAGTAAGTGCTTTATAAGTTTATTTACTAGCATATTGCTTATCTTAATATAGCGCACTTTAAAAGATTCTTTTATATACTTCTAGCGCAGCTACATGTTCTAAATATTAATGTAGCCTAAGTAAGTAGTTGTCTAGGTGTTTTTCTCTACTACTAACTAGATTATCTGCTAGTTGTTATAGTAAATCTGCTATAGTACTTCTAGCTCTAGAGTAAGCTTTTTAAAGAAGTGTTTTAAAGCTAGCAATTTTTTATAATATGCGCTAAAGCAAACAGCTTAGCCTTTGTTATAGATATAGTTACTATTAGCTAAAAACCTACTTTTAATAAAATTAGTTTATTAAAAACTAAGATAATATATTTATAAAATAGTTATTTAGTTTTTGTATAATTAGCAAAAGACATATTTTTACACATGACTAGTTACGCGCCTTCTAGTGCTCTATACTATATGCCTATATACAATGTGTAGTATAAGTACATAATTGCCTAGTTTACTACTTAGAAGTGCTGCTTTCTTAGGTTTATTAGATAGTAGAAGTGCTAGGAAGCTGTAAACAGTATATTAAAGTACACTATAATTATAGCATAAAGTGTTAATCTTACACACTCTTAGTATTTCTTAATTTTATGCTTTAACACTAATTCTTAGTTACTTATAAGGTCTTCTAATAGTTAAAAAGTTTTTAGAAAAAGCATACTTTTATAAAGTTAAACTTCTGTACTACTTTTTTAATATACATGTTATATATACTAGCTAGATTATTTTAGTCTTTTAATTTTAATTATTCTAATCTTTAAAAACTATTTACATAGCTTTTAATTTTCTAGCTTATATATATTTTTTAATTATATTAATTAATTAGTAAGCTTCTAACTTATTATAATAGTAATAAATATAAAGTACGTTGTCTATATAATAGAGAAATAGGATATAGCGCTTATAGTTAAAAAATAAGCATATTTTTTTTTAGATAGAATAAGCTTAAGCTTTTAATACTATAAAATTAGCAAGTTACATAGCCTATATAAAGCTCTAAAAAGCTTAATGTACATACTAGGCTATATAAAGCCTTCTAGAAGCGTGCATATTACTTTTAGCTTACTATTACAGTGCGTGTTTAAAACGCACTTATAACATTATATTATGTTTGCAGTTACAGAGCTCTCTATGCGCTAGCCACCAACACTCCTTTAGCGTACTGCTGCCTAGCAGTGCCACCTGCTGCAGCCTAGAGCTATTAGTGGCCTTAAGTCACATGATGGGTTTATCTAGTACTATATAAACCCGTAGTTGCTCTTCTTTAGCAATAGAATCTAGTTCCTCATGTCTTTAGTGCTCTATATAGCTTTTTATATTACCTAATCTCTAGATTAAATTAAGCTGCTATTATAATTACTATGTAGAAAGATCTAGTAGTAAGAGTAGCAGCATAGGTTAACTAGAGCAAGTCCTTACTCTAGAGATTACTATATACATAAATATAAGCTTTATATTTAGTAAAATACTTATTTTTATTAAATTTATATATAAATACCCACTTTAGTAAAAGTAGCTTAGATGTTACTTTAGTTTATACAATTTTTAAGTGTTTTTTTAAGTAGAGTAGCAATTCTTTTTATACTATAATTTTAAAAAAAAGGTTATAACGTACCTAACAGGTTAGCCGGCTACACAGGTTAGCTAGCTACTTTTGCTAAGCCTCTACTACACTTTACCTATCTACATAATGCCTTAACAACAACACTAGATTAAATCTTCTAAAGAATGTTAAATATAGCTTACTTTTTAGGCTTTTAAATAAGACTTAAAACTTTTTTTATAACACACTATAGCTATTTATAATGTTTTTTATATAACACTAAGTAATTAACACGCTAGACAGCTTTTATAAGTAGAATGCTAGCTTAAATTAAGAAATTGAACTAAGCTTAAAAAAAAGTAGTTATTAAGTACATACTTAAGCTTATTACACACAGATTTTTTTCTAGGCTTATAGCTATAGCTAATATAGCTAATTCCTTACGCGCAGAGTGTAATCTAGGCTAGGTTAGCTTAAACTAGCCTAGTATATAGGTTAAGCACTGCTCTAAGTTTATAATAAAGTTTAATTATAAGTATAATTATAAAAAAGTGCTTTATAAAAATCTAAAAGTTATCTAAAGCTAGTTTTACTTAGTAGCTAATATAAAAGCTAAGTATAGTATTTAAAATAAAAACACATATAACTTTAATAAGTTAAGCTTTATAATAGGCTAAATATTAACTAGAGTAGTTATTATAGCTTTAAAGAAATAAAAACAGCTAAAGGTTATATAGTAAGGTAATAGAAAGTAGATAATAGTTATTTAAGGCATTAACATAATAAAGTAAGCTATGTTACTTTTTATTATTTTTAAAAGCTACTATTACTTTTTTACTTAGTATAAAAATAAAAATCTACTTTAAAACTAAGTTATTATAGTTTTTAAAAACAGCTAGATAATAAATAAGCTTAAGGTGTAGTAGTTAAAGCACTTTAATAAGTATATAAAAAAAAGTTATAAGCGCTTATTAGCTTTTTATTATTAATAGCTATAAAAGCTATAACTTACTTAATTTTTAGTAGTACTATAAAAAAAATAAAATTATTACTATTTATATACTTTTACACTTATTACACCTTTTACAGCCTCTTAATATAGGTTATTTTACCTCTTTAAAAAAGTGTATAAGCGCTAAGCTAAAATTTTTATATATAACTAAATTATTTATATTATAAAACTTAAGTTTCTACTATGCTTTATACACACTTATAATGCAGTAATTACTTTTAGTAATATCTAAGAAGGGTTTTAAAGCGCTAGTTTAATCTTATTTAACTTAAAATAAGTTAAAATAGCTTTTAATATTTAGTTATGTACTTTATTACTACTACTACTACTTATTAATAATAAGCTCTAGCAGTTATAAACTCTTAGTAATACTCTTAAATTTAGGTTATAATTAATACTTATAAAAGTAAAAATTTAAAAGTATATAAATAGCTTACTAACATTTATAGTAAAGGCTATTAAAAAAAGTTTTAAAAAGGGCAGTAATTATTACACATAAGCTAGTGTTAGTGTAAAAGAAGATTATAAAGCTTTAAGTAGTAAATAAGGCTGCTATATAACATAAATTACATAAAAGAAAGCAGATTTAAGTAAAAAAGACTTTAATAGTTAAAAATAGAGCTTGTCTAACTACTCTTAAGAAGTTTAAAGCGCGTAGTAATAAGAAAAAGCTAAAGACACAGGTGCGCGCTAAAGAAAGTAAGCTAAGTTAAAGGTAATATAAGTAGTGTAATTAGACTAGGCATAACTTGCGTATATATAAAAAAGTAGTAAAACTAGACTCTAAATAATATCTTATGTTGTATTGCTCTATATAGGGCTAAAGTAGGCTGTTTTGCGCTAGAATAGGGTGGTTTTAGTAGGGGCTTAGCAAAAGTGGCCGGCTAACCTGTTAGGTACGTTATAAGTAGTTATATAAATCTTTTTATTTTAAAAGTTTTGTTTAGAAGTTTATAAGCTCTTAGTTAAAGCTGCTTACATAAAGTAGCTATAAAAAACACTATATAAAGCATCTTAAGCGCGTTATAGTTATAAGTAATAAAAGCAACTTGCTAGTTAACGTACCTAACAGGTTGGCCAGCCACTTTTGCCAAGCCCCCACCACACTCTACCTATCTACATAATGCCTTAACAACAACACTAGATTAAATCTTTTAAAGAACATTAAATGCAGCTTACTTTTTAAGCTTTTAAATAAAACTTAAAACTCTTCTTATAACACGCTGCAGCTATTTATAATGTTTTTTACACAACACTAAGTAATTAACACGCTAGGCAGCTTTTATAAGCAGAATGCTAGCCTAAATTAAGAAATCTAACTAAGCTTAAAAAAAAGTAGTTGTTAAGTACATACTTAAGCTTATTACACACAGATTTCTTTCTAGGCTTGTAGCTATAGCTAATATAGCTAATTTCTTACGCGCAAAGTGTAATCTAGGCTAGGTTAGCTTAAACTAGCCTAGTATATAGGTTAAGCACTGCTCTAAGTTTATAATAAAGTTTAATTATAAGTTTAATTATAAGAAAGCGCTTTATAAAAATCTAAAAGTTATTTAAGGCTAGTTTTGCTTAGTAGCTAACATAAAAGCTAAGTATAGTATCTAGAATAAAGACATGTATAACTTTAATAAGTTAAGCTTTATAATAAGCTAGATATTAACTAGAGCAGTTATTACAGCTTTAAAAAAATAAAAATAGCTAAAAACAATATAGTAAAGTAATAAAAAGTAGATAATAGTTATCTAAAGCATTAATATAATAAGGTAGGCTATTTTACTTTTTATTATCTTTAAAAGCTGCTATTACCTCTCTACCTAGTATAAAAAAAATCTGCCTTAGAACTAGGTTATTATAGTCTCTAAGAACTGCTAGATAATAAATAAGCTTAGGCTATAGTAGTTAAAGCACTTTAATAAGCATATAAAAAAAGAGTTATAGGCGCTTATTAGCTTTTTATTATTAATAGCTATAAAAGCTACAACTTGCTTAATTTCTAGTAGTACTATAAAAAAAATAAGATTATTACTATTTATATGCTTTTACACTTATTACACTTTTTACAGCCTTTTAATATAAGTTATTTTACCTCTCTAAGAAAGGTGTATAACTACTAAGCTAAAGATCTTATATATAACTAGATTATTTATATTATAAAACTTAAGTTTTTACTATGCTTTATACACACTTATAATGTAGTAATTACTTCTAGTAATATTTAAGAAGGGTTTTAAGGCGCTAGTTTAGTTCTATTTAACCTAGAATAGGTTAAAATAGCCTTTAACATCTAGTTATGTACTTTATTACTACTACTACTTATTAACAACAAGCCCTAGTAGTTATAAACCCTAAGTAATACTTTTAAATTTAAGTTATAATTAATACTTATAAAGGTAAAAATTTAAAAGTATGTAAATAGCTTACTAACATCTATAGTAAAGGCCTTTAAAAAAGTTTTAAAGAGGGCAGTAATTATTACACATAAGCTAGTGTTAGTGTAAAAGGAGATTATAGAGCTTTAAGTAGTAAATAAGGCTGCTACGTAACATAGATTACATAAAAAAAAGTAAATTTAGGTAAAAAAAACTTTAATAGTTAAGAATAAAGCTTGTCTAACTACTCTAAAGGAGTTTAAAGCGCGTAGTAATAAGAAAAAGCTAAAGACATAAGTGCGCGCTAAAGAAGGTAAGCTAAGTTAAAGGCAATATAAGCAGTGTAATTAGACTAGGCATAACTTGCGTACATATAAGAAAGTAGCAGAAGTAGACTTTAAATAATATCTTGTGTTGTATTGCTCTATATAGGGCTAAAGTAGGCTGTTTTGCGCTAGAATAGGGTAGTTTTAGTGGGGGCTTGGCAAAAGTGGCCGGCCAACCTGTTAGGTACGTTATGCTTATTACCTATGTAGTTATTTCTACCTTTAAGTAATTCTCTAGCTAGCTAACTTAAGTTTTAATAAGCTTTTTAGCTTCTACACTTTTAGGCTTATGCTGTTAAGGATTGTAAATTAGTATATTACTTTACTACTTATCTAACTTTTAAAGTAGAAGCTTAAAGGCTTTTTTTATATTATAAATTTTCCTTTACTTATTTCGAATTTTAACAATTTTAAAGGCATTTTTTTAAAAAAAAATTACTTTATTACTTTTATTTTTATAAAAGTGTGTTTTATTAAACGCTATATTTTTATAGTAATTACTTAGTTAAGTAATAAAACTTATATTTTATAAATATTTAAATCTTTATCGCTTATAAGATATTTTATATAGCTTTATAAAGTTACTTTAAAGCTTTACTTCTAACGCCTAGCTACTTGCTCTCTATTAAGTAGGTAAGCGTAACTGCTATATAGTTATATCCTACTCTAATTAGGCTTTAGATTAGCTGTAGCACTTCTTACTTACTTTAGCTTATAGTATTTAAAGTATTTAGTAAACTACGTGTCTAAGACTTTATTTAGTAAGTATATGTTATGTATGTGCAATAAGCTTATATGTGAAGCTATGTAAGCACTAAAGGCATAAGAAACTAGATTATATTACTAAAGAAAAGCAACTACAGGTTTATATAGTACTAGATAAACCTATTATGTAACCTAAAGCTACTAATAGCTCTAGGCTGTAGCTAGCGCATAGAGAGCACTATAATTGCAAACATTATATTATACAGCTATGTTGCTATGTTTACTACTTCTAGCTAGAGCTTCTTAGAGAGTCCTACGCTGCTTCTTATTTTAATTGTCACGATCGGCATGCTCAAGCTACAAGCAAGAGGTGGTGTAACCTAGGGTTGCTACTTTTTAGTAATAGTAATTACTAAGTAATTTCTATAGTAATTACTATTTCTATAAATAGATATTTCATAGAAAAAGATATTAAGTGTAAGGACAGGGCTCCGCACCACTCCGCCAATACAACTAAAAGGTATAAATAATCAACCAACGTTAATTTTCAGGTGCAGAATAGTATATATACCTGTTGCACGTAAGCGCCATCTCGGCCTTACACGTAAGCGCTATCCTGGCCTTACATTATCCCCCTTCTTAGCAGACGCATGTCCCAGGCGTCACATGACCTACCCGCAGCTCAGAGGCGCCTATGCGCATGTCTCGGTTACCGGCCAGAGGCTGACCACCTGCGGCCTAGAGGCGCGGGATAAATAACAACACAACGCTTAGTGGCCCACGCCAGCTAAGCTATATACACTAGACCTCCTAGCAGCTACAACATGGCGCTAGAAAAGGCTGCCTCACGTTTTAGTCTAAAAACTAGCTAAGCTGTCTAATGTGTGGGTTAAACACGCAACTGTCCTTGTTATTAGTTAATTATTATATAAGGATAGGGCTCTGCACTACTCTGCTAATACAACTAAAAGGTATAAATAATTAACTAACGTTAATTTTTAGGTGCAGAACAGTATATATACCTGTTGCACGTAAGCGCTATCCTAGCCTTACATTAAGTAGTAAAAGTAATAATTATTATAATAGTATATAATAATTCTTACGTCTCTAGTAATATATAAAGCTTTTTTATTTAAAAAAACCTATATAAGCTAAAAAAACGTTAACAAGTAATTACTATATTTTAAATAA
>NW_022985169.1:1538717-1589653 GCF_010093535.1 Lindgomyces ingoldianus | reverse complement strand
TTTATTTATATTATATTATAATTTTAGTTTAAGTAAAAAAATTAATGTTAAAAAGATATATATTTTATACTATATTTAGTAAGTAGATTTTTTTATAATTGCTATTTCTATTCTTATAGTAAAAAGCAACTTTATTATAATTATACTTCACCTAGTAGTTCTAAAGGAAAACAAAAAATAAATAATAAATATAGAAGACAAAGAAGATTTAGAAGAGTTAGAAAATAAAAGTACTTCTAGCGTCTCTAGTTATAATAGTACTACTAGTAATAATAGTAGTTATATATAGTAAAACTATAAATAAAAACTATTTATGTTAAATAGGCTCTATGCTAGCTATGCAAAGCAAAGAGGTTTGCACAGTGTACACATCGCGCGCGGGGGGGGTTGCAGGTAACTGGTGTTAATTCTTCTTGTTCTAATTCTGTGCGAAGGAAAGAGGTATTTATCTGTCTGTGCGTACAACTGTAACACAAGACTATAACATATAACGCCTAACTGCGTATCTAAATACTACTATTTAGACACTAGCAACTTTTTCTTTTTCCTTTATATAGATCTTGCCTAGTCTGCCTTGCTTATACTTATAACATAACACTTTATTTATTATCTTATATAGGCTTAATTCTATTAACTAACGCTTTAACTCTAATAGTTAGTTAGTTGTATAAAATTAGTTTCTTAAAAGTAGAGTTTAGCGCCTTCTTTATATAGGCATTTGCTAGGTTATTTTTTCTATTAAGCTACCTAATTTTTATAATCTCTTTCTTCTTATATAATTCTTAAATTAATATAATATTAATTATAAGCTTTTTCTTATTTATTATACTAAGCTTTATAAGACATTTATATAAAAATCTTAAATCTATGCATAGTATAATAGGTATTAGAGGTAGTCTAAGCATACATATAATCTAGTTAATTATTATGCTTAGTGTAATTACGTAGTTAAATCCTTCTACTATTCTATACAGTTTACTAGCTAGTATAGAGCAGGTAACACATTTACATTTAGAAAAGTTCTAGTGTATAATATTATATATCATTTTAAAGTTATACAAGTTCTTAGTGCACTACTTTATTTTAAAAATAATAAGAAAGCTAAGCTATAAACTTAAGTTCTTATTATTTATAAATAATTTATTAGTAAAGATAAACAACTTTATATATAAAAAATTAAGTAGTACAAATAATAATTCTTAATTCTAGTTATTAATTTACTATTAGATTTATACATTTAATGCCTTAATATTATTATATAATAGTAACATAACTTAAGCAGCAGTAGACAAGTTAAATACTACCTTAGGTTAACACACTAACGCAATATAAGCACCTTATGCGCGCTGTTTAATATACCTCTACATAGCGTTCTCTATGTTTAGGTCTACTATATACAGGTTTTTAGCTTATTCTTTTTAAGTTAATAAGATTCTAGTTTTATTTTATATAAGCTAAAAAAAAGGTTATTAAATTTTATAAGCAATTTATGTAATAGTATTATCTTAAGCTTTATGTACAATTTAGCCTTCTACAGCTTTTTTTCTTTATGTTGTGTAAAATTAGTTATAATAATACTAAGAGTGTTGTCTATTTACAACTCTATAATTCTAAACATTTTTATAGTTTTATATATAATAAATAAGTATAAATTATATAAGAAGGTTTTTATACAAAGTTTATTTTTATAGTAGTTATAGTATATCTTAAACTAATATAAGCTAAATTCTGCTGCGCTATATAGTAGGTATATAACTCTAAATATTATGCGCAAAGAAAAGCTTTTATAGAGTTCTTTTAGTAGTTATGTAAATAATGTTTATGTAAGTTTATTTATTAACTATACATACACTTAAGTGATATTATGTAGCTTATAGTGTATACTATATAAAGCTATTAGTAATAAGCTAATAGCTAAAATTAAGCTCTAACTTATTTCCTAAATTATAAAAGACTATAACGTACCTAACAGGTTAGCCGGCCACTTTTGCCAAGCCCCTACTAAACTCTACCTGTCTACATAATGCTTTAACAACAACACTAGATTAAATCTTCTAAAGAATGTTAAATACAGGTTACTCTTTAGGGTCTTAAATAAGACTTAAAACTCTTCTTATAACACGCTACAGCTATCTATAATATCTCTTATACAACACTAAGTAATTAACGCGCTAGACAGCCTTTATAAGTAAAATGCTAGCCTAAATTAAAGAATCTAACTAAGCTTAAAAAAAAGGTAGTTGTTAAGTACATACTTAAGCTTATTACACATAGATTTTGTAACGGCGCAGGCAAGACTGTGATGACAAGCACTGTCTCTACTACTGTATGGAGCTGGGGAAGCAAGGCAGAGTAGGTCGGCTCTATTTCAGCTACACTAAGATAGAGAGGAGAAAGGGAGCTTTAAGGGCAGCTCTGCAGAAGAAGTGCTTGCAGCGCTAAGGCGCTAGCAAGAACGCTAGCGCTAAGCAAACTAATAGCGTTGCGCTAGTCGCACCCCTTATATCCTAATTAGCTGCACAGGCAGCTTGTTATGTGAAGCGCGACAAAGCTCTCTGCGTAGGACTGTCACATTACCCCCTTCTAAGGCAGTCTTGTCCCTAAGACTAGGTAGTTTAGCGCCTCTATGTTAGTCTTTAAACTAGTTAAGACCTTAGTGTAGGTTAATTATTAACCTTTATAAGTTCTATATTCTTGCTTTTTTTATACGCTTGCAACTAGGCGTCTAGTTGCGCTGGCAGACTAGGCTTAGTAGGATATGCTTAGTAGAAGTCCTTTACCTTATGCAGAGCTCTAAGGAATCTGTTAGCATTATACTAGGTAGGGTTAGAATTATAGCCTACCTATAAGGCTTAGTATTAGAGACGCCTGCAGTGGACGCGACTATCTAGGATGTTCTAAACCTGCTACTTAGGGTAACTGTTAACCTTAATTAGCTTCTCTAAAGGCTTAACCTAACCTAGCAGCATTATAGGTGCTGCCTGCTGTAGGCAGTCTGCGTAGAAGACGTTGTGCATCCTTATGTATAGGGGGAGCTTAAGCTAGTACAAATAACCTCTTATACTTATAATTAAATAAGGCCTGTACATCTACTAGTTAAGCTTCTAGCTAGGGCGCCCTATAGTAAAGCCTTTAAAAGTTATGTATACTTTATTGCCTACTATAAAGTTAGGCTTATGCTACTTTTTATTTACCTAAGCTGCTTACTACTTTTAGGCTTAAGTAATGCCCTTCCTTATAATCTTAATTACTTATTATATAGTGTTGTAGTAAAGCTTAGCATAGCTTTAAGCTTTCTTATGTAAAATCTGCTTTAGCGCAGTTAGTAAGTGTCTTATATGTGCCTTCTAGTTCTAGTAGTGTGTTAGATAATAGCTAAACTTAATTTTAAACAGTAATAACTTTATTATCTTATATAGTAAAGATGCTTAAGCCTAGTCTATATAGGGCAGCAGGTCTAACTAGTTGTTTTAGAAGTAATTAACAAATAAACATAGTTGCTAGTTAATATACTAATTTAGCACCTCTATGTTGCTGTTAGTCTAAGGATAGTAAGGCGTAAAAAGCTTTTATTTAACACTAGTAAAGTAGCAGAGCTTGTCTATAAATATAAAGGTAAACTATAGTCTATAGTTAGAGATAATTAATTAAGAGGGTCTATAGACACACTAGATATAGCAATAGTATAGGTCTGCAGCCCCTACAGCAGTAATAGTCTTGTAGCACAGCAGTAAAAAGCAGCGCTTGCTTAGATAGTCTACTATAATAAACACATTATTATAGCTAGCTTAATTAGGTAGAAATAACTTAAAATTTATAAAAATGTTTTACTATACTTACTTAAGTATTAGTAGTAGCTTAAAGAGCCCTAAAGTCTTATCTTAAAAGATATAGCTCTACTAATAAGCCTTATAAGTGCTAATGTAAGTCTTAATGTTCTAGCTTATGCTTAGCTAGTAGTACTACTTACGTAGCAGCTTAGTTATTTTCCTAGTTTTAGAATGTGTAGTAAGTTACATTGTGTAAACAGCGCAGATAAAGTAGGTCTTTAGAAACTAGACAGCTAGGACTATAAGCTTCTTTTTCTTTAGTAGTAGGCCCTTAGTGTTAATCTTTTATTATAAGCTAGAATTCTGCGCTTTATTATAGCAGTATTATAAGCTTTTATAATTTTAATTAGTATCTAGAATCTAATTAATAAGCTTATATAGTTAATTTATTAGTAGCAGCTCTATAAGCTTTTTATTTAGCAAAGAGGTGCTCTATAAGGCAGTGTGTAATTAAGTAATAAAACTAACACTAATCTACTTTTAGCTTAGAAAAGAGTGTGTATAAGTAGCCTTATTTTTTTTTTTTTACATTTTAAGCTTCTTTTACTTCTTTAACAGCGTGTCTGTAATAATGTTAGTAGTGCCTAGGCAGTAGGTTAGTGTAAGGTTAAAGTCTACTATTAGTATAGCTTATTATATTTAGTAAGGGGTAAGCTTATGCTTAACAGTAAAGTACTTAAGAGCTTAGTAGTTAGTAATTACTATAAACAGCTTATCTTATTATAGGCTTATTAGCTACACTTACTACTTTTATAGGCCTTAAATAACTATAAGCATTTTTTTATTATATATATTATAGTTTATCTATAGTAGGCTTATAGTCTTAGAGTAGAACGCTATAGGGCGCTAGATGCTGTTGTCCTGCAGCTGTAATAGTACTTCTGTAATAACTTTGTTGCTTATGTTAGTCTCTATACACATCTTATAATTTAGTAAGTAGTGTGTAAGAATGTTGTCTAATAGCATAAAGTTTTTAGCGCGCTTAAACACAGCTAACTTATACTCTTTTAAAAGATGCTAGGCGCTACACTTAAGCAGCTTTATAAGTAGCTATATAATGTAACTATAGTTCTTAAGGAAGGCGCAGTAGAAGTTGCAGAACCCTAGGAACAACTGTAGGCTCTTAATTAAGGTTAGTATAGGCTAGTCTTAGACAGCAGCTACCTTAGTAAGGTCTTTATAAATTCTATTTATACTAATAATAAAACCTAAAAATTTTATTTTAGTAACTATAAATTTACTTTTCTTAAAGTTAATCTATAGGCTAGTGTTTTATAGATAACATAAAACCTTAGTAATGTGTGCTTTATGCTATAAGAGGTTGTCTAAGTAGATTAAGATGTTATTAAGGTAAGCTATATAAAAGTTATTAAGTAAGCTATGTAAAACTTAATTAATATATTACTAAAAAGTTATAAGGCTGTTGTAGAGTCTAAAAGGCAGCACATAATACTTATAGTTGCTATAGTGTGTTTAAAAAGTAGTTAAGTTCTTAACCTTTTTAGTAAGCTAGATGTAATAGAACACCTATTATATATTAAGCTTAGTAAAGACCTTAGCTGTAGCTAGCTACATAAGCGTCTTTTAGATTAAAGGTATTAAGTAAGTGTTTTTTTTTATAATTATGTTAAGCTTATAATAGTTTACATAGAACTTTTACTTTTTTTCTAGCTTCTTAGTAAACAAGACTAGAGAAGCGTAGCTAGCGTTACTATGCATAATAAATCTGCGTTGCAGGTAGTTGTCTAGATAGTCCTTAACTAGCCTAAGCTGCTCTAGAGACATGCTGTATAGTAGGCTGCTTAATAGGGTGTTCTTTACTATTAGCTTAATATTATAGTTAACACTAGGTTAGTGTAGCAGCAGTTTGTCTAAGTCTTTTTTTAAAAAGTAGGCTAGCGTAGCTCTAGTGTACGCAGGGGATAGTAACTTTTTAAGCATTAGCTGTTAGAGCTTATTTTTAAGATTAACTATTATAGGTGCTTAATAGTTCTTAATTAGTTAATTAACCTTATAGATGTTAATATGTCTAATTATAACATCTCTGCGCCTTACGTGTAGCATAAATGCAGCAGTGTTAATTATGTTTACCTTTAGCCCTACCTTAGCAAGTGCTTTTTTAGAGACAGCTAGTTAACATTAGTGCGCTTAATTAGCGCTAGGGGGTATTAGTTAAGAATTAAGTTACTTTTTTATTTTTTTTAAGTTTTACTGCTAATTATGCTCCTAAGTTAATTAAAGTTAGTATTAATTAATTTTTAATATCTTTATAAACTTATCTTATTAGTTAGTGTTTACTTAATAAGATTAGTTAATCTATAAAGACGCGCTATATATAAAGATAATAATATTACACTTGCAGTCTTATATCTAATTATTGTCTAGCTACTAAATTAATTATTTCTTATAGTTAATTTAAACACTAGCTTTCTTAAAAACCTTACAGCTTATAATTAAGTTATAACAGCCTGTGTTATAAGGGATAAAGAGTGTAGGCAGCTAGTAGCTGTTAATTACTAGATTTATGTAGAAGTACTTATCTACCTGTCTATTTAGTTAATTATTATATCCTATAATAAGAATAGACTTAATGCTAAGCATCTTAGGCTGTAGGTGCTTCTAGATTATCTGCAGGTGTTGCAGGTAGATTAGATTATAGCTGCTAGCCCCTATGTTAATAAGACTATTTAAGCGTACAGTAATCTCTCTAGTAAAGACACAGCAGGGCAGTATAAAAGGCTTACTGCTAAATAGCAGCTTATGTAGCTTCTACGCTAGTGCTTTATTTATTAACTTTAGAGAGAAAACTTTCTTTAAAGTAAGTTTTCCTTTAATTTACTGTCTTTACTAGAGCTTATAGTGTCTAGCTTTTGCGCTACTTCTATAGCTTTACTCTTAGCGCAGGCGTAAAAGCAGTTACAACTTATATGTTCTAGCTAATAGCATAAGTAGTAAGTTACAGCATTCTTTATTAAAGCTGCCTACACTTAGAGTGTTACTAGAGTTATTAGAGCAGCAGCAGTAGTAGCAGGTTAAAGAACGTTCTAACGCGTAAGCTTCTCTTAACCTCTCTACGCACATTACGCGCTTAACTCTGCAGTAGACCTCTGCAGTAAGAAGAATATCTAGTAGGCTTACTTTATGTAATTAAAGAAGCTAACTGTTAGGTTGTTATAGTAAGTTTTTATATGTACTTAAAGCTAACTTAATAAAGTATTATAAATCTTATCTTTCTACTACTTAAGCAGCAGCTTAGCTTTATTTATAAAGCATATAAACTAGGCCTTAAAGTTTTTAAAATCTTAAAATAGCTTTATCTTAAGCTAGTAAAGCTTAGTTTTAGCTTTTATTTACTAGTTAGTATTTTTAAAGTTTTTTTTTAAAAAGCTTATAATATCTTTAGTTATTACTAGCTTACTTTACTACTTTTAAGCTTTAAAGTAAAGAACTAGTTAACCTAGCGCTTAACTACTTACTTTACTTTTAGTATAGTGTACTTAAGTGGTTTTTTTTTTATAGAGTTACTATCTGCAGGTATAAAGTAGTCTATGTTGTAAAGTAGCTTACTTATTAGAAGGTTTTTCTAGTAGTTAAATTTAATATTATCTTTACTTATAAACCTAGGCAGATCCTTTGCTTTAGCTAATAGTTTTAGCCTAGCTTCTTAGCTTATAGTACTAATATAAAAAAGGTTAGGTGTTTTTAGCATAGCTAGGTTAAATTGCAGTTGCTTTTTTAGTGTAGTTAGCATAAGTGTGCCCCTTAGCACTTAATAAGCTCTGTCTAAGAAAAATAATTAGTTATGCGCTAGTGTAGTAGTAGCTTTAAGTCTTTTAACTTTATTTTTATAATTAGCTAAGTGTTTAAGAGTTTTATTTAGCAAGCTTTAAAGCTTTTATAGCTTTTTACTAACTTTTACTTACTTAGCTTCTGCTATGTTAACTACTTTAGTAAGAGTATTAGTGTAGTCTTAATAAGCTTACACTTTTAATAACTACTATAGCAGCTTATTTACTATAACTATGTAATCTACAGCTATAAGGTTTAGTAGGTCTAGGTAGAGGCTAATTAAATTATAATTAGTAGTACCCTAGGTAATAGCCTTTGTCTAGAATAATAGTGCTTTCCTAGCCTACTAAGCGCGCACGCGCGCAGTTTTAATAGTGTAGTCTTCCTTAAACACATTATTAGTGTAGAACTAGGCCTAGCATAGCAGCGTCCTTAGTTTAGGCGTATAAGCGTTGCTAGTAGGCTAGGCAGTAAGATTAACGCGCATTTTAATTTTTAATAGCTTTCTTATTCTAGTGCTCTTAGCTTCTTCCCTCTACTCTAGGGTCTAGCAGTCCGCAGAGGTATAGTGTAGTGTGAGCCCCGGGTCTGGTGACAGTAGGGCTGATAGTTAATTAGTGGTGGGTTTGTACGTAGGTTTGTACAGAGCCTGCAGCTCTCTTCGCGTTGTTGCGGTGGTAGTTAGTACAGTAGGCCCCCCCCTACAGTTAATTTAAACTAGAGCAGCAGCACTTCTAGCTTAAAGCTCTTTAATAAAGTGTAATAATTTAATTATTACTTAGTGTTGCTTTTATAGTTGCCTAGCCTAACTAAGGCTTTAAAGCAGATAGCTATTATTAATAAACTAAAGCTTAGCCTAGTTATACTAGTAGATCTGTCTAAGTAAGAGTTAGTTAGCAAATTAAGCTCTTAAAGCTAACTACACAGTAGACCTAGATATTATGTTACTATTCTTTAGCTAAATAAAATAATTTTAGTGTAATGTAATAATAAGCACTATCTCTACTACTATATAAAGCTAGAGAAGTAAGGTAGAGTAAGTTAGCTCTATTTTAGCTACACTAAGATAGAGAGGAGAAAGGGAGCTTTAAGGGCAGCTCTGCAGAAGAAGTGCTTGCAGCGCTAAGGCGCTAGTAAGGACGCTAGCGCTAAGCAAACTAATAGCGTTGCGCTAGTCGCACCCCCTATATCCTGATTAGCTGCACGGGCAGCTCGTCATGTGAAGCGCGACAGAGCTCTCTGCGTAGGACCGTCACAAAGACAATGGGTCCGAATGCGGTATGAATCCACTCAGAGGCATATGGGAGTGCGTGGGGACTCAGAGACCTGGGAATACCAATGACAATGTAACGGCGCAGGCAAGACAATGGGTCCGAATGCGGTATGAATCCACTCAGAGGCATATGGGAGTGCGTGGGGACTCAGAGACCTGGGAATACCAATGACACCTATAGGCCTTGTACGTAGGATATCAGAAAACTACCGAGCTAGCTACAGGGGCGAGGTGCGACTAAATACATGAGGGAATAGGGGTAACAGCAGGGGTCGGGGCCAGGTCGAGGTCGGGGCCGATACGAGGGCCTTCCGGAGGTTCCGGGCGACTCGAGATGGAACGATTCATGAGGATCGTTACAGATTTCTCTCTAGGCTTGCAGCTGTAGCTAATATAGCTAATTCCTTACGCGCAGAGCGTAATCTAGGCTAGGTTAGCTTAAACTAGCCTAGTATGTAGGTTAATTACCACTTTAAGTTTATAATAAAGTTTAATTATAAGTATAATTATAAGAGAGTGCTTTATAAAGATCTAGAGGTTATTTAGAGCTAGTTTTGCCTAGTAGCTAATATAAAAGCTAAGTATAGTATCTAGGATAAAGACATGTATAACTTTAACAAGTTAGGTTTTATAATAAGCTAGATATTAACTAGAGCAGTTATTATAGCTTTAAAGAGACAAAGACAGCTAAAGGTAATATAGTAAAGTAATAAGAAGTAGATAATAGTTATCTAGGGCATTAACATAATAAAGTAAGCTATTTTACTTTTTATTATCTTTAAAGGCTGCTATTACTTCTTTACTTAGTATAAAGAGAAGAATCTACTTTAAAACTAGGTTATTGCAGTCTCTAAGAACAGCTAGATAATAAATAAGCTTAGGTTGCAGTCTCTAAGAACAGCTAGATAATAAATAAGCTTAGGCTGCAGTAGTTAAAGCACTTTAATAAGCATATAAAAAAAAGGGTTATAAGTGCTTATTAGCTTTTTATTATTAATAGCTATAAAAGCTATAACTTACTTAATTTTTAGTAGTACTATAAAAAGAATAACATTATTACTATCTATATGCCTCTACACTTATTACACTTTTTATAGCTTCTTAATATAAGTTGTTTTACCCTTTTAAAAAAAGTGTATAGGCGCTAAGCTAAAGATCTTATGTGTAACTAGATTACTTATATTATAAAACTTAAGTTTCTACTATGCTTTATACACACTTATAATGTAGTAATTACTTTTAGTAATATCTAAAAAGGGTTTTAAGCTGCTAGTTTAGTCTTATTTAACTTAAAATAAGTTAAAATAGCTTTTAACATCTAGTTATATACTTTATTACTACTACTACTTATTAATAATAAGCCCTAGTAGTTATAAACTTTAAGTAATACTTTTAAATTTAGGTTATAATTAATGCTTATAAAGGTAAAAATTTAAAGGCATATAAATAGCTTACTAACGTCTATAGTAAAGGCCTTTAAAAAAGTCTTAAAGAAGGCAGCAATTATTGCGTATAAGCTAGTGTTAGCGTAAAAAGAGATTATAAAGCTTTAAGTAGTAAATAAGGCTGCTATGTAACATAGATTGCATAAAAGAAAGTAGATTTAAGTAAAAAAAACCTTAATAGTTAAAGATAGAGCTTATTTAACTACTCTAAAGGAGTTTAAAGCGCGTAGTAATAAGAAGAAGCTAAAAACACAGGTGCGCGCTAAAAAAGGTAAGCTAAGTTAAAGGTAATATAAGTAGTGTAATTAAACTAGGCATAACTTATATACATATAAGAAAGTAGTAGAAGTAGACTTTAAATAATATCTTATATTGGATTGCTTTATACAGGGCTAAAGTAGGCTGTTTTGCGCTAGAATAGGGTGGTTTTAGTAGGGGCTTAGCAAAAGTAGCCGGCTAACCTGTGTGGCCGGCCAACCTGTTAGGTACGTTATAATAAAGTCTAACAAAGAAGAAAGCTTTAATAAAATAAGAATCTAAAATACAAAAGATTACTTAAAAGTAAGAATATTGCAAGCGTTAGTAAATTATTCTATTAATATTATATAATTACTTACAAGGCTAGATGTTCTAGAACAGGCTAGTATAGCCTCACCCGACCTGTTTAGAGGTCACATGACCTGTGCTTTGTATATAAGCATGAATCCTAACAAGCAAGTGTTACGGTCTATAGTTAGACCAACGTAACTCCACCCGAAGTACTCTATAATCTAGCTAAGTTGGGGCAGGGCTTGTTTACAAACTAATTAGAAGATGCAGAGGCAGCACAGCTGCCTATAGTGATAGAAGAGTGCATTATTTAATAAAAAGGTAGGCTGCAAGTTAAATAAGTTTAGTAAGTTAAGTAAGTCTACTATATAGTAAACTTAAGAAGCTTGCTTAACTTGTTCTTAGCACTGCTACCTACATATATAGTTTTAACTTTAAATAGCCTTTAAAAAGGTGTGTTTAACATTTAGTTTATTTTTTATATAAACTAAGTAGCATTTAGCTTTTTAATAAGCTATAATACTACTAATATATCTTATAACATATATACCTCTAATTCTGTCTAACAGGACTGTTTAACCTAGCCTTTATACTACTGCTATAGAGATAAACTATAATCTAGCTACTCTTCTAAGTCTCTATTAGCCTATTAGCTATTACATAGGACTGTACACCCTACTGTTAGCCCCTACCTCCTGTCTTACCTACTAGGAATAATTTTAGCCTAAGTGTTTCTTTAAAGCAAGAATTATAATATTAAACACTACACCTCTTAAAAAGTATAACTACTTAACATAACCTTAACACTAACATAGCCTATATAGCCCTGTTAGGATTAATAGGAGTTCTAATAGTTAGTAAAGGTGTCCTAGTAAAACAAATTAATATAATATAAAATAATATTAAAAAACTTTAGCAAATTAGTAATAAAGTTATTAAATTAATCTACTTTTAAAAAAAAGTAAAGTAATTATAATAAAAAGTAACTTAGACTAATAATCTACTACCTCTAATAACCTCTCTAACTACCCTAAACACTGCAGCCTAGATACACGCGCTGCATGTTAAACTAGCTAAGCTCTAGAACATATTAACTAAAAAAAGTAAGCATTATAGCTAAAAAAAAAAAAAAACTAAAAAAGAACTTTAAAACTAGCCTTTTTAAAGCCTTTTAAAAGATTGTCTAAGAACTTTTACCTCTTTTTTACTTAATGCTACCTTTATCTATAATATAATAAAGGACTATTTTAAACTAACGCAGAAATAATATCCTAGATAAGACTACACTTAGAAGAACTCTCTATAATCTAGTTCTAGCTATATGTAGATAATTAGATAGACTTTAGAGTAAACAGCACTATATTAACTTCTAAAACTAAAAAAATATTTAGTAGTATAAAAGCTTTTAAGAAAGCTCTAACTGCTATTTATAAAACTATAAATAAATAAAAAATTACAGTAGATAAGCTAAATGCTCTAAAGCAAAAGAAAGAAACAACCTAGTACTATATAGCACGCTTTAGAGAATAGCTAGCTATCTGCAGATAAATAGATTAAAAGGCACTATGCTAAATATTTTATAATAAGTTAAAAAATATAATTAAAAATAAATTTGTATATAATAAAAACCTAACTACTTCTAAAAATTTTATTATAAAAGCAACACTTTATAATAATAAGCATAAAGAATATAAAAGAGAAAAATAGTATAAAGAAGCTTTATAAAAACCTAAGTTAATTTTTTTTAAAAAAAGCCTTTTATTATAATAAAAAACTAATAGACCTTAGTTACATAAAACATATATAAAGCTTCTCTTTAAAAAAAGCTAAGCCTTTAGACATAATAAGCTACTTTTAACTAAAAAGTAATAAAAATAGCTTAAAAATAAGACCTACTTAAACTATAAAAAAGTAGAACATTTATGCTAAAATTACCTAAACTTTTATAAAGAGGAGAATAAAAATACTACTATAATAGTAAAAACTATTACTATAGAATACAGCCTTATAGATAAAAAATATTAGAAAGACTAAATAATAAACTTTACTAGTAATATATAAAAAACTATTTTTTAAAACCCTACTTTAAAGTGTATTAAAATGTAGTTATTAAAACCTTTAGTAGCCTTAATTAAGTGTTATAAGACATTATAATTCTTAAAAAATATATAAAAGAGACTTAGATTTAAAGATATATTATAGATAAAAAAAATAGTTTATTTTTAATAATAAAACTTTAAGCACTTTTTTTTAAAAGCTTTTTAGATAATTCTAGAGTTACTTATGCTAAAAGTGTAGATAATAACATAACTACTTAGGCAAATGTGTAGTATAACTTTATAAAATAAACATTAGTAATAACTATATAATATTTAACATAATAAAGTAGATAGCTAAAGTAAAATATAATATAGTAAAAAAAAAAAATAGTAATTTTTTACTAAAATTTATAACTAAAAATATAAAAGACTTAAAAAACCTACTAGGTTTAAAGTTCTAAAACTAAATTTAGAAAGACTAAAAACACCCCTTCTAGAGCTAGCAGTTAGTAGGAAAGCCCTTGTCTTACAGCAGAACTATAGATAGTGTCTTCTCTGTAGAAGCGCTTTCTATAGCACAGGCAAGTGCTAATAGAAGGAACACCCTGTACAGCTAGTACAAACCTGAGAATACCCTAGGTGGACACAGGAACGCCCACTAGACACCTTGTATAGACTAGAGGACTGTCTATATCCCTAGTACTAATGCACGCGACAGTACTGTACTAAGCATTAAGATAATAAGCACTAAGCAGAATAGTAGCTAACATAGAAAAAAAGCTTAATAAGTAACTTGTAAAAAAGTACTACTTTAATATGTAAAGTAATAGACTACTACACATGTTAAACTTTACTTATGTAAGAAAAGTTAAAAAACTAGCTTAAATGTAACTTTTAAAGTAGATATAGATTCTACTACTGCTAGTAAAAGGCAGCTTATAAGGAAGACTATATACTAACCTACTACTTTATAAAAGACTATAAATGTAAGGTAGCTAATTACTATATTAAAAAACATTAACTATATAAAATTAAAAAAATTAAAAAACTTAGTAATTTATAAAAAAATATTAACTTATACTTTATTAAGTGTAATAAAAGATTTTATAATATAAAAGCATTAGTAGCTATAAGCTAAAAATTAAGATAAAGCCTAATAACTACCTTTACATTTAAAAGATATACTAGATTAGCTTTTATTAATAGTAGATATACTTTTATAGTAATAGATGTAACTTAGATAAATAAATAAAGCATTTTCTTCTAAATTAAGAAAAGCTCTTTTAAAGTAACTTTTACTAACACATTTTTATTAAAGTATAGTAGAGAATATATTAATTTAGAAATATATAAAAAAAACTTAATAACACTAAATACCTAAAATTAAAGATTTATAAGTATACTTTTACTAAAAAATAAATATAATGTAATTCTAGGCTATAATTAGCTAAAAAAGTATAACCTTACTATTAATTAAAAAACTATAGCTATAGAAAGTTCTAAAAACTACGCACACATAACTTAGTTAGCATGCTATAATAACTTATACCTAATCTATAAATAAGCTAAACAGAGTAGTAGTTACTACTTTTAAAAAACAAAAACTTTAGAAATTCTTTTATTAAAAACTAAAAGCTAAAGTAATAAAAGTAATAATAAAAAAAGCTAAAAAAGGTTCTTTATAAAAAACTAAAAAATAATAAAGATATAAAATAAATAAAAATCTACAAGATTTAAGAAAAACATGCTATCTCTACTGAATATAAGAACTACTAAGACATGTTTAAAACACTAGAGGACCTAGAAAAGCTTCCTCTGTATTAACTATAGAATTATGCTATAAATCTAATAAAAGATCCTAACTTAAAAACTTATAAGCTTTACTTTTTAACAAAGATATAAAAAAAGGCCTTATAAGAATATATTAACTAAATATTAGTAAGAGGCTATATTTAAAAAAAGCTATAGCCTAGTAGCATTAGCAGTAGTTTTTATAAAGAAAAAAAAGAAAATATCTAAGTTTACTAGAACTACTAAACTTTAAATAATAACATAATTTAAAACTAATTCTTTCTATTAATTATATAAGATATTATAAACTAGTTAAAAGAAACTAAATATTTTACTAAGTTTAATATATAAAATAAATTTAATAAAATATAAATAACGTACCTAACAGGTTGGCCGGCCATTTTTGCCAAGCCCCCACTAAAACCACCCTATTCTGGCGCAAAACAGCCTACTTTAGCCCTGTATAGAGCAATACAACATAAGATATTATTTAGAGTCTACTTCTACTACTTTCTTACATGTACGCAAGTTATGCTTAGTCTAATTACACTACCTGCATTGCCTTTAACTTAGCTTACCTTCTTTAGCACACACCTGCGTCTTTAGCTTCTTCCTATTACTACGCGCTTTAAACTCCTTTAGAGCAGTTAGACAAGCTTTATCTTTAACTATTAAAGTCTTTTTTACTTAAATCTACTTTTTTTTTATGCAATTTATATTATGTAGCAGCTTTATTTACTACTTAAAGCTTTATAATCTCCTTTTACACTAACACTAGCTTATGCGCAATAATTAATGCCCCCTTTAAGACCTTTTTAAAGGCCTCTACTATAGACATTAGTAAGCTATTTACATGCTTTTAAATTTTTACTTTTATAAGCATTAATTACAACTTAAATTTAAGAGTATTACTTAGAGTTTACAACTGCTAGGGCTTATTATTAATAGGTAGTAGTAGTAATAAAGTATGTAACTAGACATTAAGGGCTATTTTAACTTATTCTAGGTTAAATAAGACTAAATTAGCGCTTAAAAACCCTTTTTAGATATTACTAGAAGTAATTACTGCATTATAGGCGTGTATAAAGCATAGTAGAAACTTAAGTTTTATAATATAAGTAATTTAGTTATATATAAGATTTTTAGCTTAGCACTTATACACCTTCTTTAAAGAGGCAAAACAACCTATATTAAGAGGCTATAGAAAGTGTAATAAGTGTAAAGGCATATAAATAGTAATAATCTTATTCTCTTTATAGTACTACTAAAAATTAAGTAAGTTATAGCTTTTATAGCTGTTAATAATAAAAAGCTAATAAGCGCTTATAACCTTTTTTTATATGCTTATTAAAGTGCTTTAACTACTGCAGCCTAAGCTTATTTATTGTCTAGCTGTTTTTAGAGACTGTAATAACCTAGTTTTAAAGTAAATTCTTTTTTTTATACTAAGCAAAAAGTTAATAGCAGCCCTTAAAGATAATACAAAGTAAAATAGCCTACTTTATTATGTTAATGCTCTAGATAACTATTATTTACTTTTTATTACTTTACTATATTACCTTTAGCTGTCCTTGTCTCTTTAAAGCTATAATAACTGCTCTAGTTAATATCTAGCCTATTATAAAGCTTAACTTATTAAAGTTATACGTGTCTTTATTCTAGATACTATACTTAGCTTTTATGTTAGCTACTAGGCAAAACTAGCCCTAGATAACCTCTAGATCTTTATAAAGCGCTCTTTTATAATTATACTTATAATTAAACTTTATTATAAACTTAGGGCAGTGCTTAACCTACATACTAGGCTAGTTTAAGCTAACTTAGCCTAGATTGCGCTCTGCGCGCAAGGAATTAGCTATATTAGCTACAGCTACAAGCCTAAGAGGAAATCTGTGTGTAATAAGCTTAAGTATGTACTTAATAACTACCTTCTTTTTAAGCTTAGATAGATTCCTTAATTTAGGCTAGTATTCTACTTTTAAAGGCTGTCTAGCGCGTTAATTGCTTAGTGTTGTGTAAGAGACATTATAGATAGCTGCAGCGCGTTGTAAGAAGAGTTTTAAGTCTTATTTAAAAGCCTAAAAAGTAAGCTATATTTAATGTTCTTTAGAAAATTTAATCTAGTGTTGTTGTTAAGGCATTATGTAGATAGGTAGAGTGTGGTAGGGGCTTAGCAAAAGTGGCTAGCCAACCTGTGTAGCCGGCCAACCTGTTAGGTACGTTAAAAGAAAAAAATAAATAGCTAATAGCTTTTTACACTTTATAAAAACTATATAAACTATTAGTAATGCTATTTAGGCTAATAAACACTCTAGCAATGTTCTAAAAAATTATTAATATAGCTCTTAACCTATACTTTAACATCTTTGTACTAGTATATCTAGATAACGTCCTTATCTACACAAAAGACAGTCTAAAAGACTATATATAGAAGGTATAAAAAGTTCTAGAAAAGCTATAAAAATATAAACTCTACTTTTAACTCTTTAAATATAAATTCTATGTTACTAAGATAAAGTACTTAGAATTTATAATTAATAGTAATAAAATAAAAAATGAACCTAGCTAAAATATAAAAGGTTTTAGAATAGCTAAAACTTATAATAGTTAAGAAAGTTAAAGGATTTCTTAGATTATCTAGTTATATTAAATAAATAATTAAAAATTACTTAAAGATTACCTTACTACTAATAAACATAACTATAAAAAATAAGTAATTATACAATTTATCTAAACTCTATAAATGCACAACGCCTTTAAAGTATTAAAGTAAGCTGTAACTGCTAAACTAGTACTATAGATGTATAACCTAAAGTTAGACATAAAGATCTACATAGATGCATCTTTAAGAGTGAGTAGTGCAGCGCTTTACTAAAAATAAGAAGATAAGAAATAGCACCTAGTAGCTTACTACTTAGCTAAGTTTTTAGAAGCTAAAGTAGACTATAGCATACCTAATAAAAAGTTAAAAGTAATACTAAATGTAGTATAAGTCTAGGCAACAGAGCTACATAGAATAGAAAGACGCTTTAATATTATAATAGACTATGTAAACTTAGTTATGTTCTTAACAATAAAAAAACTATTACTAATGCACATATAGTAGGCAATAAAGCTTGCCTAGTTTAACTGTGTTATTAAGTACATTCTAAAAACATAAAACTAGTAGGCTAAATGTAAGGCCGGATGTCCCAGAACGGGCCAGTATGGCCTCACCTGACCTGTTTGGAGGTCGTATGACCTGTGCTTCGTATATAAGCATGAATCCTGACAAGCGAAGCTTGGCAGCGATTCGTCTCTCTTACAATACACTCCTATCTTTCTCCGAAAGCTTGCTCTCAGTGCTATCCGTGCTACTTACCATCCCATCTTTACACTAAAACTCTTAGCTAGAGACTTAATTACTTTAAAAAAATAAATAAGACTAGTATATAATAGGCCTAGGCCTATAAAAGAATTATATGCACTTATAGTAATTAAATAAGGATAAAAGAACCTAATTTGTAAATACTATAAATCTCTTATGTTTAGACACCTAGGAATTAGCACCTTTTAGAAGAAGCTTAGAAGCGCTATTTTTTAACATATACCTAAGATAAATTAACTATGCATAGAGGTACTTAAAAAGTATAACATATGTAATAAAAATAATCTTTAAAGGCATAAAATATATAAATACCTTTAACTAATTAAAGCTTTAAAGTAGCTATAGATAATAGTTACTATAAACTTTATAATAAGACTTCCCCTATTAAAGAAACTAAAAATAGATATGTAATATAATAATAGTAGCTTTTAATAAGACTATAAAGTATCTACACATATAGCTATTAGAGAAAACTATTATAGCTAAGAAATTTATATACAAACTTAAACAGAATATAGTGTTAGTGTATAAATGCCTAAAAATTATTATCTTTAATAAAAATAAGCTATTTACTAGTAAGTTTTAGAAAGCAGCTATAAAACACTTTAGTATAACGCACAAGCTATCTATAGTATATTACCTATAAATAGACAGTTAGACTAAATAAGTAAACACTAAAGTAAAAAAATATCTAAAAAAATATTTTCTATCGTTAAAGTAACTAGGTAGAATAGCTCTTAATAGCATAACTAGCTATTAACATAGTAGAATTAGCTATAATAAAAAAACACTATATAAAGCTAATTTTAGTTATAACCTCTATTTTACGCTACACAGAAATTAGCTTATAGACTTACTAAAATTAGTTAACTAACTATTAAGCTTATAAAGTATATATAAGAAGTTAGTAATTAAAGCTAAATCTAGCTAAAAATAATAATAGAAAAATATGTAAATAAAACATAGTAACCTAGACTAAAGATCTACCCTAGAGACTATGTATACTTTAAAACAAAGAACCTTAAGATACCTAGGCCCTCTAAGAAGCTAGTAAAAAAAAGAATAAAACTCTATAAAGTTTTATAAACTTAATAAGATAACTGTAAGCTAAAGCTTCTCTTACATATAAAAATACACTTATAGTTCTATATCTCTAAGTTAGAAAAAGCACTTAAGGAAATTTCTTTATCTACATAAAAAGAAAAAGAAACAGAGATAAAGTATGAAGTAAAATAAATTATTAGTAATTAAAAAAATAATTTTTTACTAGTAAAAACACCTAAGAACTAGCTAAGAACCTATAAAATGTATAATAGTTAGTGCAGAAGTACCTCTAGACTCTTGTTAGATTGAAGCACTGTTTCTAGGCTTCCTGAGATGAATGATGGGTTTAGATATGATGTATGGGATGATGATTGATTGTGTTGATTTATCGATCCTTTTTCTGCTCTACTCGTGTTGCTCGGCCTTTTGTTTTGCCGATCCGAGTCCCTCGCGCACTTGCCCTATGCGCGACCAGTGTAAGGCCGAGATGGCGCTTACGTGCGACAGGTATATATACTATTCTGCACCCGAAAATCAACGTTGGTTGATTATTCGTACCTTTTGGTTGTATTGGCGGAGTGGTGCGGAGCCCCGTCCTTACAACCAGCTGCAAAATGCTGCAATTTGCTGCAACATGCAGCAATTTGCAGCAACATACTGTTCGAGCTTATTGCTCGTACTATGTAGCAGCTTTCGTCAAGCGTTCCTCCTGTCTTGACAGTAGGTGCGCATATCTGACAACTCTTCTAAGAGAAACTAGCTAGGCAATAAGGCATCTATTTTAAAAGAAACAGCTATGTTATTACTAAATAGCAGCAGCCTTTAGAAATAAGGCCCTAGTAATAAAGGCTAAAAAGGTAAATAACTTTTTACTTTAGCCTGAAAAGCTTTTATTTTATCTAAGGAAAAGAAGTCCTTTTTTAAGTATTTTACATAACAAGATTTTAGCAGATCTAGTAATTTTTAGATATAATCCTGTTTAGAACGCTATCTTTCTCTTACCTCTACTATCTTTTATAATAAATAGATTTACTTATAAATTTATTTTAACTACTTTTTAGAAAGCTTTTAATTCTAGACCTTTAAAACCTTAGTAGACTATAAGAGTTTCTCTCTCTTCTTCTCTAACTAGTTTTATGCAGTGTTAGAGATAAAAGCATTACACTAATTATTCTTTTTTACGCATTTTACGCACCTGTCTAAGGACAGAGTTAGCACGCATAATAACTCTAATAACTAGTAAGTGTTACAAGGCCTTATCTTTGTCTAGTAAAGAGGATTAAAATAAAAAGTAGAATAAAAATAATAAGATAAACAAAAATAGTAAGCTATTTAGCATAAAAAGAATAGATATTATAGACGCCTTTTAGTAGGTAGACGCTTACCTTATAAATAAACATTTACTAACGCAGTTGTGTAAGCAGAGCGGCAAGGACACTGCTAGAAAGGGGAGGCAGCGTGTTATAGTCTATAGTTAGACTAACATAACTTTACTTAAAGTACTCTATAATCTAGCTAAGTTAGAGCAGGGCTTGTTTACAGACTAATTAGAAGATGCAGAGGCAGTATAGCTACTTATAGTAATAGAAGAGTGTATTATTTAATAAGTAGGCTGTAAGTTAAATAAGTTTAATAAGTTAAGTAAGTCTACTACATAGGAAACTTAATAAGCTTACTTAACTTGTTCTTAGCACTACTACCTATATATATAGTTTTAACCTTAAATAGCTTTTAAAAAGGTGTGTTTAATGTTTAGTTTATTTTTTACATAGACTAAGTAGCATTTAGCTTTTTAATAAGCTATAATACTACTTATATATCTTACAACATATATACCTCTAATTCTATCTAACAGGACTGTTTAACCTAGCCTCTATACTGCCGCTATAGGGACAAACTATAATCTAGCCACTCTTCTAAGTCACTATTAGCCTATTAGCCATTACGTAGGACTGTACACTCTACCGTCGGCCCCTACCTCCTGTCCTACCCACTAGGAACAATATTAGCCCGAGTGCTTCTCTGAAGCAAGGATTGTAACAGCGAGGCTTGGCAGCAATTTGTCTCTCTTACAATACACTTCTATCTGTCTCTAAAACCTTGCTCTTAGTGCTATCTGTGCTACCTACTATCCTATCTTTATATAAGCTATATGTGTAAGGATTTTCCCTTTAGCTAGCAGCTGTAGCTAATATAGCTAATTCTTTACACGCTAAGCATAGTCTAGTCTATGTTAGCATAAACTAGCCTAGTATGTTTATAAAGTGTTATCTAGAGCTTAAAGTAAAGTTTAAGCACAAGTATAACTATAAAAAAGCTTTTTATAAAGATTCTAGAGTAATTTAGAGCTAGTTTAGCCTTATAGAGAATATTAAAGCTAAGTATAGTATCTAGAATAACAAAACATACAACTTGTCAGATATGCGCACCTACTGTCAAGACAGGAGGAACGCTTGACGAAAGCTGCTACATAGTACGAGCAATAAGCTCGAACAGTATGTTGCTGCAAATTGCTGCATGTTGCAGCAAATTGCAGCATTTTGCAGCAAACTGCAGCATATTGCAAGCTGGTCGCGCATAGGGCAAGTGCGCGAGGGACTCGGATCGGCAAAACAAAAGGCCGAGCAACACAAGTAGAGTAGAAAAAGGATCGATAAATCAATACAATGAATGATCATCCCATACATCATATCCAAACCCATCATTCATCTCAGGAAGCCTAGAAACAGTGCTTCAATCTGACACAACTTTAACAAAACAGGCTTTATAATAGGTTAGATATTTACTAACTATACTTACGCTTAAAACTTTACTTTAAGCTCTAGATAACACTTTATAAACATACTAGGCTAGTTTATGCTAACATAGCCTAGATTATGCTTAGCGCGTAAAGAATTAGCTATATTAGCTACAGCTGCTAGCTAAAGGGAAAATCCTTACACATATAGCTTATGTAAAGATAGGATAGTAGGTAGCACAGATAGCACTAAGAGCAAGGTTTTAGAGAAAGATAGAAGTGTATTGTAAGAGAGACAAATTGCTGCCAAGCCTCACTTGTTAGGATTCATGCTTATATACAAAGCACAGGTCATGTGACCTCTAAACAGGTTAGGTGAGGCTATACTAGCCTGTTCTAGGACATCTAGCCTTACAGCTTAAGTATGTGCTTAATAATTACCTGCTTTTTATTATTACCTAGCCTTTATAAGTTAGCTATAGAATTAGCTTATAAAAGTTATCTAGTGTGTTAGTTATTTATTATCTTTTAAAAGACTTTATACATAGCTGTAGCATGTTACTTTAAGAGTGTTGCGTCTTATTTAAAAGCCTATAGTGTAAGCTATATTTAATGTTCTTTTAGCACGTCTAAGTAGTGTTGTTAGGAATGCATTAGTGTAAAAAAAGTAGTTTAGTAGGGTCTTAGCAAAAGTAAGCAACTTAGGTGTGTGAGCAACTCGCCTGTGATGTACGTTAATTAATAAGATAATCTAGAGTGGCCGACTCGCTTCGGAAACACGTTATCTACCAAAGTCAAATACAGTGTATTCCCTCTCCACTTGCGTGATGACTAGGGATTCCTGGTATGCTTTGCTTCTCAGCTGTCTGTGAAGCCACTTTGATATTTAGATCTTTCCAGGGGAGTGGATGGCCTGTCGATCTTAGGCTCTGATTCGTGGAAAATCAACGTGACATGATCTTGTACGAGCTCAGCATCCGAGGCATTGAGGGCGACAGCAGCCTTATACGTCTTATATTCCCATTCATCATAAGGAAAGAACAATTCAGGAGTTACTTCTTGTATCAGGGCGTCGTGGCGTCTGATCGCCCTTTCTGAAGTCTACTTGCCTAGCCGCCACGACAAAATTTCGAGCCTTGCCCAACCAGCTTTATGCCTTGATACGACGTGGTTTCCTCACCGCTGGCGATGTCGTTAGCAGAAGGAGATGCTTCCGAGAGTTCCTGAAGCAGTCTACCAGAGCAATCCATGGATTCCGAAACGTGTCCCGACGAGCACGATAGAGACGCGGAAGCATCTTCAGCTTCTAGGAGAATGGCGGTCTGAGTGTCCTGCTAGTCTCCTATTAACTTGGTAATACCGTCAAAGCTCGTTAGCACATCTCATCCCCGGGATCCTTCTCTCCACATTCGGAAACGGGATCACTCCAGACGCTTATTTGGCGGGTGAAGCCTACGAAACCGAGGCCAGCTTCCCCGCGATTATCAGTTGAGTAGTTTCTCGCCGCAAACGAGAAATTTCTGACGTATTCCAAATCAAGGGTCCCTCTTCTGATCCAACATTCACTTCGTGGAACAAATAGTGCTTTAGAACACCCCTCCGGTGACCTTCCCTCGGCTAATGAAAGGTCGTGTTATCCCTAGGCTCAACCTCCAAGATTCCAAGCTCTTTCGAACGATTCGAGTCCCAGTACGCTCTATCACGTATAATCACTGCTATTGGTATTGATTAGCAATAGTGTAACTATCCTTTTGGCCACGTACACTACCTTCTTCAATATATTTGGGGTTGTAGTAGTCTTCATCCGTACAATTCACAACGTCCAGGCCTTGAGCGTTTGGTAAACAAGAACATTGTTCGGTAGACCTACAACCTGTCAAGTAACCTCCCTTCTTAACCATAGGTCTCCATAAGGCTGATAACCGGAAAAGCAAGCGAACAGAACACATCAACTCCCCTGGATTCCTTGGAATTAGATAGTTGGTAATCGGCGCGCGCTCTGGGAGATCCGCCGGATGAAGATACCAGTCGCACGAGACAACCTTTGGGCTATCAATGTGCCCTGAGCAACGTTCGTAGGTTGGATTGATATACGGAAGACTGAAAACGAATTCGATGTTGAACTTCCCACGGTAACTTGAGACAAGTATCTGGATGGCAAGATAATCCACTTACAAAGAATTGAGGCTGTGTGAATCCTTAAATCCGAGTCCGAAATCCACGAAAGAAGATCATGGCACATACGTGTCACACTCTTGAATTACAAGGACTTCGCTTTGGGGATAAAGATATAGATTATTTTCGCAAACTGCTGTGTGATAGGAGTTCAAGGAGACCAGCTCTTATATCAAGAATTGCATCAACAAGGGGTAGGGGAGAGAGGTGGGAGCCAGAGTTGAGACCAAGCAATAGAAGCTACAAGCCATGTGCCACATACGGAACAAGTACAGAAATCAGACCTCTAGACGGGTGTTAGGAAGAGAACCAAGGAAGTGAACGAACCTGGGAAGGAAGGCCGATGCAAAGAAATTTTGTCGACTTGTTCGAACGCGCACCCGAGTCTCACTATTGATCCCTTTGCCTTAGACGACCCGGCATCACTATGTCGATATTGCGGCCAGTGTGTCCAAAAATAGGTTGCCATTTAATGAATTTCCGTCCCCTCATATGACAGCGAAAGAGGCTATGGTTGCTAGTTTTCACTCTTCGTTTAGTCCGCCTGACGCAACCACGAAATATTGAAGTTGCTTGCCGGCCTGCTGACCTACGCCATAGGGAAGGCTATCGCTACGCAGAAATTGAGATTCGATCCGATAGCTGGTTCCTCTTTGCAACATGTGAGTTTGTCGGTAGTACGCTCTGGAAGAACCATCGGCTGAAGCAGCTGCGAGACGCCCAGCACGAGAAACAAACTTTATATACTATCTCTTGCTCTCGTCTATCGGCGCATAAGATATTTCCTAACCCTTTATGACAATACTTAGCGGGTATTTACACGAAGGGAATTCCTAGTTCTAGGGAACTGTAGTTCACGTTCGGATTATCGCAGATTAGAAGAGAATCTGGCAAAGATACAACGTTAGCAATTTATCCCGATAAGTGTTTCCCAATTATAAAATGGAATCATAATCTCTCATAGCAGGCAGATGGACTCACGATATCCACAAGCGTCAAGCGGCGACGCTTTCTCCTTCCAATACCAGCTATCGTGAGAACATGGTGTGAGTTTTACAAGACGACCTATCGTGAGCATGTCCAAACGACCTGAAGAGTCCCATACCAGATTACTTTTGTGTTACAAAATGCTGCTGTTAATAGGGAAGATCGTATCGAAAGCTTCCGTTATTGAGGCCCTCCAACTTTTCACCCTGCTCCTATGGACTATGCTAACATGGCCGAGGATACCGAAGAAACCGATCCTAGGCTTCCTCTAATCATGGTGTCTACGCAGCTCTCCAGCTTCAATAATTCTCGTCAGTCCAGTAAGATGATGGCGGTATACTCTAAAAGCTACCGGACCTCCATTCCTCAATGCCTGCTTCCCGAGCAAATGCTATCGCTTTGAGTTAAGTGTCTGACAGTTTCTGTGCGACAATCATGAACTATTAACACTAACAGTTTCAGCACGGCTGACCTCAGATGCTAGTTTGGCCTCATGTTGTCACCTACCAACGTATCATGGTAGGATTGATTTGGGACAGAAGTTCCAGTCCTCTGGACGTCTCTACCAGACCAGTAAGAGATTTCAGCGACCAAATTTATCCGTTTGTGCTTTATAGTAGGCGCTATCCTGTTGTACCCCCAGAGGCAGACGTCAATCATCCACTTTTCCATGGTGGAACCTTGTCGCCGTCGAGAACGGTAGGTAGTGGGTAAGATTCTTCTTCCCTACTCGTATAGCACCATCGTACGACCTTTGTCCGGATTTGGCCACATCTATCTAATTTCCCAACAAAATTGGACAATACTTGCATCTTGTTCGCCGAACGGCGAGAGTGGCTGACCGCCACCAACGTTGGCGGCATGTCGTCTTCGAGTACGCTCTCTTAAGGCCAATTCTATAGACGCACGGCATGCGAAATAATTATCGACCGCACATATACCCCCATGATTTCGGACCTCGAAGCGATTTCCAGTAGCCGGGCCGAATCGGTGAGGCAATTCGTATCGCGGAGCATTATTACTAGGAAACAAGCTCTAAAAGAGCGCAGAGAGTGGTCGTGGATCAATGCGGCGTCGGCACACCTGGGGAAGCGTGACCTTTCGCATGCCGTGCATGTCGACATGGCAATAATGCCCCAGGTATTTCTCCGCAGTGTACACTCTCCATTCTCTGCTTGGCTTTTCCGGTCGACTGCATTGGGAAGTGCCAGCAAATTTCTGAGAGAATTGATCTCCGAACAGGGTCCCGATGAGGAATTTTGCGTCATCAGCGTCGCCTTGATTTAGTGCAACGGTGATCTTCCAGATCGTGGCGCCGGTATCCCCTTAACACTCCGAACTAACATTTCTTCACGGCCACCTACCTCACACAAAAGCCTAGCGACCTCTTTCCTAAAGTGTGCCCTGGACTCCCCGATCAAATTCGCATAATCATTCCGTCAGAGTCGGCGCATAGTTGCCATGAAGCATTTTACTTGGCAAGACGGAAAACCGTTGCCGAAAAATCTGGTGTTTCTCCTCGCATCCCCCACAATTTAAAGCACGACCAATATTTCTCATGTTGTGGGGTTATGCTTAACAACTCAATCTCATAAATGAATCAGCCCCAACTGTACGGATGGCATGAAGCGGAAAGCTTCTCGAACGTCTGATTTTCCTATGGACGACAGGCCCGGTACTCCCAGATCCTGAGCCCTTATTGCGGTTTTGTTAAGGACTATCCTCGCAATATGCCATCTCCATCGGTCGTTAATTTTTGCGTTATGCGATCGGCTTGGTGAGAGCCGCCTGACTCGTCGACAGGGTCGACGCGTTCTCACCTTCGCCATTGCACTATTCGTTTCACGGAAGTCGTCATTGTTTAATATTGCTTCGGCCTAGCGACTATAGCGACTACGACAGGTTTGCTGTCAAATCACACGAACGGACTTTGTGACGAACGACTAGAGTTGTGGCCACATCCAATCGAAAACTAACAGGGGCGAAGCCTGCCTATAGAAGCTCCATCACGAACGAACAGACGAACGGCTCTGGAAAGCGGGAAGCGGGAGGAGCAACCAAAATATACCTATTCTTAATAATGCCTAGACTTGGGTGCATAAGCGCCATAGAATTCCAGAATCTCTTACCATTACTACAACCCTCCTCTTTAATCTTCCCAAATTGGCCTCTTTCCAGGATCATTTCCTTCCTAGGATCATTTCTTTCCTAGGATCATTCAGCTTTCTGGTGACTATTACAGAAATTGAACAGTTCGACGTTTTCCGATCTCAAGATCAGATATGATTCATCTGCAATGGGAAGTGGAGCGGAGCAGCATCACGCGAGATGTTCGGAGGTTACTGCTCGAAACGAGCAGATCCCCGAGACTCTTTTCGGAGCCCTTCAGTCTTTATTCACCACAATTACCTGGGATGTTGGATCTGATTGGCCCAAATATATCTCCTGAATGAAATGTCAATTCCTCACACGAAGAGCTGTGCATCTGCACGCATTAGCGGGCTCCGGACAACCTGTCCAGATAGCTGGAAAGAGTGCAGCGTACTGCAGGCGACCTGCAGAACAGCGATCACGACCGACGAGAATGCTTTCTGTGTCGCCCGAATCTCACATGCGTATGCATACCCGCTTATTCGTAACCAGGCTTCGACTCCTTCGAGATCAAAAAGGACGCCTTACTCGGAGCAGAGGCAACAATCGGCCGTTCCGATATCAGAACATCGCACCCTGATCATACACCAGCAGTTGACCATGTCTCAGATCCCCAGTCGATAGCAGCTCAAGCCACGACCTTGCACTGCCCTGAGCGCAGCCTTTCATTGTAAAATTTTACAACTCTCGTCCCAACAGCTATCAATTTATGCCTCACGAGGTCATGGTCCGCGCTGGTGAATGTAACACGACCTGTTGCCACGACCATGGTTCCACTACAAGCACGAAGTACCTGGTCATCGAAGACTCCAACTCGGGCGCTATGAATCATGATGCTGTGAGGGAAGCGGCATCATGATGGAGAAATCCGCTCCGTGGCGGGCTCATCCCTTTGGCCTGCAGAAGGATGCGAAGGAAGCAGCCTCTCCGAGCGGAACGGCCCACCGCGATTGCAAAAGAGACGCCTCAACACGACACATTGCCTCATAGCCCTCTCATCTTCGCTTCCTTGAAGGATTTGGAATTGCGTTCTGCCAGCCCAATACGTCGAGGCGGTCAAGCAAGATCTTAGCAGAGTTCAAATATTGCTGTGGCTAACGCAACTCCACATCAATGATCAAGCCATCATCCGTTCTTTAGCCTAATATCCTGCACAGGTGCCTTAAAACGGTTCTCTATCCACACCACTGGTCACCAGGGAACCATCCCTTACCTTAAATATCACCCCTGACCGTCTTGATTTTCAGCTCCGGGCGAATCGCTGAAGAGAATGCTAGTGCTGGTGTGTACTTGCAGGTACAAACGCCCAGTCAAAGACGAGGTACCCATATCCCCTGGCCGCCCAACCTTAATTCTCACTTTCCCCACAATGTACAAGTGCAGATCCTGTCAGTCGCTTCTGCTTCTGGCCGAGTACAGATTCTCAACGCTGGCGCCGCGTGCGTGATGCGATCGCAGCGCGATATGATGTTCGCATTCGTGTTAACCGACAGTCCTTTCCTCTTCAGAGACGCAGAAGCGCAAGCCGTTTGCAAATCCAACGCAAGCCAACGCCATCAGCAAGCCACTAACCTCGAGACAAAGTCCGCAGGCAAAGCGTCTGTGTGTGAGCCTCCGCCGATATCGCCCCATCATGTCTTCACTGACTGCGTCACCATAATATAGTCGCGTATACGCTGAAGGTCAGGGTTGAGACTATTCCGGCGGCCTTCATCAAATAACCTGTTTCTAGAACACCATAGCGCCGGCTCATGGACGATCACTCTTCGACAAATACGAATATCGCTCTGTTTCTCTTTTCCACCATCGATAATCTAGTTGCCGCGAATCAACCCGACCTAAGTTACAATCAGTTCACATCATCGAAATTTTTACCCATTGTAATTTCAAGATTCAGTATTTGCGGAGTTGGTATTCAAGCCTCCGAGGTAGGTGGTCCCACAACAACGTAAGCATTATATTCTCCGCATGCTGTGCCTACTACAAATTGTCCGTGCTATGGCATTGAGCCCCAGAGGATTGTGGGGTCACTCTTCCCATCCCAGGTTTGGTTGTTCTCGCCATCTATTCAGATGAACTGGTTCATTGCTCGAATATGCAAAAGCTGGGAAATGCGGAGAATGTGGAGGGGCGAAGTGGTGGCTATGTCACGGCAGCTGAACCTAGCGTTGCCGTACGTGGTGTCACCCAGCGCAATATGCTCTTCCCTGGATTTACCTTGTCTTGCTGTAGGTGATCCCCGGCGGAGCGGAGAGGAGGGGAGGGGTTCCGTCAACGAGGATGCCAGATGCGAAAATGATACCTCTAGGTAAGTATGTGAAGGTTCATAGCTTTTGGGATGGTTGTTGTAAGCGACAAACCACCAACACATGTTGCAACTCAATTGACGAGCAAAGTTGGGCGTGATTGTGCTGTGCCTTCAGCATGCTGATGGTGTGGTGTGGCTCTCCATGCTGCTTAATGGGGCGTATTAAGATGAAACTGGGCTCGACCTACCATACTCACCGAACATACATTCGCTTGTGCTTCAGCTGCGATACGAATGGCAAACGAGTGAGAGCTCTGCACTGCGCGGACGGCCATGGTGCAGGACAACGTGTCATGAGACTTAGGACCTGGACTCTATCTGACCCAAGTCGCCGCCAGGTGTCGCGCGAACAGTTGGCAGGTTGGTGGGGAGCACGCATAACCTAAAACTTAACGACCATCCCCAGCGGCCAACGAGGGAAGGAAAATATAGGGTGCATGGCAGATTGGGAGGTGCTTTGCAGCAGCGCGCCGTTGCCCTCCTTTCTATCCACTCCTTCTCAACGACTCAACTACACTAATACCTTCAATACATACATGAGCACCCCCCCAACCAGCCCTGCCAAGCCTAATAATATTTTGGAGCTTGCAGGGCAAGATCGTCAAAGGTGTTTCCATGAGGCTTTGCTTCCCACCCTGCCCTGAGCTACACATGATCTGAAACATGCACTGCAAGCATCAAGTAAGTTGGGCTGGCAGTGTCTTGATTCCTGCGGGTGAGTGAACTATGGAAGGGTGTGTTTAGAGTAGACTGGAGGAATGCGAACAGGTGGTCTCGACGTCTGAAGTTCTTATCAACGAGATAAAAGGTCCTAGAGAGCTTCAGTTTCTGGTCAGGGGAAGAAGAGACGGAAGGAGAGAGCCCGATTCGGATGTGGTCCCCAAGGTACCAAGTACCAGAATAGGATTTGTACCAATGTACATATACCTACCTGCCTACCTCCCTGCCTTTGCACTTCGTGCCGAAGCTTCGATGCCTACATACACCCATCCGCATTCTTTCCTAGTCTGTCGCGATCCACAGTGCCGCATCGTGACACACTACCACATTTGCCCACGTGCTCCAAACTCCATTAACTCAGCTCGACTAAGTCCAACCCAAGTCCAACCCTCCACATGGCAGCACATACAACTATCTACTAACAATATACTCCAGACCTTCCACCAAACCTTCTCCTAATCTAACCAAAATCTCCGTCCAGTTTTCGCATTAATAACAGAGCGCAAGTGCTATATATTCCCAATATGGCCGAGCGGATCCAGGTATGAGTCTGCATCGGCTCTGCGGCGGTGCGGTGCGGTGCAGGTGAGATTTCTTCTGCACATCACCATCACCGGCATCCACACATCCATCACGTCCACTGAATTGCTGCGCCGTACTCCGTTCGCGCGCGCTTACTCTGACTTGTGTTTGTTGGTTCTGCATCTGTGTCTTGTATGGTATCAGACAGACTATAGAATGAATAGATGGTACGATACTAGCCTTAGGACGGTGATACAGCTCCGAAAGTCTGAGAGGGGGAAAAGGGGTTGTATGATGGGTGACATGTGTGGGATGGAATAGCTGCTGGAGTCATCACGATCAAATACTGTGGATCTGATGAGGCCGGTTGAACAACTTTGGTTGGGCGAGAAGAAAAAGGAAGGTTGAAAGCCTTGCACTGGGGTGAATTATGGGGTTCGTTAAGGCTTGGGGCAGGGTTAAGCTGAAACATTAACACGCCGTGGCCAGGGCTATAGTACCAACCTTTGATGAAACGAAGAAAGCGAACCAGCCAGACCACTAAGAAACCCCGCGAGCCGAGCGCTAAAGAATCGTTCTGTCGGCCACGTTAACTAATATTACATTATTTTCTTTGTTTAATGGACTGATGTGGTTATTTTTTTCCCACTAAGGTTTTTGGGGTGGTTCTGCTCCGGTGTCACGCTTCCGTGATATGCCTGGAAAATCCTTCGCGAGAGAAAATGTGGTGAGTGGTATATAATGGAAACTGGAGAGATTGCCCGGTTTCCCCGGCTAGTGATAATACGACGCACACTTGTCCGACTGACGCCTCGCTAGTAGAACAATGATAATAGAGTAAGGGTGCAAGTGTGCGGGTACAGATGTAAGAAGTAAGGTGATTGAGTGTGTGCGCGTGATAAAGAGAAGGAAAACAAGACCATAATCGATAGACCGTGCCGCCAGCCCGAGTAATTCGCTTGTTTGGTGCAGGATGGGGAACGCCGAAACAGTATACGTGAGAACCAGATATTCGCCAAAGCCCAAGAAATGCCGTCCGCCAACCCATCCAGCCCAACCCAGCCATCCGACTGTTCCGCCTCCTTTCCATATCCATGAGGCCGCATAGACCCATGGGCTCCTTACCCAAGAGCAGAGAAAGGGGAAAATTGCACACTGTTGCAAGAAGTAGAAAGGCGGTTTTACAATGGTGATACGTGATAACGATATCGGAGAGAAGATAAGTGAAAGGAGTAAGAATTCAAGGTAATCTGGATGTTACATTCAGAGCGCAAGGCCAGTGCCGTCACCAGTCCATCGGTACAGTGACAGAACCTGACGACGATGGAGCTGAGCATAGTCGCCACCGAACTCGTCCATGCCGCCGCGTCCCCGAACTTGCGATAATGCGGAGCGCATGACCTTCCGGAAATTTCGCTGCATGTTTGGTTAGCATGATGTCACTCATCTCGGATATAATGGGAAATTCGATAAGTGTGGCAATGAAACACTTCCAAACAGAGGCTGAATTCACTCACCTGATACTCTGTGTTGAGCGTGACAACACAAGCTTCATGCGCTCGCACGATTGTCTCGCACGCCTTGACCACGTTGGGGTTTGCATCGCCCTGGAGTTTGTCGGCTATCAAGAGCAAGAGGAAGCTCCCCTGCAAAAGATAGATCCCAAAGAAGAAGGGCATGAAACTGAGATCGGGATCGTGCTCCAGGATCTCGTTGATAGCCTCCGCGGCTGATACTGCATGCCCTGTCGCGTCAATGAACGACTGCGATGATATCCACAGGTCATTATCGTCTAGCAGGGAAATCGGGTCCCACTTTCCATTGAGAAGAATGTGAAGGGTATGCATCAGGTGTGTGCCATACGCAACTACAATCTTAGCAAGGAGCAGTGATTCCTGGGCGCGTGAAGACGAAGAATTGACGGATCGGGCGGAGGGAGTACCTCCGACCTCATGCTGCATTGCATCATGAGATTCTGCATTAGCTTCGTTGACCGCTCGTGTCTTAAATTCTTGCAGGCTGTCGCCGTAGGCTTCGAGCTGATGAGTAATCTCAGCGGCGTGATCGTCCCAGTCGGAGCCGTTCTTGAAGCGTACACCAAAACGGGGGTGATTTCTGGCGTGATTCAAGTCGACTATCTCCCCGAGTATAGTCATCAGAGGAAGGAAAAATCCGAATATGGAGTGTCCGGTGCACTCAAAGGTTGGACCTCGTCGTCGGTGTAAATAAGGGGAGGTTGTATCTGAAAACGATTGAGCGGAGTCCCCATCGAAAAACTCTCCGGCTTGCCAGAGGGAGTCATCTACCGGTTGATAAAGGCCATCGCAATCTCTGTCCAAAAAGAACAATGGCCTGTTATAGCACAGTGCCAAGTGACGGTCCATGGTGTACAAGAGCCACCAAATCCGCCTGCGCTCTTCTCTCTGCTCTTCTGTGAGGTTTGCGGGACTATTCTGTCCATTCGAATGCGGTCCATTCATGTGATCCATGTCAACTTCACCTGGAGCGTCGGTATCATCTTCTTCACCATGTTCCGGCGGAGGTGTGTTTGGCACCTCCCTACCGAGCTTCAATTCCCTTGCCAAAGACCAGGCAGCATTCCACCAGCGAAGGCTTCGCAATCAATTAGCAATGTGGTTCAAGCAGCGTGCTTCTTAACATACCTCGCGGCTTTGTACTCGCTGGCAGACACAACAATAGCAAGATGCATGTAGGTTGCAACGTCGTCCAAGCCACCTGTAGCACCAGGCGAACCTCTTTCCGTCTCTTGTGCAGGCATGCCAAAGCCACCGAGGGCGACGCCATTAATGACTGGATTGGTGTATGTGGGGCTAGCTTCGCTACTAGGGGACGAATGAATGAGCGGCTTTAGGAGGCTTATGGTCAAATTGAGAAGCTTTTCGCAAATTTGGCCCCGTGCTGACGGCTGTGAGGTCAAATAAGGTGACTCGCTTGTCTGTGCGCCAATCCAAAGCATACTTGCGAGTAGCGCTGGGCTGCACAAGCGTGGATTGCTCTGTCGCAAGAACGAGCGTTTCCGGAAGACGTAACCGAGCACGTACGGCGAGATTGGTTGCATGAAGGCGGAAGACGAGGATTGGAAATATAATTCCAGCAAATCGCATGCCAATGAAATTGGGATGATGTTGGTGAGGTGTGGTACAATTGGCTGCAAAACCGGATACCGCAGTTGTTGAGAAGCATTCATGTGCTGTGCACCTGGGTACATAGTAGTTGATGGCGAAGGGAGAGAAAGCCATCCGGGAGATCCAGCGACGGGAGAGTTTCCAATAAATCCGGGCATTGGTGATTCTGCGGTACCCATCCGGAAAGCGTTGGGTGGTGCTTGCGCACTCTGCGGGCTCATCATGGAATAGGGGCTGTCGGTATACTCTGGCATGCCGTTTGAAGGGATAATCGGATGGGGCATGCCGTTCTGCATCATAGGGTGTGGTGATTGATGCATAAGGTTGCGGTGGAAGTCCTCCATGGACGCATACTCAGGAATAGCTACTATCGAGCGGTCGTGCATCTGTAGTCCAGAAGTCTGAATTCGAGGAGGTTGCATTGGTCCTATGGTGTCGTTGGGGACGGGCATCTGATGAACATTGGGCTCAGGCATCCGGTCAATGGCACCCATACTCATCGTCCGTGCCATTGGAGCGACATTTTGGTACATTGGAGTCTCCATGCCTCGGGTCGTTGCCATGCTGGCTGAACGGCCCGGGGTTGGAAGGCTCTGGGGAGGCAGATCGGGCAAGGGCCGCTGGGCATCGGACTGCTCCACACCGCTCTGTGAAGACTCGGCCATCTTCTGCTCCTCAGCAAAACCGTTGCTCCGTGACTGAGGGCTACCAGAAGCAGATCCGTCGCCCGATGGAGGTGCGGTGCCATTAGCGACTGCGGCTGCTGCTGCTGCCGCCGCGGCCTGCTGCTGGGCGATGTCTTTTCTTGAAGCCTTGCCGCGCTTCTTGCGTTCACGTACATACTCGCACGTCAAACCAAACTCTGGTGCTCAATAGTTAGTTTATTTTGTTTTGACGGCGCCACATCTGTCAAAGTCGGCTGGTGAGACGTACCCATACAATGCGCACACGGCGCCTTCCCGTCACATTTGGTCCTCAATTGATTGCACTGGTCACACGCCCTGGAGATGCGGCGTCGCACCGGGCCAGACGTTGCAGCTCCGCGTCCTGTTCGCTCGTGAAGCATTGCCTCGCGCTGGTTGCGGGGTGCGGCAGCTATGGGCCCGTTGGAGTACGGTATGCGATGTTGCTTAACGATACCCTTGGCATTAGGCAACATCTGGCGGTTGTGGTGGAATTGAAGCGCAGCATACTGCGAGGTATGGGCCAGAGTGTCGAGCGGCGACGGGCCCATATGCTGCGCGGCCAGGTGTTGTTCGTGGCTGACCATGTTCGGTGTGGGGAGATGGCTGAAGGCAGGCGAGTACTGGTGGAGGCTGGTGGAAATCATGTTGCTAGCGTCCGTGGCCTCGGCCACACTTGCACCTCTGCTCGACGACAGTGGAAAGCAAGACGAGGTTCTCGTGCAGTAATGAACCGTCAGTGGCGAAAATATGGTCAAGAGATGGAGGAGTTGAACGCGCTGACAGACGCTGCAGCGGCGTCGAAGAGTGGTGCGGGTTCTGCGAGGCGTGAGAAGAATGGATTAGGCTCAGCGCCGGGCTGGGACTGGATGTCGTCAAAAGATGTATGCAGGTCGCGGTGTCAGTCAGTCGTGCCGATGCTGCCTCTCTGTCTCGCTGCGGTGTGCCTGCGTACAATATAGCTGTCGGCCGCTGCCCTCTCCGCCTTAGTGGAGGTCGCGGGGTATAGTACAGGTCGCCAGTGCTTGGAGCTGCAGGGTGGCCAATACCGGATGGCATGGGAGAAGCTGTCCCATCTCCGGGTCTAGCTGCGTCGCGCGTCTGAGGTTTCTCTGGGCCACATGGGCTGCGTCTGCAAACGAGATGGCCCCGTTGCCCTAGTCCCCTCAGCATTCACCCCCAGTACAACCCCCCCCCCCCCCCCCCCCCCCCCCCCCCCCCCCGTGTGCCCCAGGCCTCGCAGGCGACCGGGTCCCCTGCCAGCAGGCAACGCTTCCACGTTGAGCACAGTCCACTGCGCCGCTGGATCGTCGGTGCCGCGAGCTTGAACGGATGCACCCCAAGTGCTCGCCGCGGGTTAGGCTCGCAATCAAAAAATGATATTGGTTGATCGGTGCGATCCCGACCCTATATGCGGGTCTCTTAAGGATGGCCCCGTACCGATGCCGGCTCGACATGTACCCTTTCGTACCTACGAACAACCATGCCACCCTGAGGCCCGCCGCCCTCGTCGGTCTGGGCGATCAGGAAACACTCTGCATCGTGATTGGTGTCGACCACCCTCCTCTGTGCATCCGCCAGCAAACCCGCCTGCTGACGGCACGGGACCCTCTGGCCTCCGCCCATCGCCGCCGTTCGCTGTACCCTCCAGTACGAGCGTGCTCAAGCAGGGTCGCCCATTGCCCGCCACAGCTGCCGGTCATACTGCATCCCAGCGAATAATCCATTCCGCTAGCCGTCCAGCGCCCGCGCCCTGCCCGCCTGCGCTGATCAGCCTTTTCATCCAGAATTCTACCAGAAGAAGCCGTGGAGAGCATGAATCAATGCTCACGATGCGCCGATGCAATCGGTCTCAGAGCCTTCCAAAACCCTTCCAGAGCATCGTCGTAACTCGCAGGGTCCAGTCGAATTTGACGGGGCAACCCCAGAAACAAATCGCTTGCGTCAAGGCTCTGGAGGCCTGCGCATGATAATGCCGTCCATTATCAGGGCTCGGTAATGCATGTTATGGAGCTCCTCCACAATATGAAGGCGCTGGGACCGTCACCTGCAGTGAAGATGTTGTCTGAATGCCAAACTGGGCCTGGAGAGAGGGCTTGTTGCGCAAACTCTGGTCTATAATACTCTGTATTATGATATGAGGTCCAAAATGAGAGGTTGCGGCACGGCCATGTCAGCGCGTGCCTGGTCCAGCCTGTGCAGTGGCCTATGACTGGGCGAGTGGCGGCCAGATGCTGCCGACGACCTCTGCGCTAAGAGCCCATCTTCCCCTCTGCGCTTAACGGCGCTGCCTGCTCCGATCATAATAATAATAAACCTAACGTCTTTGTCTGATGACAATGAGGATACGGCCTCGCCATCAGACTCGGCTTGCATCGTGACTCGGCCCTGGCCACTGTTTGCCAGCGAGTGGAATGATCCTGCCACCCCGGATTGGCCGGCGATTCTGTAAAGCCAGCGGATCGCTCCGCATTTCAACGGCCAGGTCCTGACCTCATTTGCTCCAACGCGTTTTTTACGGCTTGGCACGCTTTACTGCAGGAACGTCCATATACCGTTCGAGAATACTTGCTGCTCCAGCCGGCGCAGGCCCTCCGGGCGATCAGTATCAGAACTGCCATAATAACAAGGACGCGTCCTCATTAAGTCGTCGGGGTAAGTTCTTCGATCCAATCTCCTGAGGAAGGTCCTATTCCGAGGGCTTCATGGACAGGGGAAGAAAGATGTGATAGCATAACTTGAGAATATGATATGGACGATCGAACTTTGGTCTAGGTGTGGGACTGCTGAGGTGTGGCCGCCACGGATGTCAGCTGGGCGAGAAGCAAGATTTTCGAGAGAAACTGGGGTGGTGAGATAGGTTTCGCTCCATGCCGATTCGGGAACGGGTACTTTTCTCCGCCAACGCAGGCAGCCTCACAACACGCGCCCATGGCAGAGAACGGTTCGTCGTTTGCTCGTGGTAGCTACTTCTTTGCTGATGCGCTCGAACTCGTCGGTAAAGCGGCAGACGAACCGGGCGGCAGGCGTTCAGAGGGACTCTGGACCACTGAGAAGGGATTTACACCCTCCACGAGGGACAAATTTGTCGAGCCAGATGAACAGAGGGGACCCTGGGACAGGGATCGCTCTCGAATCCGGCGGGCCACTCAAGACTTACCTCAAAGTGTGAGCGGATGCATACCGCCCCTCGATACGTAACAAGGTTGGTGAACTGCACGTGGATTAGCGAAGCCACTGGATGAGGTCCAAGAGTGCATTAAAATCGACCAATAGTAATTTTGGAATTTTTCGAGCTGTCTGGGCTGGCTTTTGCCTCGAGCAGCATTTTTATGCACTCAATGCAACCTGAACAGCAGTTAGTTACGAATTCCGTACTTGATATCCCGCAGTCTTCCCGTATTGCCTGATAAAAGGTTCTGTATCCTTTGTCAAGCAAACGGATATTGCCCTCGCCACCAATGCCACAAACATGGTACGGTAACGACCGCCGCCTCATTGGGGGGCACTGCCCAATCATGAGGGATAAATGGCACTCCAGTGACTGCTTCGAGAAGGTATTTGTGTTAATGCGAAGGCCCTGGAGATTGAATAGGAAAGTGTGGGCCCGCAACACCTGAACAATGTAGCTCCGATCTGAGTTGGAATCGAAATGAGACATCATGACATGGGCTGAATTTGGGAGATTGTTGCGTTAGCCGAGCCCTTAGACCAAGGCTTAACACTGGATCCTGCCCTCTGTGGTGGTTGCACAGAGTTCGATTGAGGTCGACGCTGCTCGTCGGCAGGGACGATCGCGACAGAATTCCGCCGCGACTCCATCAGACCGGATCGGCACTTAAGGTTCTCCTGAGGAGTACCGTGATCCTGAGTGGGTTCAAAATCCAATCAAGGGAAACGAAAATGAAGATTCGTCGCAATTACGGCTCCCCAGGCCCGACTCAAAGACGGGTTGTTGATCCCAAGATATTACTTGTGCAGCAAGATGCATTTAGTATTCGGCATGCACAGGCTGTGTAGAGAAGGGTGTAGCCGAACTGTTGACAAAGGGAAGTACTGTCTCTCACCTACCATCTGCCACTGCAACATGTGACCGCATCATTTCAGTGTTATCCATGTTGGATCCTTCGTGATCCTTCTGAGATCAGATAGCTTCATAAGGATTCTGGCCTAAAAATGAGGATCAGGCATGGGATACAGAGAGGAGTGGCCTTTGTTAGCTGATTTGTTGGGACAACACGATTGGTCGTAGCCGTACCCTTTTCTGAGTGTCTGCAATGCCACGGAGACAATGCAACAAACGTATTTCAGAACCAAGGGGCCGATTAGTTATCGTAAATATTGTGTTGCCCACTTTACTCCTTCCTGTCCCTCGAACTGAGCGGGAGAAGAGGGAATGACACCATGATTCCTGGATTGCTCTCCAATTTCCCGGGCTTGGCGAGGTACTCAAATCTTCAAGTGTCCTCGATCTTTAAGTACACACGGGGAGCGAAAATGCCTGAAGCCATGTGCCCTTCCATGGACCAGTCTTTGGGAACCCACCAGCTGCTGCTTGGGCGAGAAGATCTCCAATCTTTTGCACTTCTGCGTTGCTATCGGTCCCAATCTTCAATTCGCAGCGGTGCGCACACGAGAGATAGGTACTTGTCACCGCAATCAGTCAGTGACTTGCCGGGTATCCTTACATTGGAGCTTACCTAAATTGCGCAAAGTGTCCTACAGGGGTGTCGTCGCCCCTCCAAAATCCACGCCGCGCCAAATTCAGAGCCATGTACAAGGCATTGCCCAATATGAAGAGCAGTGATGATCACGTTTGTGATATATTGATGGCAAAGTCAGGTGGTGCACGTGAAGTTGTGATGCACCCTCGAATTAAGCATGAAATCGGACTCCCGAGCCTTACGCTCCAACCCTCCGCGCTAGGTCATATCAGGGCATTAGTGTAATAACGTCACCGGAAATCGGCGGCCAAAAGGTCGACAAACTTCAACCTCAAAATTAACCGCATTGAAGCATTGGTGCCCTCTCTCGTCTCTCGCCATTCAATTAATATAAACTAGAGGTCACGCCTCGACTCGCACCATCATGTCTGTGGAGATCATCACGACCATCTCTCCCATCACCAACAGGCCAATCCTCACACGCAACAGCCTAACAGATGCCGATCTCCAGTCTATTCCTGCGACGGCTACGCGCGCGTTCGAGTCGTATCGCCGCACGAGCCTCTCAGAGAGGCAATCCATTGTCAAGAGGGCGCTGAAGTTACTCAAGGAGCGGCAGGACGAATTGGCTAAAGAAATCACGCAGCAGATGGGGCGGCCCATCGCCTACAGTGCAAAAGAAGTCGCCACTGCCGTAATGCGCGGCGAATATCTTCTCAAGATTAGCCCAGAAGTTCTCAGTGATACGCTAGGTGAGGCGGAAAAGGGCTTCAAGCGCTACATCAAGAAAATTCCAGTGGGACCAGTCTTGATTCTTTTTCCGTGGAATGTTCGTGTGACGAACTACAAATTCTTTCTCGCACGCTAACCTGTCCTGCAGTATCCTTATCTGACCCTTGTGAATTCGATAGTGCCAGCTTTGCTTGCCGGAAACTCTGTCATCCTGAAACCCTCTCCTCAGACACCGACGAGTGGCGAGCAGATTCAGCAGGCTTTTAGTGATGCTGGGCTTCCTGAGGGGGTTATTCAGGTCTTCCATTGTGGGTCTCTAACCCAGATTGAGGCAATGATACGATCCCCACAAATACAGCTGGTTTGCTTCACAGGGTCAGTCGCCAATGGTCTTGCTGTACAAAAGGCTGCAAGCGATCGAGTAGGTATTCGAGTATGTCTTGAGCTTGGTGGCAAGGATCCAGCTTACGTCCGATGTGACGTAGATGTTCAGTGGGCTGCTGAAGAGATCGTAGATGGTGCAGTCTTTAACTCAGGTCAAAGCTGTTGCAGCATCGAAAGGGTATACGTGGATGAGAAGATCCACGACCAATTTGTTTCTGCAATCCAAGGAGTCCTGAAGGGGTACAAACTAGGGGATCCTTTTGATACTAAGACGCACGTTGGCCCCGTGGTCTCTAAACGGTCAGCAGAGACGGTTCGCGGACATATCAAAGACGCGCTCCGAAAAGGTGCCAAAGATGCAACACCAGCGAACGAGTCTTTCCAATCCCCGCTTCCAGATGGCAACTACGTTGCACCAACACTCTTGATTGATGTGACTCATGAAATGTCTGTCATGACAGAAGAGACTTTTGGTCCAGTCATTCCTGTAATGAAAGTAAAAAATGACGCAGAGGCTATCGAGCTTATGAACGAGAGTCAATTTGGTCTTACGGCGAGTATCTGGACTAGGGATATTGACAAGGGCCACGAACTCATGGAGGATGTTGAGGCCGGAACCGTTTTTGTAAGACTTTCCTTCCACAATACAAACTAATGTGCTAACAACCTTAGGTAAACCGTTGTGACTACCCAAGTCCAGTGAGTTCATCAATGTCACGCGGCTTGTTTCAATACTAACTCTGTCAGGACCTTGCATGGATAGGGTGGAAGGACTCTGGAAAAGGACAAACACTGAGCAAATTCGGCTTCGATCAATTTATTAAGTTGAAGAGCTACCACATCAAAGACTACCCAAAATAACTCGATATGCATGAGGTATGATTCGCCTTACGATCTATATAGCCGAAGAAGACAGTAACTGACGGCTGCCAGATACGAAGCCCTTAACGTTATCATATACTCATCCTATAGATAGGAGCTGGCAATGAAGCGATTCTCAGGGATGTATGACAAGGGAACTATAGTGTATGTTGACTCTCTCTCTAAATCACTTGAGTGAAACCAAGTGCCTCATAAATGCAGCCCAAGTGTCAAGGTCGCTCTATCATTCGGCAAGAAGAGACCTTTTTTCGTTTCAATTACACGTATCGGTGCCTCATTGTGGAATGCAAGATATATACAAGGTTGGTAGCACAGGGGGTAAACGAGGGAGACTTTCGAATTGCAACAACAACTTTGATCGTCAAGCCTTCCTATACTCTCACGACGCGCCGTCCACTCTTGAATACCCCCAACAATGCCTTCCATTAGACATCTCGCACTCTCCTCGTTCACTACTCTATTCTAGAGTCAGGATCCCATTTAGGTCCTGTACGGCTTATCTTCCCCAAACGCCACATGACATATCCCAGAATAATCGACATTCCTCTAGCTTACGGAAAATCCTTCCGCGATCTGTCTTTTTTGAATCAAGGAATGCGCGAATCGTCGGGTAGTAAGTTATGCCTATGGCGCTTATCTCATCTTCCCTCGCATCTTATATATCATCGCCAATTAGGGCCGCACCGATTCAGGGCTTCCAACGGGGCGTACTACGGTCCCTACAAAGTGAACCGTAAGGTTCACGTGATCAGCACGAACGTACCGAGTTCGTGAGCCATCCTGTATATTTAATGATATCCTAGATACAGTACATAGTACAGATTGTACAGTCGCGTGTTAAAAGTCACTTGGCATCACTTTTTTCTCACCAAATCGCGACGCGAAAAAGAACCACGCGCACTTAATGTTATGTAGAAATACATACTTTTTTTAAAGTAAATAATTAAAATATATTTAATACCAAGTCTGCCAGCCATGCGCGAGTTGTGCAGCCTTAATTCTCCTTAGCATTAACTAGATGAGTGTACAGATGAGTGAATTAGGTATCCTCTGCTACCCCTTCTTTAAAGCTATACAAAATTAATCTTATTTTCCTCTGTATTACTAAATTAACTAAACTTAGAATAGAGCTTATGTATAATCTTTTTAAAAGCCTACTAAAGGTGTGTTACGGTCTATGGTTGGACCGACGTAAATCTACCCATGGTGCCCCACAATCTAGCCGAATTGGAACAGAGCCTGTTTATGGACCAATTAGAAGACATAGAGGCAGCGCAGCTGCCTAGGATTATAGAAGAATGTGTTGTCTAATAAACAAGAAGCTAGAGACGCTAAGACAAGTTTAGACAAGTCTTACTAAGCTTGCCTAAAGGACTGTAGTAGAAGCTTATAGAAACTTATGCAAACTTATTCTTAGCACTAGTAGACATGTATATAGTTTTAACTTAAATAAACTTTTAAAAAGTGTGTTTAACATTTAGTTTATAGTCTAGTTTACTTTTTATATAGACTAAGTAGCATTCTAGCTTTTTAATAAGCTGTAATACTAATTATATATCTTATAACATATATACCTTTAATCTTATCTAAACAGAACTATTTAACCTAGCCTCTATACTGCTGTTTAAGAGACAAACTACAATCTAGTTGCCCTACTAACCTCCACAAGCCTATTAGCCATTATGTGAAGCTATGTAAGGCACTAGAGACATAAGGAACTGCATTCTATCTATTGCTAGAGGAGTCCTTTGTAGGAGTCTATATACATGCAAAATGAGTGGGTGAGTCTTGGCAACAGATTATGGTGACGACGCATACGACTATGATGACGACGCATCCGATCATGGTGACGACGCATGCGACCATGGTGACGACGCATCTGACTATCGTATGATTACTGCAAACACATTACGTAGGACTGTACACCCTATCGTTAGCCCCTACACTCTGCCCTACTCTCTAGGATAACATTAACCTGCGTGCTTCTAGGAAGCAAGGATTATAACATTAAACACTACACCTCTAAAAAGTATAACTTCTTAATATAATATTAATTCTAACATAGCCTATATAGTCTTGTTAGGATTAACAGAAGTTCTAACTGCTAGTAAAGAAGTTCTAGCTAAATAGATTAATAGCATCTAGGATAATATTAAGAAACTTTAATAAATTAGTAATAAAATTAGTAAACTAACTAGCCTTTATAAAGAAGTAAAATGTCTAAACTAAAAAATAACCTAATTAAATACTTAGCCTATAGCGGCTACAACAGCTAACTTGCAAATACACGCGTTGCAGGTAGACCTAGCAAATCTTTAGAATGCATTAGCTAAGAAAGCAAGCATTAAGGCTAAAAAGACTTTAAGACTAGCCTTTCTAAAGCTTTTTAGAGGATTGCCTAAGAACTTCTAACTCTTTTTTACCTAATGCTATCTCTACATGTAATATAACTGTAACGATTCTCGTTCCATCTCGGGTCGCCCGGAACCTCCGGAAGGCCCTCGTATCGGCCCCGACCTCGACCTGGCCCCGACCCCTGCTGTTACCCCTATCCCCTCATGTATTTAGTCGCACCTCGCCCCTGTAGCTAGCTCGGTAGTTTTCTGATATCCCTACGTACAAGGCCTATAGGTGTCATTGGTATTCCCAGGTCTCTGAGTCCCCACGCACTCCCATATGCCTCTGAGTGGATTCATACCGCATTCGGACCCATTGTCTTGCCTGCGCCGTTACAATAACAGGGGAGCATTCTAGACTAATAGAGGAATAATATTATAGATAGGGCTACATTTAGAAGAACCCCTAGCAATTTAGTTCTAGCTATATGCAGATAACTAGATATACTTTAAGGTAAACAGCATAGCACTAAACTCTAAAACTAAAGAAATATTTAGTAGCCTTAACACTTTTAAGAAAGCCTTAATTACTATCTATAAAACTATAAATAAATAATAAATTACTACTAATAAACTAAATACTTTAAAATAAGAAAAAGAAACTGGATAACATTATATAGTATACTTTAAGAAATAACTAGTAATCTATAGATAGACAGATTAAAAAGCTCTTTACTAAATATTTTATAATAAGTTATAAGATACTATAAAAGAAAAATTTACACATAATAAAAAGCTAATAACATTAAAAAAAACTTTATTATAAAAGCAACACTTTACAATAACAGACATAAAAAGTGTAAAAAAGAAAAATAGTGTAAAGAAGCTCTTTAGAAACCTAAGTTTATTCTTAAAAAAAAAGCTTTTTAATATAATAAAAAACAAATAAACCTTAGTTATATAAAGTATATATAAAGCCTCTTTTTAAAGAAAAGCTAAGCTTTTAGATGTAATAGGCTGCTTTTTACTAAAAAGTAATAAAAATAGCTTAAAAACAAGGCCTACCTAAACTATAAAAAAGTAGAACATTTTTACTAAAATTACCTAGACTTCTAAAAAAAAGAAAATAAAAATACTACTAAATATAGCCTTATAGATAAGAAAATATTAAAAAGATTAAATAATAGACTTTACTAGCAATGTAAAAAAAATTACTCTTTAAAAAACTACTCTAAACTATACTAAAGAGTAGCTATTAGAAACTTTAGTAGCCTTAATTAAGTGTTGTAAGACTTTATAGTTTTTAAAAAATAAAAAATAAAAAAAACTTAAATCTAAAAATATACTATAAACATTAACTAAATTTTTTTTTAATAAAACTTTTAGCACTTTAGCTAAAAAGTTTTCTAAACAGTTTTAAAACTACTTATACTAAAAGCGTAGATAATAATATAACTACTTAAAAAAGTATGTAGTATTACTTTATTAGATGAGTATTAAAAATAACTATATAACATTTAATATAATATAATAAATAGCTAAAGTAAAGTATAATATTATAAAAAAAAGTGATAAGAATTCTTTATAAACATTTATAACTAGAAATTCTGTAGGCTAGGCTAAAGTGCTACCTTTAAAGTTCTAGAACTTATAAGAGAGTAACTTAGAACTCTACTCCTAGGACTAGTAATTACTAAAAAAGCCCTTACTTTATAGTAGAATAGCAGCTAGTGCGTGTTCTGTAGAAGCGCCTCCTACAGCATTAATGCTTGCTAGTGGCGAGAACACCCTGTACAGGTAGTACAAACTAAAGAATACCTGCAGTGGACCTAAAAGCAGCCCCTAAATACCCTTTATAGGCTAGACAACTGCCTATACCCCTAGTACTAGTGTGTGCGATAGTATTGCACTAAACACTAGAACAACAAGCATTAAGCTAGATAGTAGCCTACTTAGAAAAGATAGTAAAAGAAATGCCTATAGTAAAGCACTACTTTAACATGTAAAGTTATAAACTGTTACACGTGCTAGACTACCTTTATATATAAGTTAAAAGACTAGCTAGACTGCAATAACTAAAGCAACTACAGGTTCTACTATTTCTAATAAAAGGCTACATGTATAGAGAATTATACAACCTTCTACTATTTAGTAGAAGACTATAAATGTAAAGTAATAAACTACTATGTTAAAAAATATTAGCTTTATAAAAAAATAATTTAATAACTTATAAAACATTAACTCTTACTTTATAAATAATAAAAAAGAAATATTTTATAATGTAAAAGCATTAGTAGTAGTAAAATAAGGCATAAAATAAAGCCTAACTACTACCTTTACATTTAAAGAAAGACCTAGTGTAGCTTTTACTAATAGCAGATGTACTTTTATAGTAATAGATGTAAACTAGATTAACTAGCATAGCATTTTATATTAAATAAAAAAACTTTATTTAAAGTACCCTTTACTAACACATTATTACTAGAGTATAGTAGAGGATAGATTAACCTAGAAACTTATAAAAAAGGTTTAAAAAAAACACTAAAAACAAAAAGTTTATAAGTATGCTTTTTTTAAGAGATAAATATAACATAATTTTAGACTATAACTAGCTTAAAAAACATAACTCTACTATTAACTAAAAAATAATAAGCATTAAAAACTTTAATAACTACATATATATAACCTAGTTAGTATGCTATAATAACTTATACTTGGTCTATAAGTAAGCTAAGCAAAGTAGTAGTTACTACTTAAGAAAAAAAAACTTTAAAATTTTTTATACTAAAAACTTAAAGCTAAAGTAGTATAAGGAATAAAAAAAGAACTAAAAAAAGTATTTTATAAAAAAAATAGTAGCTAACCTAGACATTAAATAAGCTAGTATGTATAAGATTTAAGAAGAGCATAATATTCCCTCTAAATATAAGGATTACAGAGATATGTTTAAAACACTAGAGGACCTAGAAGAGTTGCCTCTACATAAGCCTTAAGACTATACTATTAACTTTATAAAAGACTCTAAGCTAAAGATATATAAACTCTAACTTTTAATAAAGCTATAAAAAAAGCACTTTAAAAATATATTGTTGCGTTTGCTAAAAGGTTGACCTTCTAGCTAGCACAGCAGAAGGATATATATAGACGGATAGCTGTACGCGACACACCCCCTAGCTTAAACTGTGGAACAAGAGAGGTAAAACATAGTAAAACAACCTTAACACACCCTCCCTAGCCTAAGCAACAGAACTTAGAGACAGATCTAAATATAAGGTAGCCTCTGTAATAGGCGCACTGCCTAAATGCTTTTTGCTAAGCGTAGGAATTAAACACACAGTGCTCTAGGATAATATAATCCTATTAGTAGAGCAAGGGTGCGCAAATTTTTAAGTGCTAACTATCTACACTACGCTGTAAACTAGGCTTATAACTGTTGCGTTTGCTAAAAGGTTAACCTTCTAGCTAGCACAGCAGAAGGATATATATAGACAGATAGCTGTACGCGACATATATTAACTAAATGTTAGTATAAGGCTATATTTAAAAAAGCTATAGCCTAGTAGCCTTAGCAGTAGTCTTTGTAAAAAAGAAAAGAAGAAAAATTAAAGTGTACTAGAATTACTAAACTCTAAATAATAATATAATTTAAAATTAATTTTTTTTAATTATTTAAAACATAATAAACTAGTTAAAAAGAAATAAGTACTTTATAAAGTTTAATATATAAAATAAATTTAATAAAATATAAATAAAAAAAAGATAAATAGCTAACAGCTTTTTAAACCTTTTAAAAATTATATAAGCTATTAGCAATGCTATTTAGCCTAATAAACACACTAGTAACATTCTAAAGAATTATTAACACAGCTCTAAACCTATATCGAGACACTTTTATGTTAGTGTATCTAGATAACGTCCTTATCTACACAAAAATAGACAAGAAGAACTATGTGCAGAAGGTACATTAGGTCTTAGATAAGCTAAAAGAATATAGACTTTACCTCTAACTATTTAAATATAAATTTTATGTTACTAAAACTAAGTACTTAAGATTTATAATAAATAGTAATAAAATAAAGATTAACTTAGCTAAGATATAAAAGGTTTTAGACTAGCTAGAACCTACTATAGTTAAGAAACTTAAAGGATTCCTAGAACTATTAGGATATATCTAATAAATAATTGAAAATTACTTAAAAATTACTTTTCTTCTAACAAATACTATAACTAAAGAAAAAGTAATAACTGAATTTATTTAAACCTTATAAATAAATAACACTTTTAAGAAATTAAAATAAGCCATAACTAGTAAACTTATACTTAAGATATATAACCCTTGTCTTAACACTAAGATCTATATAAATGCTTTCTTAAAAGCAGGAGAAGCTGCCTTTTACTAAAAAATAAAATAACAGAAAATAGCATCTTATAGCGTACTACTTAGCAAAATTCTTAGGAGCTAAAGTAGACTATAGCATACCTAATAAGAAACTAAAAGCTATACTTAACATATTACAAGTATAGGCAACAGAATTGCATAGAATAAAAAAGCGCTTTAATATTATAACTAACTATATAAACTTAGTTATGTTTTTAATAATAAAGAAACTATCTCTAATGCATATATAATAGGCAATAGAACTAGCCTAGTTTAACTATGTTATTAAACACGTTTTTAAAGTTTAAAATTAGTAAGTAGACACACTTAGCTAAAAAGCTAACTACTTTAAAAGATAAAAAGAAAGAACTAAGAATTTTTTTTAAAAAAAATAAAAAAGGGACTAGTATATAACAGACTAAACCCTACAGAAGAGTTCTACGCTTTTATAATAGTAGAATAAGAGTAGAAAAACTTAATCTATAAATACTATAAGTCTCTAATGTTTAGCTACTCTAGAATTAGCACCTTTTAAAAGAGGCTAAAGGCTAATATTTTTTAACTAATACCTAAAATAAAATATGTATGAAAGTGCTTTATAAATGTACCTTGTGCAATAAAAACAACTTAAGAAGGTATAAGCTATATAAAAAACTTTAACTAATTAAGGCTTTAGTTAAGCTATAGATAATAATTACTATAAACTTTATTACTAGGCTACTATTATCAAAAGAACTAGAAATAGAAAGGCTATACAACATAATAGTAGTAGTAGTAGATAAGATAACTAAGTTTATTTATACTTAAGTAACTAAAAAATCTATTACTACTCTAAAGTTTTTATATATGTTAGAATAAATGTTATTTGTATTTATAAATACTTAGCTATAGTTATCTCTAATAGAGATAAATTATTTATAAGTTAGTTTTAGTAAGCAACTATAAAGTATATGTAAGTTAGGCATAAGCTATTAACTACTTACTACTTTTAAATAAATAAATAAACAGAAAGAATAAATACTAAACTTAAAAAATACTTAAAAAAGTATATCTTTTTTTAGTAAATAGACTAAGTAAAATAGATTTTTATAGCCTAATTAGGACTAAATAGAACAGAATTATCTATAATAAAAAAAACTCTTATATAGTAAACTTTAGCTATAAACCTAGAATTAGGCTTACAGAGCTACAGCTATCTAACCCTAAAATAGCATTGTAAAGAACAGGTAACCTCTGCAACCTACACCTTACATTCGCGCGTAATGCAAAAGAAGTAAGAGAATAAATAAAAAAATAATTTAACTAAATATGTACTCATACACCTAAAATTTAACTAGGAGATTATATGTACTTTAATACTTAAAACTTAAAAATACTAAGACTATCTAAAAAGTTAGCAGAGAAAAGAATTAAACTATATAAAGTCTTATAAATATAAAAGAATAACTATAAGCTAAAACTTTTTATATCTATAAAAATACACTTATAGTTTTACATCTTAAAACTAAAAAAAGCACTTAAGAAGATTCTTTTAGCAAAGTAAAAATTAAAAAAACATAGGACTAGAATATAAAGTAAAATAAATTAAAATACTACAACAGTTCATAAATGATCTGTAAAAGCAAAGCTTACTTAGAGTAATTGTCGCAACTACTAATTAGAGAGCAATAAGAAGCAAGTCTATTAACTATAAGAAGCTTATAGAGAGCTTAGGCGCTAAGTGTCTTAGGCTGCTTGTCTAAAACACAGGCGCGACACTAAGCCTATGTGCGCGACGCAAAGTCTCTATGCTCTTCTTACGCAACAGTAATAGTTAGCGCATTAAAGTAGGTTGTCTAGGTTAAAGAATAGTTACAGCATAATGCTTAGCAAAGTAGTATTAGATAAGTAATAGATGTATAATAACAACATTTAACTATAGCATGTAACTAATTACTAACACACTAATATAGCTAAAAACATAAATAATAGCTAGCTCTAGCTCTTAACATGTTCCTGCCCTTATAATAGTCTTTCTTTACTATAGTTATATTACAGCTATCTAACCTCTAAGTACTCTAAGGGCTTAGCACAGGGTATATAGGCTCCTTAGCCTCTGTACCTCTGCCTCTAACCCTAAGGTTTACTCTCTCTTGTTACCCCCCTATTTTGCATTCCCTCTCTATAACCTATGTTTCCTGCTTAATACTTCTTACATCCTCCCCTTTACACCTTGCGGTCTCTAGCGTTGTGTAATAAGGTAGACGCCCCGCCTGCTAAGCTAATACTATGCAACTTTCCCTACTGTACTAAAAGATACATATAGGAATACTTAAGCTAAGTATTCTTGCATAGTATAATATATATATAGATAATGCTAGGGCTAGCACTAGCACTAGCGGTTGTCTCTAGTCTAGCCTAAACCTCTATAAGCAAGAGAAGGCTATGTAGTTAACTGTGCCTACCTTATTACATGTTGCGCCTGTTCTTTTCACTGCCTAATACTGCTACGCTATGCCTAATACTGCTACTTAATATCTTTAATTTAATTATTTTAGCATTAAAGCTCTAGTTATAGAGCCTTAGCTTGTGTATTTTGTTGCCTCTGCAGGAATTTCTTAGAGTGCTAGAGAGCTCTAGCGCTGCCTCTGCCTCTGCCTCTGCCTCTCTATCGCCGCAAAGATTAATGTAGTACATATAATACTTTAATAAGCTGTTTTACTTACATAACTGCTAGTTTAGCTTCTTTAACTACTGTTTAAATATAATAGGCTAATGCCTACTAGTGTTAAGAGATGCATAAAGTAAACTACAGCAAATTATAGCAAACTATAGTAAATTGCAGTAAACTACAGCAAATTGCAGTAAACTACAGTAAATTATAGCAAACTATAGCAAATTGCAGCAAACTACAGTAGATTACAGCAGCAGGCAGCAATCTCTAGTAGATATTAGTTGTGTTACAAGTAGCTCTACGTATAGAGAGGGTTATAGGGGGGTAATGTCTCTAGAAAAAAAGCCTTAA
>NW_022985169.1:1528256-1537887 GCF_010093535.1 Lindgomyces ingoldianus | reverse complement strand
CGATGTGGCTAGAGAGGTGGAACAGACGCAACTAACTATAATTTAAACATGTTTTACACAACGCATGCTGGAGCAAACTGCATGCAAATTAGCATAAAGGTGCACTTACATTAGGTATACATTTTTTTTAAAAAAGAATATAAGAAACACATAAGGTGACAGAGAAACAGCGTTACCGGGGTTTATCCGAAGAAATTCTGACTAACTAGCGCGTCCAAAAGAGGAGATTCTGCTCAACTTTTCGTTCTGCAAACCCGAATATAATAAGCAGAGCAAGCTCTGCTAATTACTAATAAAAAAAACTAAAAAGAGTTTTTAGTAAAATAAAAAGAATAGCTTACTAGTAAAAACACCTAAAAACTACCTAAAAACTACCTAAAAACTACCTAAAAACTTAACAAATGCCTAGCAGCTAGTATAGAAGTACTTCTAGGCTTGTCTAGAAAAAACTAACTAAGTAATAAGGCACTTATTTTTAAAAAAAGTAACCTTACTATTACTAAATAGCAGCAGCCTTTAAAGACAAGTACTAGTAGAAAGTAGCTAAGAGAGTAAGTAACTCTTTACTTTAGCCTTAAAAGCTGCTATCTTGTCTAAGAAAGAAAGGTCTCTTTTTAAGTACTTAATATAATGTAACTTTAGTAAGTCTAGTAACTTTTAAATATAATCTTATTTAAAACACTTCTTTTTTATTATTTTACTAAGTAAGCTAACTTTTTAGTAAATTTCTTTACTTATTAGATATGCTTTATAGCTTATAAAACTTATTTTTTTTAAAAAAAATTTACTTACACACTTTTACTACTTTAGTAGAATGTAAAAAAAAAATTTCCCTCTTTAAATAATCCTATGCTGTGTTAGAAATAAAGGTATTGCACTAGTTATTCTTCTTTACACACTTAATGCACCTGTTTAATAATAAGGTTAATATGTAAGATAATTTTAATAACTAGTAAGTGTTACAAGGTCTTATCTTTGTCTAATAAAGAAAATTAAAATAGTAGGTAATGTAAAAATAATAAAATAAGCAGGACTAGTAAGCTATTTAGTATAAAAAGAATAAGTATAGTAAGCGCTTTTTTATAGAAGGACACCTACTTTATAAATAAACTCTTACTAACACAGTTGTATAAGCAGAGCGGTAAGAACGCTGCTAGGAAGAGGAGGTAGCGTGTTACAGTCTATAGTTAGACTAACATAAATCTACCTATAGTGCCCTATAATCTAGCTAGATTAGAACAGAGCCTGTTTATAAACTAATTAGAAGACATAGAGGCAGCGTAGCTGCCTAGAATTATAGAAGAATGTATTGTTTAATAAATAAGAAGCTAAAAATGCTAAGATGAGTTTAAACAAGTCTTACTAAGCTTGCCTAAAGGACTATAGTAGAAGCTTATAGAAACTTGCGCAAACTTATTCTTAGCACTAACAGATATGTATATAGTTTCAACTTAAATAAACTTTTAAAAGGTGTGTTTAATGTTTAGTTTATAGTCTATTTTACTTTTTATATAGACTAAGTAGCATTCTAGCTTTTTAATAAGCTGTAATACTAATTATATATTTTATAACATATATACCTTTAATTTTGTCTAAACAGGACTGTTTAACCTAGCCTTTATACTGCTGTTTAAGAGACAAACTACAATCTAGTTGCCCTACTAACCTCCACAAGCCTATTAGCTATTACGTAGGACTGTACACCCTACTGTCGGCCCCTACACTCCGCCCTACTCCCTGGGATAACATCGACCCGCGTGCTTCTAGGAAGCAAGGATTGTAACAAGGTGCTTAATTAGATTAAGATCTAGTGAATACAAGAGCTATTCTAAAGTCTATATGCTATGAGATTCTAACAAGTATTAAGTTACATAGGCGTTATAAATTAGCATATTATCTTGTATAAAATTTTAATTAGGTAGGTAATTAGGTAAAAGTTTTTTTTAAGTGTTTTTATGTACAAATCTATAGAGTAGCTGTTGTGTTTTAATTAAAGATTCTGTTACAACTTCTACTTACTAGTACATGCTAATGCAGACGTGGGTTTGGTGCGCAGGCCTAGTGAGGATGTTGTTACGATTTCTACTTACTAGTCACGTGCTAATGAGGACGTGTCCGTTCGCTACGCGGTCCGATGAGGGTGTGTTATAAGGGAAGAGGGAACAGTAAGAAGAGTAGGCAGGTTAGAGAGTGTACAGTTCTTTAACAGGACTATATAGGGAGTTAGAGAGTCTTAGTAGACTTATTATAGTTTGCCTTGTACTGCTGTATAAGAGAGCAGAGGAAATAATCTTAGAAAGATAATAATTAGAGTAAATATATAGTGTAAGATGTAAGGCTAGATGTTCTAGAACAGGCTAGTATGGCCTCACTTAACCTGTTTGGGGTCACATGACCTGTGCTTCGTATATAAGCATGAATCCTAACAAGCGAGGCTTGGCAGCGATTCGTCTCTCTTACAATACACTCCTATCTTTCTCTAAAACCTTGCTCTTAGTGCTATCTGTGCTAGCTACTATCCTATCTTTACATAAGATATTTAATAGTATAATGTCTTTATAAACTATTACACTACTTAGTTTATGTAAAGATAAGACTAAATATTAATTACAGCTCTTCTAGTAATAGTTAAGATTAAGACTATATATCTAAGGTTTACATACACTGCATGCACTGCATGCGTTTTGCTTAGCGCATGCATTCTGCTAAGCTGCTACTTCTATCTAGGTCTTTCTAGATGCCTTAGAATGTTATGTAACCTGTTTAAATACTATTCTTATAGTTTAGATGCAAAAGAGTTCTACTAGCTGCACTTACCTAATGTGTTAGCTAGCAGACACTTGCTTATAGTCTACTTAAAAACTGTAACATACAGTCTTTTCTCTCTAGCAGCGTTCTTGCTGCTCTGTCTACACTGCTATAAGTATTAGAAAGCTGTTATAACTTATAAGGTTTTTTTAAAAAATCTTTTTATAACGTACTTCATAGGCGAGTTGCTCACACACCTAAGTCGCTTACTTTTGCTAAGACCCTACCCTAACAAACTCTATTATAGCCTATAACAACCCGCTCTAGCACTATATAGTACAGTACAGCCTAGAATATTATTTAGATACTACTTCTGCTTCTTACTTACACATTTGCGCGTTATGCCTAGTCTAATTACACTATCTGCAGCACCTTTAAAATAGCTTACCTACTTTAGCTTACACCTGCTTCTTTGCCTTCTTTCTATTACTGCGCGCTTTAAACTTTTTTAAAGCTATTAAGTGTAGGCTTTCCTAAATTATTAAAGTCTTTTTTGCCTTAATTTACTTTTTTTTATGTAATTTATATTATGTAGCAGCCTTATTAGCTACTTAAAGCTTAGTAATTTTTTATTACACTAATACTAGCTTATATGTAATTATTACTGCTCTTTTTAAAACCTTTTTAAACACTTTAACTATAAAAGTTAGTAAACTATTTATATACTTCTAAATTTTTATCTTTATAAGCATTAATTATAACCTAAGTTTTAAAGTATTACTTAGAGTTTATAACTACTAGGGCTTGTTATCTATAAGTAGTAGTAGTAATAAAGTGCGTAATTTTACATTAAGGCCTATTATAACTTATTATAAGTTAAAAAAAACTAATCTAACGCCTTAGAACCCTTCTTAGATATTACTAAAAGTAATTATAGCATTATAAGCTACTTTAAAGCATAGTAAGAACTTTATTTTTATAATATAAGTAATTTAGTTATGCATAAAGTTTTTAGCTTAGCACTTATAACGTACTTCATAGGCGAGTTGCTCACACACCTGAGTTGCTTACTTTTGCTAAGACCCTACTAAACCACCCTTCCTACACTAATGCAGTCCCTATAACACTACTTAGACGCGCTAAAAGAACATTAGATACAGCTTACACTCTAAGCTTTTAAATAAGACATAAAACTCTTAAAAAAATGTGCTATAGCTATGTGCAAAGTTCTATAAAAAATAATAAATAACTACAGCGCTAGACAACCTTTACAAGCTAATTCTACAGCTAAATTACAGAGGCTAGGTAATAAAAAGAAGCAGGTAATTATTAAGACTATACTTAAGCTATATGCGTAAGGAATTTCCCCTTAGATAGCATTTATAGCTAATATAGCTAATTCTTTACGCGCTAAGCGTAATCTAGGCTATGTTTGCATAAACTAGCCTAGTATGTTTGTAAAGCGTTATTTAGAGCTTAAAGTAACGTTTAAGCGTAAGTACAACTATAAAAAAGCTTTTTATAAGAGTCCTAGGGTAATTTAGAGCAGGTTTAGCCTTATAGAGAATATTAAAGCTAAGTATAGCATTTAGGATAATAACACGTACAACTTTAGCAAGATAGAGTTTATAATTAGCTAGATATTTCTTAACTATACTTGCGCTTAAAACTTTACTTTAAGCTTTAAATAACGCTTTACAAACGTACTAGGCTAGTTTATGCAAACATGGCCTAGATTACGCTTAGCGCGTAAAGAATTAGCTATATTAGCTATAAATGCTATCTAAGGGGAAATTCCTTACGCATATAGCTTAAGTATAGTCTTAATAATTACCTACTTCTTTTTATTTCCTAGCCTCTGTAATTTAGCTGTAGAATTAGCTTGTAAAAGTTATTTAGTGCTATAGTTATTTATTATCTTTTATAAAACTCTGCACATAGCTATAGCACATTTCTTTAAGAGTTTTATGTCTTATTTAAAAGCTTAGAGTGTAAGCTGTATCTAATGTTTTTTTAGCGCATCTAAGTAGTGTTGTAGGGAATGCATTAGTGTAGAAAAGGTAGTTTAGTAGGGTCTTGGCAAAAGTAAGCAACTTAGATGTGTAAGTAACTCGCCTATAAAGTACGTTATGCTTTTTTAAAAAAAGCAAAACAACTTACATTAAGTAGCTATAAAAAGTGTAATAAGTAAAAAAGTATATAAATAGTAATAATTTTATTATTTTTATAGTATTACTAAAAATAAAGTAAGTTATAGCTTTTATAGCTGTTAATAACTAGTAGATAGTAGCTACTAATAGTACACTTCTTTATATGCGCATTAAAGTGCTTTAACTAGTCTAGACTAAGCTAATTAGTAGTCTAGCTACACTTAAAGATTATAATAACTTAATCTTAGAGTAGATTTTTTTTATACTAGTTTAAAAAGTAGTTGCTACTCTAGAAAATAATAAAAAGTAAAATAGCCTACTTTTTAGTATTAATGCCTTAGATAGCTGTTGTCTACTTCTAGTTACCTAGCTAAACTGCTTTTAGCTGTTCTTATCTCTCTAAACTTATAATAACTACTTTAGTAGATATCTAGCCTATTATAAACTTTATTTTATTAAAGTTGTACATGCTGTTATTTTAAATGCTATACTTAGCTTTAATATTTTTTATAAAGTTAAACTAGCTTTAAATTACTATAAAATTTTTATAAAAAGCTTTTTTATAGTTATACTTACACTTAAACTTTACTTTAAGCTTTAAGTAACACTTAATAAATATATTAGGCTAGTTTATGCTAACATAGCTTATATTACACTTAGTGTGTAAAGAATTAGCTATATTAGCTATAGCTGCTAGCTAGGGGGGAAATCCTTACACATCTAGCTTAAGTATATGCTAAATAATTACTTGCTTCTTATTATTATCTAGCTTTTATAAGTTAGCTGTATAATTAGCTTAGAAAGGTTGTCTAGCGTGTTAGTTACTTATTATCTTTTAAAAGACTCTGTAGATAGCTATAGTGTGTTGCTTAAAAAGTGTTACATCTTATTTAAAAGCCTAAAGTATAAGCTGCATTTAATGTTTTTTTAACATGTCTAAGTAGTATTATTAGGAATACATTAGTGTAAGAAGAGTAGTGTAGTAGAGTCTTAGCAAAAGTAAGCAACTTAGGTGTGTAAGCAACTTGCCTATAAAGTACGTTATATCTAACTTTTTTAATTTTAACTATGCCTAATTTTTATATTTAGTTATATTCTAATTATACTATTTATTACCTTAACTTTTTTTATTCTACTAAAATGTATCTCTATAGTTCTTACTATTTATTTAAGGTTAACTATATCTTATTCTTATTCTTTAACAAGTGTATAGAATGTCTTTAAAAGAGAAGTTATTATACTGCTTTTATTTCTAACTAGGCTTAAAATTAGCTAGATTATTACTATAAAAAAGTTTTTAAAAAATAAGTTTTTACTAAGACGAAAGTAGTAAATCTATTTATAAAAAAACTTATTATTATTAGATAAGCTAAAGGTGTTAGAGGCTAAGGCTATAAGTTTTTCTTCTTTTTAGCCTACTTTTTAAAGAACTTATCCTCTTATATTACAGCTAAGTATTGTTTTATAGAGTGTTACTTTTTTACTTATTAATTTTAGACTTTTTTTTACTTAGTTAGTTTTTATTATCTATGTAACGATCCTCATGGATCGTTCCATCTCGAGTCGCCCGGAACCTCCAGAAGGCCCCCGTGTCGGCCCCGACCTCGACCTGGCCCCGACCCCTGCTGTTACCCCTATTCCCTCATGTATTTAGTCGCACCTCGCCCCTGTAGCTAGCTCGGTAGTTTTCTGATATCCTACGTACAAGGCCTATAGGTGTCATTGGTATTCCCAGGTCTCTAAGTCCCCACGCACTCCTATATGCCTCTGAGTGGATTCATACCGCATTCGGACCCATTGTCTTGCCTGCGCCGTTACAATCTAAGTCTTCTAAAACTAAGCTAATGTTTTTTAAGTATACTTTAGGTTTTTAATAAGCTTTTATGTGTTTTTACTAGCAAGCTGTGTTTTTTATTTAACTAAAAACTATGTTCTTTTATTCTTAAACTAAAAGATGTGTTTTACTTTATATTCTTTTTTTTTTATCTATTTCTAGCTTATAGTAGCTATAAGTATTTTGTCTAAGGCTTTTTCTAGCTTAGATATATAGAACTATAGGTGTATTCTTATTATTAAGAGAAGCTTAAGTTTATAGTTTACTTTATAAACTATAATAACTTTATATACGCTTAACATACTCTATAGGCGAGTTGCTTACACACCTAAGTTACTTACTTTTACTAAGACCCTACTAAACTACTCTTTCTACACTAATACATTTCTAATAACACTACTTAGATATGCTAAAAGAATATTAGATCTAGCTTATACTTTAGGCTTTTAAATAAAATATAACACACTTAAAGTAATATACTATAGCTATATATAAAGTTTTTTAGAAATAATAATAAATAACTAACATACTAAATAACTTTTATAAGCTAAATTTATAGCTAACTTATAAAAGCTAGGTAATAATAACAAGCAAGTAATTATTAAGTACATACATAAGCTATATATGTAAGAATTTTTCTCTTAGCTAGTAGCTATAGCTAATATAGTTAATTTTTTACACGCTAAGTATAATTTAGGCTATATTAGCATAAACTAGCTTAGTATGTTTATAAAGTGTTATCTAAAGCTTAAAGTTTAAGTTTAAGTGTAAGTATAACTATAAGAAAGCTTTTTATAAAATTTTTAGAGTAATTTAAAGCTAGTTTAGCCTTCTAGAGAATATTACAGCTAAGTATAGCATCTAAAATAATAACACATACAGCTTTAATACAATAGGCTTTATAATAGACTAGATGTCTACTAACTATACTTGCGCTTAAAACTTTACTTTAAGCTTTAAATAACACTTTATAAACATACTAGGCTAGTTTATGCTAAGCGTGTAAAGAATTAGCTATATTAGCTATAGCTACTAGCTAAGAGGAAAATTCTTACGCATAGAGCTTAAGTATATAATTTATAATTACCTACTTTTTATTATTACTTACCTTTATAAAGTTAGCTATAGAATTAGCTTATAAAAGTTATTTAGTGTGTTATTTATTTATTATTTTTTAAAAGACTTTATACATAGCTATAGCATATTACTTTAAAAGTGTTATGTCTTATTTAAAAGCTTAAAGTGTAAGCTACATCTAACATTCTTTTAGCACATCTAAGTAGTGTTGTTAGGAATATATTAGTATAGAAAGAGTAGTTTAATAGAGTCTTAGTAAAAGTAAGTAACTTAGGTGTGTAAGTGTTACAGTCCTTGCTCTAGAGGAATGATGTCCGAAGCACGCGCGGGCCTAGAAGGATGTTAGGGAGGTGGAAGGGGAAGAGAACTGAGCCTGGTACGGGTGTACAGTCTGTAGGACTAGGTTACTGGGTTTAGCGGAGGCAGCTGACTGTAGTTTGCCCTGCGACAGCTGTATAGGAGCTTAGGTTAAACAGTTCTAAGGTTAGAACAAGAAAAGAGGTATATATAGTGCAAGATATACTATTAAATTATTTTTACTATAAAGTAATAATACTACTTAGTTTATATAAAATAAACTAACTATTAATTATAGCTTTTAAATAAAGTTAGAATTTAAAACTATATACATAAGGTTTATATACATTACATGCGTCGCATGCGTTGCATGCATTTACCTACAATGCACGCATTACATTTACTACATGCATCTATCTATTACCTTATTAGACAACGCATTCTGCTGCGCATTAGTCTAGTAGCTTAGTCTATTCCTTATCTATTAAGTTACATAACTTAGTAAATAAAAAGCTAAGGACTTTCTATTCTTAATTATTTAAATAGTATAGCACTACTAAGTAATTATTTATAGTCTAATTATTAGTTATAACATGTAAGCTTCTTTTTTTTTATTAGCGTCTTTACTATTTTGCTTACACTATTATAAGTGTTAAAATTTCTTTTTATTTAGTAAGTGCTTTTTTATTAGGTGTTCTATAATGTCCTTCCTTTCTAACTATGCCTTATTAGCCCTTGCGCCTATCCTGTTCTATGCGCTAACTGCGCACTGTCGCTTGTCTAGATCCTCTCTGCTGTACAAAAATGCGTCTATATAGTCTTTACTGCTTAGGCAGAACCTCCTCTGTACTAACCTTGTTATTAGATAAGTGTGTAAAGTGTGTAAAAAAAAGTAGTTAATGTAACATTTTTATATTAAATATAGCTTAAGATTGCTTAAAAAAAAGTAAAAAAAACTTTTTATAAACGTAAAAAAAGCTTAACTAAAAAAAAAGTAAAGCTTTATTTAGCTAAATAAAAGGCTATTAATGCTTAAAAGGCGCAGGCTTAGAAGCAGATTAACTTACTAAAGGCTTAAAAAGTAAAGTACTTAAAAAAGATCTTTTATCTTTAAATAAGATTAAAGCATTAAAGGCAAAGGCTGCTAGTCTCCCTTCTCTTTAACCTATGTCAGGGTTGCCACTTTTTAGTAATAGTAATTACTATAGTAATTACTATTACTATAAGCACCTAGTAATAGTAATTACTATTACTATAAGTACCTAGTAATAGTAATTACTATTACTAGAAGCGCCTAGTAATTGCTATAGTAATTACTATTTTTCTAGTAATACTAACTACTATTACTAGAGGTACGTAGTAATTACTTAGTAATTACTATTACTAGAAGCGCCTAGTAATTGCTATAGTAATTACTATTTTTCTAGTAATAGTAATTACTATTACTAGAGGTACGTAGTAATTACTATTTCTATAAATAGATATTTTATAGAAAAAGATTTTAAGTAGTAAAAGTAATAATTAT
>NW_022985169.1:1518381-1528036 GCF_010093535.1 Lindgomyces ingoldianus | reverse complement strand
GTTATTTTTTATATTTAAGTTATTTAGTTTATTTAAATTATTTAGTTTATTTAAGTTATTTAAGTTGCTTAGTTTACTTAAGTTATTTCCTTTATTTAGATTATTTAAATTATTTAGTTAGATTAGTTTATTTAGTTAAATTATTTTACTTAGTTTACTAAGTTTATCTAAATATAGTAGTCTAAGTAAAATAAGAAAAATAAAGTTAAAAGTGCTATAAATTTTAAATAGCTAATTAAGACTTATGTTGTACTTTTATACTATTTTTAGTAAATAGTAATTACTAGATTACTATAGTAATTACTATAGTAATAGTAATTACTATTACTATTACTATACCTACCTAGTAATAGTAATTACTATTACTATACACACCTAGTAATAGTAATTACTATTACTATACCTACTTAGTAATAGTAATTACTATTACTATACCTACTTAGTAATAGTAATTACTATTACTAGAGCTAAAAGGTTGCATAGTAATTACTATAGTAATAGTAATTACTATTACTATAGTAAACAGCAACCCTGACCTATGTTAAAGAGTTGTAGATTTTCTACATTATAGCTATCTAGTGTCACTATAAAGACTTTAGCTGTTAATAGTGTTTTCTAGTTTAAAGAACTTTCTCTAGGCTAGTTCTAGTTAAAAGAGACGCCTAATAATTTTAAAGAAGCTGTAAGGTATTTATTAAGTTCTTAATAAGCTTTTATATGCTTTTACTAGTAAAGTATTTTTTTATTTTACTAGAAATTCTTTTCTATTTCTAGTGTCTAGTATGCGCTTAACTTTATATTCTACCTCTATGTTCTACTATTTAACTTTTAAAAGTAGTATTTCTGTAAGTGCTTTTTTAAGCTTTAAAATGTAGAACTATAAGTGTATATGTATATTCTTAGGCAACTTAAGCTTATAATTATTTTATAATGTCTATAGTACTTTGTATAGTCTAATGTGTTTTTCTGCAAGTTTATAAAAGAGCTTTAGAGTACAAAGGTTCTTTGTCTTTAGGTAGATATAGTCTCTAAGGTAGATTTCTAGGCTAGATTGCTGTGTCTAGTTTACATATTACTCTATTATTTCTCTACTAGCTTTAGCTTCTACTACTAATTTCTAGTATAGCTTTAGTAGGCTTAATAAGTAATTAACTAATTTTAAAGAATTTATTAGTTAACTCTTATAAAGTGTGTAGTAAAGGTAGTATCTAAAGTTAGCTTTATAAGAGGTTTCCTTTATTATAGCAGATTCTACTATGTTAATAGTAAGTTATGCTATAAGAAGCTATTCTGCCTAATTATTCTAGTTATAAAACACATATTTTTATAAATATCTTTCTACTTTTAGTGTTTACTTATTCTGTCTGTCTGTCTGTCTGTCTGTCGGTAATAGGCTATAGATAGCTTATCTTTAATGCTTAAATATCTTATAGCAGCTTTCTAGAATTTACTAGTAAATAGTTTATCTCTATTAAAGATAATAATCTATAGGCATTTATAAACTAAAACTAAGTTTAATTTAAATTTATATATAAATTCTTTAGCTGTTATAGTTTTCTTTAATAGCTAGATATATAAAAACTTTATAGTCTTATCTAGCGCAACTATTATTATGTTACAGAGTCTTTTTATACTAGGTTTACGCAACAGCAGGAGTCTTGTTATAAAGTCTATAGTTACTATTATCTATCGCTGTTTAAGAGCTTTAATAAGCTATAGGTGCCTGTACACCTTATGCCTTCTTAGATTATTTTTATTATAAATGTTATATTTACTTAGAACTTCTACGCATAATTATTTTAACTTTAAAATATTTTTAGAAATTATTACCTTAATCTTTTTCTAAAGTGTTCTAATTCTAGGGTGTCTAAACATAGAGGCCTTATAGTATTCTTTAACAAAGTTTTTCTATCTTTATTTTACTATTATAAAAAAAGATTTTAGCTTTTAGATATAGTCTATTATAAACTAATTTTTTTTAATATTTCTTTAAATATAGTAAATTCTTCTATGTTTTTCCTAAAGTAGTTAGCTTATTTGCTTAAAGTATCTAACTACTAATTATTTATTCCTTCTATGTGTTTTATAACAAAGTTAAACTAAGCTAGCTCTATAGCTTATTATACATGCATTAGAGATAACTTTTTTATTATTATAAAAGTAGTTAGGTTAGTGTGGTTAGTATACATTATAAATTACTAGCTAGTTTTTTATAGCTTTGTTTTCTATACTTTTATAGCATTTACTATTACTTTAAGTTTCTTACCTAGGATAGTATATTTTTGTTCTATAAGAGACAATTTTGCTAAGTAATATGCTACTAGGTGTCATCTTCTGTTTTCCTGCTTTTAGAGAAGAGCTGGTTCTTCTAACCTTTTTAATGCATCTATGTGTACCTTAGTTTCTAGTGTTAGGTTGTACATCTATATTACTAGTTTACTTATTAACGTATTCCACCACCAAACCCGCCAAACCACTGAACCTGACAAAATCTCTTAGCATTGCAAACACCACATACAAGACGCGATGTCTAAACAACACAAGACTATACTAACTTAGCAAGAAGGCAGAATTGTCCTTGCGCTCTAGGCCTACTACTTATGCTAATTTAAACATGTACAACAAGCTGCAGCAGCTTTTAACATGCCTTATTAGTAGCTTACTGCTTAGCTTAATAGAATTACATTTTAACCTACTATATAAGTAAATTACTAGAAACTTACTGCAACTAAAAAGTAGATAATTATATAATATATTTTTAACCTTAATTTATAAGAATTCACACTCTAGCTGTGCAAGGTAGTAAATATAGCAAACAGACTGTTAGCTGCACATAGTAGGACACTAGTAAGAATAAACTAGCCTACGTAGTTTATGTCTTATATAAAGAAGCTTAAAATAGTGTTTAATTAAGTAAAGGACTGCTAGAGAATACTTTAAGAAAACCTAAAGTTAATTATAAAGTAGTTTAAGCTTATATAAGACATAATAGCAAAATATAGCATTTATAATAATAATATCTACAACTTTAATAAGACTAGCTTCTAGATAGGCATAATTAGCACTATAAAAGTTATTATAAGTTTAAAAAGACATATAAAGCCTGTCCTTACATAGCTAGGTAACTAGGAATAGGTTACTATAATCTAGAGCATCTGCGCTGCTAGCTACACTACTCTGCTATTTATTATCTATAAAGGACGCGTCTACATCTCTGCCTAGTATAAGAAGATGTTAATACTATGTAATTAAAAGCTATTAGTTTTTAAAAATAGCTAGATAAATAACACACTTAGTTTTAAGTAGTTAAAGCACTTTAATAAGCATATAAAGACGCGTTAGGTAGGGGTATACAGGCTGCTTATACTAGATAGCTATAAGAGCTACCTAAACTAGAATTTTAAGAATTATTACTTTATATAAAAGATTCTTACGCTTTATATACTTGCGCATTTATTGCATATTCTTTAGCTACTTAACATAGTGTGCTTCTTGCTGTTAAAGCTTAAGTACTTTTAGTGTGTATAAGACTTAGCACACTAATGTGTGTAGTATGTTAATAAAAAACGCTTTCTTTTAGCCTTTAAAAACATGTTTTTAGACATTTTTACATATAATAACTATAAAAAGGCTTTTAAGGCATCTAGACTAGTTCTTATTAACGCGTAAGTAGTCCTTAATTATTTTAACATGCAGCTGTGTACCCTACTACTAGGACCCCTACTAGAAACGCTATAGTAATTAAAGACCTTAAGCAATTTATATAAATTTAGATTATAATTAAAGCTTATATATAATTCTTTTATATAATTACTAATAACAGCATAAGAAAGCTTTTTACAGCTTATAAAAAAAGCTAAGAAGATGCTACATAGAAATATACTTATAAAGGCGCGTGTATAAGAGCTTAAAGAGTAATTAGTAGACGTAACTAAGTGTAAGGGGCGTAAAAGAAAGCAGATCTAGTAAGGTAGCACAATAGAGTATAGGACTGCAGTAGCGTAGGTAGCTGCTAAGGCGTCTGTAGTAGCTTAGCAGTTAAAGAAGGCTTGTAGTAGTAGTAATTAAGAAAGAGCCTAACTAGCTCTGCAGCGCTGTAGGAACTGTGGGGAGACTAGGCACAACGCTTGTACATGTAAAAAGGATAAAAAAGAAGCACTAGAATTAGATATAGGCACGTTGTACATAGGTTCTTTATTTAGTTGTAAATAAAATTAGAGTTTTGTACGTGGTGTTTGCAATGCTAAGAGATTTTGTCAGGTTTAGTGGTTTGGCGGGTTTGGTGGTGGAATACGTTATAATTTTTTTAAGTTCTTAAAATGCTTTTTTTATCTAAGGATTCTAGACAAACTTAGAGTAAAGTCCTTTCTTAGTAGTAGCGTCTATAAGAAGTAGCATAATTTTTAAATAGTTTTTAATTATTTATTACACATATTCTATTAGGCTAAGAAATTCTCTTACATTTTTTATGTTTATAAGTGTTAGCTATTCTATTACTTTTTTTACTTTTATAAAGTCTATTTTAACTTTTTCTTTATTAATAATAAATCTTAGGTATTTAGTTTTTTATACATTAAACTTATATTTTAAAGGTTATAAATAAAGTCTATACTTTTATAATTAGTCTAGTACTAGTTTTACTTTTGCTACATAGTCCGCCTTGTTGCCTTTAGTATAGATAAAGATGTTGTCTAGATATACTAGCACAAAGACGTCTAGGTATAGATTAAGTGTTGTGTTAATTACACATTAGAAGGTAGCTAGTGTGTTAGTTAGCCTAAATAGCATAATAAGGAGTTTATAAAAGCTTTCTAAAGTTTAAAAGGCTGTTATTTATTTATATTCTTCTTTTATTCTTATTTTATTAAATCTGTCCTGTATGTTAAACTTTATATAGTGTGTAGTTCTATAGAGCTAGTTTATTATGTCTTATATAATAAGTAAGAGAAACTAATTTCTAATTATGTTCTTATTTAGAGTTTAGTAGTCCTAGCAGACTTTTATCTTTCCTTCTTTTTTCTTTATAAATACTACTGCTAATACTATTAGGCTATTACTTTCTTATATATGTCCTCTTTCTAGCATTTTATTTATATATACTCTTAAAGAGCTTTTTTCTAGGTTTTAGTAAGCAGTCTTAGTTTATGCGTTTTTAATTAAGAGTTTAGTTATAGGTTTATAGCATAGTCTTATAGCTAATATAAAGGAAGTTCTTTTAGTTCTTTAGGTGTTCTAAACATGTCTTAGTAGTTATTATATTTTTTAGAAATTACATGTTTCTTTTTTTTATGTTATTTTATATATTTCTACTTATTTTATTTTCTTATCTTTAAGTATTTTTTAAGTGTAGTTTTCTTAAGTTTTTTATTATTATTTAAATAGTGTAGCCTTTAAGTTTTTAGTAAGAGAACTTCTTAGGTTTCTATTTTCTAGAGTACTAGCTAGCCCCTTGTTTTACTTGTTTGTACACTAGGCAGTTGTCTCTGTAACACGCTAACTATGTTATGGTTACATGTTGTTCTAGAGTTTAGATAGTTATGTTTTTCTAATTATATTCTAAAATTGCCTAGTATTTTCTTTTAAAAAGTAAAATGCTTATAAATCTTTAGTTATATATATTTTTTATTTATAGCTAGAGTTTAACTATTTCTAGTTATATATACTTATTTCTAAATTTAATAGAGGATGCGTCTACTAAGAAGACCTTAAAGGGTTTTTTTTTTACTTAGTATAGTATGTCTTATTAGTCTACCTAGTTAGAGTTAATAGCTGTAAATGTGTAACTGCTGTCTATTAGCCTAACTTCTTTTCTTTTATTAAGAGTAAATTTTATAGTAAGGCTTCTGCTAATTTTTTATCCTACTACTACTAAAACCTTAGCGTTATAAAAGATTTCTTTATAGTTAAGTGTGTTATTAGGCTTTACATTTTTTATATTTTATATTTTATTTAGCTATTTAATCTGTCTAAACTATATATTATTAGTGTTCTTAAATTATATAGTCTTTAAGTAGGCAATCTCTGTTCTTAACCTAGTAATACTAGGGAAACTAATTATTCTGCTAATAGGCTTTCTATTAGAAGTAGTGGAAAATGTAGTCTCTGTCTTTTCTACAATCTGTCTATGCTTTTTACTTATAGGCAGGGCCTAAGCTATAGTAGAGATAATATAGCATTTTATATTTTATTACTATATCTTTTAAGGTATTATTTCTTATCTTATTTTCTTTTTCTATTTATAACTACTATCCTGCCTAGTGCTTTGTAGGCTAGTGTTGCACACAATACCTATTAGTGCATAGATACTATGTAAATAGGCATTCTTTTAAATTTATATAGACTAGTACAGGCTATACTTGTGTCTATTTTAGGTATTTCTTTATTCTAATAATTTAAAAAAGGTAGTTTTTATACTAGCACTTAAATTCCTTATGTTATTTACTTTTATAAAGAATATAATACTAACTAACTTATTATTTCTTCAGTTCCTTCCTAGTTATTATAAGTATAAGGGGTAGTGTGCTAGACCTTTTATAGTAAGAGTAAGAGGTTTAAAGCAACATGCTAAACTATATTAGGCTCTCCCCTCTATAAAGAATATATTTAAAGAATTTTTATCTCTTAGTTTTATTTAGAATGTTATAGTGTACTTTAGTACTGTTTAAGATAATCCTATAAGTATTTATATTATTATTAATGTGTACTTTCTAGTACTCTTTCTTATAGTATTTATAGTTATAAGTCTCTCTACACTTCTAGCATTTACTATAGTAGAATTAGTAGGCAAGCTTTTTTTTATTAGTATGCCTATTATTAGTTATTTTAAAAGATTTTTTTTAACATTCCTAACATAGTTTACTACTTGTGTTAAGTTACACTATCCTTTTAAAATAGCAGCTTATTTAATTACCTAGAAGACTATGTTATTATTCTAGACTTCTACCTTCTAATAATTCTTAGAATAGTTTAGTAGTTTATAATTAGCTTTATATTACTAGTAGAGTTATTTATTAAGTTTATTATAAATTTCTTTTAACATTAGCTCTTATTCTGCGCATATAACTTTTATAGTAGGTCCTCTATCTTTATTCTCTAGGCTCCTAGAGTCTAGAAATTTCTAACAAAAGTGGCCTACTTTTCTATAGTTTAGACAGGCTTTCTTCTTAAGCTACTTTTTCTATTCTTTGCTTAGAGATGGTCTGTCACTCTTAGAAGAACTCTAGCTCTTTTTTTAGAGGTACTATATGTGTGTTTTACATAACTAAGGTCTATTAGTTTTTTATTATATTAAAAAGCCTCTTTTTTCTTTAGTATTTACTTAGATTTTTATGTTATTATGCCTATTTTTTCCCCTCTAACACTCTATATGTCTTTTGTTATAGGTTATTACTTAGTTAATAAATCTTTCTAAAGTAGTTAGTTTTTTATTATATATAAATTTATTCTTAACTGTATTATTTAAGCTATTATAAAACATTCTACTAATAGCCTTTTAATCTGCCTATCTGCAGATAGCTAGTTGTTTGCAAAAGTGTGCTGTGTAGTGTTAGACTATGCTTTTTTCTTATTATAAGATGTTTATTTTATTAACTACTATTTTTTTTAGTTTATAAGTTTATAGATAGTAGTTAAGGCTTTTCTAAAAAAGTTAAAGCTACTAAAGATTTCTTTTATTTGTAACGGCGCAGGCAAGACAATGGGTCCGAATGCGGAGGGAATCCACTCAGAGGCATATGGGAGTGCGTGGGGACTCTGAACCTAGGAATGCCATTAACACCTATAGGCCTTGTACAAAAGGATATCAGAAAACTACTAAGCTAGCTACAGGGGCGAGGTGCAACTAAATACATGAGGGAATAGGGGTAACAGCAGTGGTTAGGGCCAGGTTGAGGTCGGGGCCGATACGGGGGCCTTCTGGGCCATCTAAGATGGAACAATTCATGAGGATTGTTACACTACCCCCCCCTCTGTAGACTAATAGTCCCTATTAGTAGTAATTATAGTACAAAGTATTGCTGTCATGTCCTCTGCCTTCTTAAACTAAAACTAGTCTAATTTAGCTAGGTGTCCTTGCTCTAAATTATTCCTCCGCACTGCCAGCAGTGTCCTCTAAACTAAACGCCATGCGTGCGTGCCTGCTCTAATAGTGATCTGTATAGATGCGCAGCCTATTAATAATTAAGGCTTACTAATTATTTCTTGCTATCTATGCAGTTATTAATCTTTAGCGTGCGTTTAGTAAGGTGACATTTAAGTATTATTAAGAGTGCCTTAAAGGTCTCTTGCTATTAAGGTAGCAGGGATAATTTAAGGCATTGTTAGGGGTGCCTAAAAGGTCCCCTGCTATTAACGTAGTAGGGATAATTTAAGGCATTATTAGGGGTGATTTAGTAGTTAATTAAGGTCTATTAGGACATGTTGCTGTAGCTTAAGTCTAAATTAGGTAGGGCTAGCTTTAGGTCTTACTAAAGCAGGTTTAGCTGTTAACATAGATTGTTTATTAACTTTAAAGGCTTGCTTTACCTAAAGCGTGCTTTAACTCTAGGGTTAGAAAGTAGTTAGTTAGACATTAGCAGTTGCCTCTAATTCTAATAGGTTATTAGTAGTTTCTAAGTTTCTACCTTAGCGCCTCTATGCAACTTTTCTAAAGGCAATCCTAATTGCAGGGGATAGAAAGTTCTAAACCTAAAGGCTTTAGTTAACTAGAGGTTAATAAGATCTAGTCTATAAACTAAGTAATTTAATGTAACAGTGTAGAGGATTGCAACCTAAACTAAATTAGACGCGTCTTAAGCTTAGACGTAGTTAAACAGATAATTAATGCAATATTATTACAAGGCTGTTACTAGCAAAAGCAAGTTTTCTAATATAATGTAACAGCGCAGGCAAGACAATAGGTCTAAATGCAGAGGGAATCCACTTAGAGGCATATAGGAGTGCGTGGGGACTCTGAACCTGGGAATGCTATTAACACCTATAGGCCTTGTACAAAAGGATATTAGAAAACTACTAAGCTAGCTACAGGGGCGAGATGCGACTAAATACATGAGGGAATAGGGGTAACAGCAGGGGTCGGGGCCAGGTCGAGGTCGGGGCCGATACGGGGGCCTTCCGGGCCATCCGAGATGGAACGATTCATAAGGATTGTTACATTATTTTTAGTAAAAAAAGTTTCTTTATTAGCTTTAAAGGCTATCTAGCTATTAGCATAGGGCTAGAACTAAATAGCTAGGGGTTCTTTAAGGTAGAGGCCTATCTAAGAAATTATTTCTTTGTAAGTATAAAATACGCCTTTATTATATTGCATATAGAGGTAGTAGTAAGTAAAGAAGGGCTTAAGATCTTTAGCACTTCTAAAAAAGAGTTTTAAAAAAGCTAGGTGTAATGTTTTTTTTAAATTAATGCTTAATTTTTTTATGCTATATTTTTAAAGTTTAACTGTAAGGACAGAGCTCTGTACCACTACGCTAATACAACTAAAAGGTGTGAATAATCAACTAACGTTGATTTTTAGGTGCAGAATAGTATATATACCTGTTGCACGTAAGCACCATCTTGGTCTTACACGTAAGCGCCATCCTGGCCTTACATTATCCCCCTTCTTAGCAGACGCATGTCCCAGGCGTCACATGACCTACCCGCAGCTCAGAGGCGC
>NW_022985169.1:1501461-1518371 GCF_010093535.1 Lindgomyces ingoldianus | reverse complement strand
CTTAGCAGACGCATGTCCCAGGCGTCACATGACCTACCCGCAGCTCAGAGGCGCCTATGCGCATGTCTCGGTTACCGGCCAGAGGCTGACCACCTACGGCCCAGAGGCGCGGGATAAACACAACGCAACACTTAGTGGCCCACGCTAGCTAAGCTATATACACTAGACCTCCTAGCAGCAACAACATAGCGCTAGAAGAGGCTGCCTTACATTTTAGTCTAAAAACTAGCAAAGCTGTCTAAGGTGTAGGTTAAACGCGCAACTGTCCTTGTTATTAGTTAATTATTATGTAAAGACAAAGCTCTATACTACTACGCTAATACAACTAAAAGGTGCAAATAATTAACTAACGTTAATTTTTAGGTGCAGAATAGTATATATACCTGTCGCACGTAAGCACCATCTTGGCCTTACACGTAAGCGCCATCCTAGCCTTACATTAACACTTCTAGCTATAGCACTTAAATTTGTAAGTTTATGCTAGTTAGTGTTTACTTTACTTATTATGCTAATAGCTACTTTAGCTATGCTACTTTATTGTTTAAATAGTTTAATTATTAATTTATTACTTCTTTATTAAAGAATAAGGTTTTGCTTATGCTAGCTAATAAAGCACTAGTTATTTTAAAGTTAGTAGTAGTGTTATAAGAGTTTATACTTTATTAGAGATAGTAATTAATGTTATAGTCCTTACTCTAGAGGAATAGTGTCTAAAGCACGCGCGGGCCTAGAAGGATGTTAGAGAGGTGGAAGAGGAAGAGAACTTAGCCTAGTACAGGTGTATAGTCTGTAGGACTAAGTTACTAGGTTTAGCAGGGGTAGCTAACTGTAGTTTGCCTTGCAACAGCTGTATAGAAGCTTAGGTTAAACAGTTCTAAGGTTAGAACAGAAAGAGAGGTATATATAGTGTAAAATATACTATTAAATTATTCTTATTAAAAAGTAATAATACTACTTAGTTTATATAAAATAAACTAACTATTAATTATAGCTTTTAAATAAAGTTAGAATTTAAAACTATATATATAAGGTTTGCATGCATCTATCTGTTACCTTATTAGACGACGCATTCTGTCGCGCATTAGTCTAGTAGCTTAGTCCATTCCTTGTCCGTCGGGACACGTGACCTGGCGAACAGGGGGCTAAGGACTTTCCATCCTTGGTTGTTTAAACAGTGGGGCACTGCCAAGTAATCGTTTACAGTCTAATCGTAGGTTGTAACAGTAAGCAACTTGTCTATAGTGTACATTAACTTTAGTAACTATTTTTAGTTTTAGCTATTTTAAGATAGCCTAACGTACTTTACAGGCGAGTTGCTTACACACCTAAGTTGCTTACTTTTGCTAAGACTCTACTAAACTACTCTTTCTACACTAATGTATTCTCTATAACACTACTTAAACACGCTAAAAGAATGTTAGATACAGCTTATACTTTAAGCTTTTAAATAAAACATAAAACTTTTAAAGAAATGTGCTATAGCTATGTGCAAAGTTTTATAAAAGATAATAAATAACTATAGCACTAGATAACTTTTATAAGCTAATTCTACAGCTAAATTATAAAGGCTAGGTAATAAAAAGAAGCAGGTAATTGTTAAAACTATACTTAAGCTATATGCGCAAGGAATTTCCCTTTAAATAGCATTTATAGCTAATATAGCTAATTCTTTGCGCACTAAGCATAATCTAGGCTATATTTATATAAACTAGCCTAGTACATTTATAAAGCGTTATTTAGAGCTTAAAGTAATGTTTAAGTGTAAGTATAACTATAAGAGAGCCTTTTATAAGAGTCCTAAGGTAATTTAGAGCAAGTTTAGCCTTATAGAGAATATTAAAGCTAAGTATAGCATCTAGGATAATAACATGTACAACTTTAGTAAGATAAAGTTTATAATTAGCTAAATATCTTTTAACTATACTTATGCTTAAAACTTTACTTTAAGCTTTAAATAACACTTTATAAATGTACTAGGCTAGTTTATATAAACATAGCCTAGATTACGCTTAGTGTGCAAAGAATTAGCTATATTAGCTATAAATGCTATCTAAGAGGAAATTTCTTGCGCATATAGCTTAAGTATAGTCTTAATAATTACCTACTTCTTTTTATTACCTAGCCTTTATAATTTAGCTATAGAATTAGCTTATAAAAGTTATCTAGCGCTGTAGTTATTTATTATCTTTTATAGAACTTTATACATAGCTATAGCATATTTCTTTAAAAGTTTTATGTCTTGTTTAAAAGCTTAGAGTGTAAGCTGTATCTAATGTTCTTTTAGCGCGTCTAAGTAGTGTTATAGGGAATGCATTAGTGTAGAAAGAGTAGTTTAGTAGGGTCTTAGTAAAAGTAAGCAACTTAGGTGTGTAAGCAACTTGCCTATAAAGTACATTATACTTTTTTAAGTCTATTTTAAATTCTTTTTTTAAAACTATAAATTCTAGTTATTTTATTTCTTAGACATAAAATTTCTATTTACTTAGTTATAAAGAGAGTCTATATTTTTATAACGTACCTAACAGGTTGGCCGGCCACACAGGTTGGCCGGCCACTTTTGCCAAGCCCCCACTAAAACTACCCTATTCTCTTGTAAAACAGCCCACTTTAGCTCTATATAAAGTAATATAATATAAGATATTATTTAGAGTCTACTTCTACTACTTACTTACACATATGTAAGTTATGCCTAGTCTAATTATACTGCCTACATTACCTTTAACTTAGCTTACTTTCTTTAGCGCGCACCTGTGTCTTTAGCTTCTTTTTATTACTACACACTCTAAACTCTTTTAAAGTAGTTAGATAAGCTCTATTTTTAACTATTAAAGTCTTTTTTGCCTAAATTTGCTTTCTTTTATGTAATCTATGTTATATAGTAGCTTTATTTACTACTTAAAGCTTTATAATCTTATAGCCTACTTTATTATATTAATGCTCTAGATAACTATTATCTACTTTTTATTACCTTACTATATTACTTTTAGCTGTCTTTATCTCTTTAAAGCTGTAACAACTGCTCTAGTTAATATCTAGCTTATTATAAAGCCTAACTTATTAAAGTTATACCTGTCTTTATTCTAGATACTGTACTTAGCTTTTATGTTAGCTACTAGGCAAAACTAGCCCTAGATAACCTCTAGATCTTTATAAAGCGCTTTTTTATAATTATACTTATAATTAAACTTTATTATAAACTTAGAGCAGTGCTTAACCTACATACTAGTCTAGTTTAAGCTAACCTAGCCTAGATTGCGCTCTGCAGGCAAGAAATTAGCTATATTAGCTATAGCTGCAAGCCTAAAGGGAAATCTGCGTGTAATAAGCTTAAGTATATACTTAATAACTACTTTTTTTTTTAGCTTAGTTAAATTCCTTAATTTAGGCTAGCATTTTGCTTATAAAGGCTGTCTAGCGCGTTAATTACTTAGTGTTGTGTAAAAGACATTATAGATAGCTGCAGCGCGTTGTAAGAAGAGTTTTAAGTCTTATTTAAGAGCCTAAAAAGTAAGCTGTATTTAACGTTCTTTAGAAGATTTAATCTAGTGTTGTTGTTAAGGCATTATGTAGATAGGTAGAGTTTAGTAGGGGCTTAGCAAAAGTGGCCGGCCAACCTGTGTGGCCGGCCAACCCGTTAGGTACGTTAGCTTTTCTAAGACTTTTTTTACCTTAGTAATAGAGTCTTTTAGTATCCCTTTTATATACACTAGTACATTGTCTAGGTATACTAACATAAATAGCTCTAGGTACTTATGTAATGCTTTATTTATAACTCTCTATAATGTAGCTAGTTTAGTAGGGTTTTAGTAAAGTAAGCAACTTAGGTGTGTAAGCAACTCGCCTGTGGTGTACGTTAGTAGAGTCTTAGCAGAGTTGCTAACTCGCTTGTGAGGTACGCTAGAGCTGTACAGCCTTACTTTTTATATTAATGTTGATAATAGTTTAGGAAGCTGCATAGGTAAATTCTATACAGGAGGGTTTTTGGCAGGCAAAACTGGCTTGGCCGGGAATTGCGCAATGCCGACCTTGGCATCCCCCGATTTTGCGCATACAATTGCCGATGCGCACTAGCGTGTCATGGCACATCCCCAACCTCCCTCTAAATACTAAGCTCTCAAGCACACGTCATGTTCACAACACTAAATACACAACTATGCTTGCACTTGATCCAGACCGATGTCGGGAGCTCTCTCAGCCTAATCTGTTCGACTTCTCCGTCTCTGTGTAGGTTTTCACGGTTCCCGAACCAGCTCAAAGCCAGCTCCCCATCGCTAACCGCCGGACACAGCTTCATTGTCGTCGGCATCCTCGTGTCCTACCTCCCACAACATTATAAGATCATTTCCCGCCGCTCTTCTCGCGGACTGAGCCCGATGTTTGTGCTCCTGGGGACTGTCTCGGGAACAGCAAGCATCGCGAATATGTTGACGCTACCGGAGAGCACACAGGACATGGGGTGCTGTAAGGAGATCAGCCGTTTTGCATGCGCTTCGGCTTTGCTTGGGATTGCGCAGATTGGCGTCCAGTGGACTTGTTTCTTCTTCATGTATGATATTCTATAGAGGAGGCTCTACTTGTACCCTATCTAGCATGTAAGCTAACACGCCGTAGCATGATGCTCTTTCTCATCTTCTTCCCCCGAAACCTCCCCGAAGAAGAGGCAGAAGCCAATATGCCCACGTGGAAAGAAGCAATCATAGTTCTTGCCGCCTCACTCGCCTTCTTCATCTTCGCCTTCCTCGGGTCCATCATCTTCGTCTACGCTGCATCCTCCCATCTCCGTGGCTGGGCAAACTTTCTCGGTGTCCTGGGCACCCTCCTTGCAGGCGTCCAATACATCCCGCAAATATTAATGACGTGGGAACTGCAGGCTGTGCGCAGTCTGAGTGTCCCAATGATGTGTATACAGACGCCCGGTAGCTTTGTATTTGCCGCGAGTTTGGCTGTGAGGCTGGGGCCTGGTGGTTGGAGCGCTTGGGGCCTGTTTATTTTCACAGGTTGTTTACAGGGGTGTTTGTTGGTCATGAGTTTGTGCTTTTTATGGAGAGACTGGAAGGCGAAGAAAGCTGGACCTGGACCTGGAAATGGGGAGGCGCATGGCAATGGGGTATTATTGTATGAAGGGGAGAGCGAGGAGACGCCGTTGTTGGGGAATGACAGGGTTAGCGGAAGACCGTGAGTGGTTAGTGGTTAGGCTTTAGTGTTGAAGATAATCCTAGCCGTAGTGTACCATATCAGGCTTTCTAATGTAGATGTGTGTTCCTACTTACCTATCGGCGACATCGGGGGACCTAAACAGCTGCTATCATACTAACTTCTGTCTACAGTTATGCAGCATGTCGCTCTGATCTACGATAGCATCATAGTTATTGCTAGATTTTTAAATTTGGGGTTATATGACAGGTCTACAAGAAGAGTGACGGGTTGAGGCTACTGCGTTTACAAAAGTAAATAGAAGGGAATCCCCTGATTAGCAAATCGAGGCAAAACCTTGACAAATGAAAGAATAACTTCATGCGTCCTGTCGGATCGGTGTTGGTAGTTGTTTTAAGAATAAAGAGGCACAGTCAAAAGATGACGCCAGCAGGCTAGGACTTGTAAATTAAGCATCAACAATAGTAAGATAACGTACTTTATAGGCAAGTTGCTCACACACCTAAGTTGCTTACTTTTGCTAAGACCCTACTACACTACTTTTTTTACACTAATGCATTTCTAACAACACTACTTAAACATGTTAAAGAAATGTTAGATGTAGCTTACACTTTAAGCTTTTAAATAAAATATAACACTTTCTAACTAACATGCTGCAGCTATTTATAAGGTCTTTTAAAAGATAATAAGTAACTAACACGCTAGATAACCTTTTTAAGCTAATTATATAGCTAACTTATAAAAGCTAGATAATAATAAAAAGTAGGTAATTATTTAGCATATACTTAAGCTAGATGTGTAAAGATTTCCTCTCTAGCTAGCAGCTATAGCTAATATAGCTAATTCTTTACACGCTAAGTATAATATAGGCTATGTTAGTATAAACTAGCTTAATATGTTTATTAAGTGTTACTTAAAGCTTAAAGTAAAGTTTAAGTGTAAGTATAACTATAAAAAAGCTTTTTATAAAAATTTTATAATAATTTAAAGCTAGTTTAACCTTATAAAAAATATTAAAGCTAAGTATAGCATCTAGAATAATAACATGTACAACTTTAATAAAATAAAGTTTATAATAGGCTAAATATCTACTAAAGTAGTTGTTATAAGTTTAAAGAAATAAGAACAGCTAAAAGCAGTCTAGCTAGGTAACTAGAAGTAGATAACAGCTATCTAGGGCATTAATGCTAAAAAGTAGGCTATTTTACTTTTTATTATCTTCTAGGGTAGCAACTACTTTTTAAACTAGTATAAAAAAAATCTACTTTAAAATTAAGTTATTATAATCTTTAAGCATAGCTAGACTACTAATTAGCTTAGTCTAGACTAGTTAAAGCACTTTAATGTGTATATAAAGAAGTGTACTGTTAGTAGCTACTGTTTACTAGTTATTAATAGCTATAAAAGCTATAACTTACTTTATTTCTAGTAATACTATAAAAATAATAAGATTATTACTATTTATATACTTTTTTACTTATTATACTTTTTATAGCTACTTAATGTAAGTTGTTTTACTTCTTTAAAAAAGTGTATAAGTGCTAAGCTAAAAACCTTATGCGCAACTAGATTACTTATATTATAAAAATAAAGTTCTTACTATGCTTTAAAGCAGCTTATAATACTATAATTACTTCTAGTAATATCTAAGAAAGGTTTTAAAGCGCTAGATTAGTTTCTTTTAACCTATAATAAGTTATAATAGGCTTTAATATAAAGTTACGCACTCTATTACTACTACTACTTATATATAATAAGCCCTAGTAGTTATAAACCTTAAGTAATACTTTAAAACTTAAGTTATAATTAATGCTTATAAAGATAAAAATTTAAAAGTATATAAATAGTTTACTAACTTTTATAGTTAAAGTGTTTAAAAAGGTCTTAAAGAGAGTAGCAATAATTATGCATAAGCTAGTGTTAGTGTAATAGAAAATTACTAAGCTTTAAGCAGCTAATAAGGCTGCTATGTAATATAAATTACATAAAAGAAAGTAAATTAAGGTAAAAAAGACCTTAATAATTTAGAAAGGCCTACGCTTAACAGCTTTAAAGAAGTTTAGGGCACACAGTAATAGAAAGAAGGTAAAGAAGTAGGTGTAAGCTAAAGTAGGTAAGCTATTCTAAAGGCGCTGCAGACAGTGCAATTAGACTAGGCATAACGCGCGAACATGTAAGCAAGAAGTAGAAGTAGTATCTAAATAATATTCTAGGCTGTACTGTACTATATAGTGCTAGAGCGGGTTGTTATGGGCCATAATAGAGTTTGTTGGGGTGGGGTCTTGGCAAAAGTGAGCGACTCGGGTGTGTGAGCGACTCGCCCATGAAGTACGTTAGCAGTATTTCTCTCTTTACTCACTTTCCGTATCCGAATCTAGAAAATGCTCTATTGATTCGACCTCAACCTCTCCTACCGCGCTAGAAGCTGCGCCCCTGTACAAGAAATTTAGACTCCTAGCGACACTTAAAGTGGGGGCCCTCGGGATCATGCTATTTAATGAGCACTTGCGGCGCGAGAAGCAACAAGCGTCTTCCCGTGATAAGTTGTTTGTCCCTGGTGCACGGTGTCGATGGAACAGTATGTAGCATTCGCGGATACGGGATTGGGCCTGTTTCACGACTACAAGATACCACCGAGTGTCGGAAGGATATGTCTACGATGCTAGGGGAACCGTCATCTCTGTTGTCTGGACTAAGGATTTCCTGCAACTCATACAACGCGATATGAGCCCGTCGTACATACTCTCAAGTAAAAATTACCTGCGCTAGGATTCTATCGACTGCTCCCTCGGTCGTTCGAGTATACCGGAAAAAGTCCTCGTCGCCAGAGTATGGTGATGAATATTTCAAGCGGTTGCTGATCAAACTTAATGAAGAATTAAAGACCACCCCATGGGCAAGCAAGAAAGATATTTGCTCAGGGAGAATACGCAGAATGAAGAGTATTCGAGTGTAATTGCATATTTGTTAGAGGATATGGTTGATGAGGGCAAGAGGAGAGTTTTGAATTTGTGTATTAGGAGCCGCTGCTTTGGTGGCGATTGGGGCGACCGAGTTTGCGTAGAGGTGGGGATTTAACTTCCGGAATTAAGAGTTGGGTGAGTGTAGATGAGTTGAGATGGTTGATGATGGATTCAGCAGTTTAGGGAAAGGTCGTTGGGTGTAACACGATGAGGACGAGAAACCGAGAGATGCAGCGGATGGGACTTTTCAGAAACTCGATGACAGATATCTGGGGTATCAAGTCTATCGGAGTACTCATTACACGCTTGCTTCCTCCTCGGAGCCCATGCCAACTCCGAGATTAAAATGTGAAAAACTCCAATCGAGAACGCCCTCCCTTTTCCAGTTATGTATCATAAAATTTCGAAGTGCATTGTTGATCTTCAAATTAGGCCATCGTGTTTCTCTTTACCGCATCTTCAACAGCTTTCTCCCACCGAGTCTTGTAAATAAATACGCCCTCAATGGTAGCCACAATACCCAACGCAATGGCAGGACCCTAATGCTATATTAGACCTAATCCGACCCTGGTATTCAGGATGACTTACACTCCAAAGCCCATACAGTCCCCAATGCAACCCAAAACCCGTACCAAAGCTGATAGGCAACCCGACCACATAATACGCAAAAAGCCCCACATATCCGCCAATTTCTTGCCTGCCAAGGCCTCTCAGAATCCCGTTGCAATTGCAGGCCAGAGCATCAAACACTTGAAACGCTGCACACAGTGGGAGTAGATTTGCGACCAATTCGATGACATCTGGATCCGGGGTGAAGAGACGAGGGATGTAAGTTCTCAGAAGGGAGAGAAGCAGGAAGTTGAAAATTCCGACCCCGACGGCGAAGATCATTGCAACTTTTGCTGCGGCCTTTGCAGGTATGGAGAGGGTCGCCCCGATGTAATTAGCAATTCTTGTGGACGCCGCGACGCTCATTGGGAACGGGATTTGGAATGTAATCGCGGCGATAGTTGAGAGCACGGATTGAGCAGCCAGAGGAGTTGTGCCCAGCCAGCTTGCGCTCAGGGTGAGGATCTCGAAGGCAAGGAATTCCGCAAGAACCATTACTAGACCGGGTAGGGCGAGCTTAACCATTGGACCCCAGTTCGCGAGAGCTCGGCGTTCGAAGCCTCCCCAGCATTTGTAGCCGTCAACAAAGCGCACATAGAGGAATAGGAGTAGTGGGAGTATGTTTTCGGTCACTGAGACGGCGATCGGCGCGCCTATGAAGCCCCATTTGAAGACCCAGACGAATAAGTAATTCATGAGAGCATTCAGCGGAGCGCAAATGATTAACACGTACATGGTGGGGCTGAAGAGACCTTGTGCTTGCATAAATCTTTTTCCGGATTCGAAAGCAGCGTAGCCGGGTGCACCTGCAATGAGAACTTTTAGGTACAGTCCGGCTAGTTTGGCTGTTTCTTTCTCTGGGACGACGGCAGAGAGGATTTGGGTACCGAAACCCCAGACAAGAGCGATAGGAATCGTGATCAGCCAGAGGAAGTAAAGCATGCGCTGGAGTTGAAGACCAACGAGATGGGGGCGACCAGAACCGTACGCCTGAGCGCATAAGGTATCAAGAGAGGTGGCCAGGCCTTGATACACTGCGTATCCGGTAATGGAAGCAGTCACTAAAAGAATCGTTGGCTAGTAGCCAAAACAAATAGTACTCAAGATTAACTTACTGCTCGCGAGGCTCACGGCACCCAACTCGACTTTTCCAATGTGTCCAACTGTGAAAACGCTAGCAACAGGGAGTGAGTATTGTAGCAAGAATGTCAGGATCAGTGGTGCGGAAGTTTTCGTTAGAAATTTTGTTTCTCGTTGCCATGTTGTATGTATCTTGCCCGCAACAACAGCTTCATCCCAAGTTCTGTTGATGGTCTTGGGTGTATCGAGACCTCCATATGGAAGAGTACAATCTCCTTGGAGAAGTGCAGTCGCTTCTGAAGGCTCATCTATGTCGATTGCGGCCTCTTCGTCCATGGCACTTCGAACCTTGCGTAATGCTGATAGCGAAAGCTTCTTTCCCAGGCGGCTAGACAACAGACCTTCACTTCCACGACGTTGACGGGGGTGCTTTGGAGGTAGAATATGGTTGTCGCGGAGTAAACTCCGCTCCTCCTCTCGCACCAAGGCTTTCTCTCTCTTCGACAGGTAGCCGCGTTCAGGGAGCGAGGTCGAAAAAATCGACGTTGATCGGGCCCCTGGGTTCACATAGCTTTGTCGACGGCCATGAATCATGGCATATTGTGGGCGAATAGTCGAGCCATCTGAATCGTTGTCCTCAGAGCTCGAGCTCGAACTCTGCTCTTCTTCACAACCATCCTCTAATAAATCTTGAGCAATTGATTCCTGCGCAATATGAGGCGACGATGATAAGGATTCCATTTGCGCTCTGAGCCCTGCTCCAATCCCACTCGAAGTATTCGCTTGCATCGGTGACTGATCGTGGGGCGCCGCCATTGTTCGCGGGGTTGATTGCACACCAACAGGAGACTGCGAAATGGCAAATTGGTATAAGAAAAGTTTGAGGAAAGAAGGGCTGATAAGAAGGAAAACCGCAGGACGATAACAAAGAGTAGCAGCCCTTTTTATCATGGTGCGGCTCGGCGGGTGATTGGTATCAAAAACTGTGTGCAGTGGGCATTGACTAATACGAAGCAGGAAGTCTGAAGCGGCCAACCCCCGCCTTTTGGCTAAGCTAGAATTCGGTGAGTCAACGATCGCCACGAGATAGGACAGGAAGTGCTTGCAGAGGGTTATTACAGCGTTTATCTCTTATTGTCACTTCTATAATACTATGCATCTTTATTTTAGCCTCTATTAGCGTTTAAGTTAAGGTACCTCACTAGCGAGTTAGCTACACAAACGAATTAGCTACTCTACTAAGACCCTACTACAATTATACACTTATCTATAATACAACACAATGTTTTAACAACAACATAAGATTAGACTTCATAAAGAAGCTAGATTATAGCTTGTACTTTAAGCTATTAAATAAAATGTAACACTTTTCTTATAACACGCTAGAGTACACCATAGAAGAGTTACTTACACACCTGTTAGGATATGTATAGCTGGCTAAGAAAGTGCAACACTATTAGCAAAGTAAGCGCTAAGTATTTCCTAAAGGACATAATAAGGTCACGTGACACAGAGTCACATCACAGATTGCAAGCTAAGATTAGGATAGACCTAAGCTTTAAAAAGTATACCACCTTTTAAACATAATATAGAATATGTAAATTTAAAGTCCTGCTTTTTAGATTATACAATAGCCTAGTAACTTACTAGCGCTATATAAACAACATATTAATTAACTACCTAGACAATTTCTACATTACTTATTTAAATAATATCTTAATTTATTTTAAAAACAAGGTAATGTACTTTACAAGCAAGTTGCTTACACACCTAAGTTGCTTACTTTTGCTAAGACTTTACTAAACTACTTTTCTTACACTAATGCATTCTTAACAACACTACTTAGACGCGCTAAAAGAATATTAGATATAGCTTACACTCTAAGCTTTTAAATAAGACATAAAACTCTTAAAGAAACATGCTATAGCTATATATAAAGTTTTATAAAAAATAATAAATAACTACAGCACTAGGTAACCTTTATAAGCTAATTCTACAGCTAAATTATAAAAGCTAAGTAATAAAAAAAAGTAGGTAATTATTAAGACTATACTTAAGCTATATGCGTAAGAAATTTCCTTTTAAATAGCATTTATAGCTAATATAGCTAATTTTTTGCGCACTAAGTATAATCTAGGCTATATTAGCATATACTAGCTTTATAAGTTTATACAGCATTATTTAGAGCTTAAAGTAACATTTAAGTGTAAGTATAACTATAAGAAAGCTTTTTATAAAAGTCTTAAAGTAATTTAAAGTAAGTTTAGCCTTATAAAAAATATTAAAGCTAAGTATAGCATCTAGAATAATAACACATATAACTTTAGTAAAATAAGCTTTATAATTAGCTAAATATTTTTTAACTATACTTACACTTAAAACTTTACTTTAAGCTTTAAATAACACTTTATAAACATACTAGGCTAGTTTATGTAAATATAGCCTAGATTATGCTTAGCGTGTAAAGAATTAGCTATATTAGCTATAAATGCTATTTAAGGGAAAATTCTTTACGTATATAGCTTAAGTATAGTCTTAATAATTACCTACTTCTTTTTATTACCTAGCCTCTATAATTTAGCTATAAAATTAGCTTATAAAGGTTGTTTAGTGCCGTAGTTATTTATTATCTTTTATAAAACTTTACACATAGCTGTAGCATGTTTCTTTAAGAGTTTTATGTCTTATTTAAAAGCTTAGAGTATAAGCTATATCTAACATTTTTTTTAGCATGTCTAAGTAGTGTTGTTAGGAATACATTAGTGTAAAAAAAGTAGTTTAGTAGAGTCTTAGTAAAAGTAAGCAACTTAGGTGTATAAGCAACTTGCCTGTAAAGTACGTTACTAACTTTAAAGATTTTTTTAAAAATAGGTTAAGATATAACTAGATTATAGTTATAATTAATTATATGTCTAAACAAGCTATTTTTATTCTTTACTATAAAATAATTAACGCTTAAAGAATAGCTACTTTATTTATTTAATAAGTGTACTATTTTAGCTACACACTTAAAACTATTATCTTTAACTAGAGATTTTAGTTTATATCTAGTTTCTAGTTTAAATTTTATTAAATTTTAAGTGTAAAAATTAAGCTCTTTACTGCCTACTTGTTACAGTCTCTACTGCTAGGTTATTGCAGCAGTGCACTAGACCTTGGATAAGAATAGGATTAGTAGAGAGGGCGAGGTTAGCAGCGGGTGTATAGTCTGTGCGAACTTAGGTAGAGGAGGGGGTTAGCTAACTGTAGTTTGCCCTTTAACAGCAGTATAAGGTGCTTAGGTTAAACAGTCCTAGAACAAGATTAGAGGTATATATGTTATAAAATATATAAATAGTATTAGCTTATTATAAAGCAGTAATGCTACTAAGTCTATGTAATAAATAAACTAAAGTGTTAATTATACCCCCTCTATATAGTCTATTACCTTAACTATATACATAAAGTTCTAGAGGTAATTGCAAGTAATTGCAGGTAGCTGCCTGCAATTACTTGCGTGTACTTACGCTTACCTGCACTCGCTTAGTAGCTATTTATTAGACGCTGCACTTGCCTGCTAGCTAGCCTGTCATGATTATCCATTCTTTGTCTGTTAGGTTACGTGACTCCTTCTCTAGTAGAGTGATCCAAGGGCTCTATCCTTGTTTATCTAAATAGTAGGGCATTCTTAGGTAGTATCTTACAGCCTAATTGTAGGTTATAACATGTAGGCCTCTTCTATTAGCGTTCTTACTGTTCTGCTTACTCTTTTGCAAGTGTTAAAAGTTTTTTAATACTTAGGAAGTGCCTATTTATAAACGCTTTTTTAATGTCTAACTTCTTTAGTCCTAATAATGCCTTATTAGTCTACCTACGCTTATTGTTACTATGCTGCTGCTTACTTTAATCTTTTCTATTATATAAAGATGTGTTTATGTAGTTCTTACAATTTTTTAAGTTCTTTCTACGTGTTAACCTTGTTATTAGATAAGTGTGTAAGTGTGTTTAAAAAAGAAGTTACTATAATGTCTTTATTTCTAATGCTGCCTAAGAGTGTTTAGAAAAGAAGTAGAAGCAGTTATTTTATAAGATAAAAAATACGCGCGCTTAGTAAAAAGCGCTTCTTAAACATTAAAAAAAAAGGTAAAAGAAGCTCTTAATTAGGCAGTAAAGGCTCTAAAGCAGCTTTAATTAATGCGTGCATAGAAGTTTTAATTATAGAAATAGTTAGATCTTCTAGAGAATTAAAGAGTAAAGTATTAAAAAAAAATTTATTCTTAGATAAGATTAAAGCACTAAAGGTAAAAGCTTATAGTTTACTCTCTTTTTAGCCTATGTTATAGAATTGTTAACTTCCTACATTACAGCTATCTAATAGTGTTGCTCGGGAGCCTTCCTAGTCTAGAGGGCTTTCTTCTAGGTAGTTCTAGTTAGGTGTGTTTCCTAGTACTTCTAAAAAAGTTATAGAGCGTTTATTAGATTTTTAATAAGTTTTTATATATTCTTACTAGTAGGCTATCTTTTTTAATTTACTAAAAACTTTTACTTTTTTTATGTTAACTATTTATTTTACTTTATATTCTACTTAAGGTGTGTAAAAGTTTTTTATTTTAAGGCATATATAGTTTTTAAAGTAAACAATAGAAGCCTTTATTTATAACTTATTCTTTAATTACTTTATTCTTTTTTAACTATTTTATGCTCTTTTTTACTAACTGCTAGTGTAGTTTTTACAGCTATTTTATGCGTAAAACTAATTCTAGAGAATCTGTTAGTTATATGTTGTAAAGTAAAAAGTATAGGTGATAGCTAAAGTTAGCCTAGTACAGTGTCTTTTTTATTATAGATAACTCTACTATGTTAATAGCTAACTATGCTATTAGAAGCTACTCTGCCTAATTTACTTAGTTATAGGATATGTATTTTCTTAGGTACTTCTTAACTTCTGTGTTTACTTGTTTAGTCTAGCCATCTGTCTAGGGATAGTAGGTGGTGGACAGTCTATGTTCTATGCCTAGCTGTCTAGTAGTAGCTTTCTAGAAATTACTTGTAAACAGTTTATCTTAGTTAAATATTATAATAAGTAGGCATTTATAAACTAATATTATATTTTATTCTAATTTATATATAAATTTCTTAGCTGTTATTATCTTTTTAAAAGGCTATATGTGTAGGAACTTAGTTATTTTATTAAGTGTAACTGTTATTATATTGTAAAGCTTTTTTATGCTTAGTTCTTAGAAAAAAGAAAGTCTTATAATAAAGTCTATTATTATTATAGTCTAAGGTTGTTTAGAGGCCTTAATTACTTATAAATGCCTATAATGTACTTCACAGGCGAGTTGCTTACACACCTAAGTTGCTTACTTTTGCTAAGACCCTACTAAACTACTCTTTCTATACTAATGCATTTCTAACAACACTACTTAGACGCGCTAAAAGAATGTTAGATACAGCTTATGCTTTAAGCTTTTAAATAAGACATAAAACTCTTAAAGAACTATGCTATAGCTATGTATAAAGTCTCTTAAAAAATAATAAATAACTATAGCGCTAGATAACTTTTATAAGCTAATTCTATAGCTAACTTACAAAGGCTAGGTAATAGGAAAAAGTAGGTAATTATTAAGACTATACTTAAGCTATATGTGCAAGAATTTTCTCTTTAGATAGCATTTATAGCTAATATAGCTAATTCTTTGCGCGCTAAGCGTAATCTAGGCTAGTTTATGCTAATATAGCCTAGATTATGCTTAGTGCGCAAAGAATTAGCTATATTAGCTATAAATGCTATTTAAAAAGAAAATCCTTACGCATATAGCTTAAGTATAGTCTTAATAATTATCTGCTTCTTCTTATTACCTAGCTTTTATAAGTTAGCTATAGAATTAGCTTATAAAAGTTGTCTAGCGCTGTAGTTATTTATTATCTTTTAAAGAACTTTGTACATAGCTGCAGCATGTTTCTTTAAAAGTTTTATGTCTTATTTAAAAGCTTAAAGTGTAAGCTCTATCTAATGTTCTTTTAGCATGTCTAAGTAGTGTTGTTAGAAATGCATTAGTGTAGAAAAAGTAGTTTAGTAGAGTCTTAGCAAAAGTAAGTAACTTAGGTGCGTAAGCAACTTGCCTGTGAAGTACGTTAGGTTTTATAGCGCTGTAAGTTATTTTTATTACAGGTGTTACATTCTTATAGAATTTCTATGCATATCTATTTTAACTTTAGTACTACGTAGAAGATAGTAGCTTTAACCTTTTTCTATAGCGTTCTAATCTCTAGGTGTCTAAACATAGAGGCTTTGTAGTATTCTTAGATAATGTTCTTCTATTCTTATTTTACTAAGGTAAAGGTTGTAATTAATCTTTTAGAGCTTAATTTATTATAAACTAGACTATGTTTAGTTTTTATAAATAGCATAAATTCTTTTATGTTTTACTTATTTCTTTTAAAATAGTCTAGTTATTAACTTAAAGTGTCTATTTATTAGTTGCTTATTTTAGTAATATGTTTAATTATAAAGTTAAACTAGGCTAGCTTTAGAGCTTATTATATATGCATAGGTAATACCTTTTTTACTATTAAAAAGGTAACTAAGTTAGTGTAGTTAGTTAATACATTAAAACATTAACTAGTGCTTTAGAGTTTAGTTTTCTAAACTCTTAGTGCATTAATAATAGCTTTTAGTTCCTTATTAGGTATGCTGTAGTTTTGTTCTAAAAGAGAAAACTTTACTAAGTAGTAGGCTACTAGGTGCTATTATTTTTTTTCTAGTAGAATACTGCTTCTTTAGCTTTTATTAATGTGTTAGTATGTATTTTTATGTTTAAGTGTAGGTTATATATTTTAATAACTAGTGTTGCGTTTGCAAAAAGGTCAACCTTCCAGCTAGCACAGCAGAAGGATATATATAGACGGATAGCTGTACGCGACACACCCCCTAGCTTAAACTGTAGAACAAGAGAGGTAAAACATAGTAAAACAACCTTAACACACCCTTTCTCTTTAGCCTAAGCAACAGAACTTAGAGACAGATTGTAAGGACGGGGCTCCGCACCACTCCGCCAATACAACCAAAAGGTACGAATAATCAACCAACGTTGATTTTCGGGTGCAGAATAGTATATATAC
>NW_022985169.1:1434143-1501451 GCF_010093535.1 Lindgomyces ingoldianus | reverse complement strand
GAAAAAGTAGGTAATTATTAAGACTATACTTAAGCTATATGTGCAAGAATTTTCTCTTTAGATAGCATTTATAGCTAATATAGCTAATTCTTTGCGCGCTAAGCGTAATCTAGGCTAGTTTATGCTAATATAGCCTAGATTATGCTTAGTGCGCAAAGAATTAGCTATATTAGCTATAAATGCTATTTAAAAAGAAAATCCTTACGCATATAGCTTAAGTATAGTCTTAATAATTATCTGCTTCTTCTTATTACCTAGCTTTTATAAGTTAGCTATAGAATTAGCTTATAAAAGTTGTCTAGCGCTGTAGTTATTTATTATCTTTTAAAGAACTTTGTACATAGCTGCAGCATGTTTCTTTAAAAGTTTTATGTCTTATTTAAAAGCTTAAAGTGTAAGCTCTATCTAATGTTCTTTTAGCATGTCTAAGTAGTGTTGTTAGAAATGCATTAGTGTAGAAAAAGTAGTTTAGTAGAGTCTTAGCAAAAGTAAGTAACTTAGGTGCGTAAGCAACTTGCCTGTGAAGTACGTTAGGTTTTATAGCGCTGTAAGTTATTTTTATTACAGGTGTTACATTCTTATAGAATTTCTATGCATATCTATTTTAACTTTAGTACTACGTAGAAGATAGTAGCTTTAACCTTTTTCTATAGCGTTCTAATCTCTAGGTGTCTAAACATAGAGGCTTTGTAGTATTCTTAGATAATGTTCTTCTATTCTTATTTTACTAAGGTAAAGGTTGTAATTAATCTTTTAGAGCTTAATTTATTATAAACTAGACTATGTTTAGTTTTTATAAATAGCATAAATTCTTTTATGTTTTACTTATTTCTTTTAAAATAGTCTAGTTATTAACTTAAAGTGTCTATTTATTAGTTGCTTATTTTAGTAATATGTTTAATTATAAAGTTAAACTAGGCTAGCTTTAGAGCTTATTATATATGCATAGGTAATACCTTTTTTACTATTAAAAAGGTAACTAAGTTAGTGTAGTTAGTTAATACATTAAAACATTAACTAGTGCTTTAGAGTTTAGTTTTCTAAACTCTTAGTGCATTAATAATAGCTTTTAGTTCCTTATTAGGTATGCTGTAGTTTTGTTCTAAAAGAGAAAACTTTACTAAGTAGTAGGCTACTAGGTGCTATTATTTTTTTTCTAGTAGAATACTGCTTCTTTAGCTTTTATTAATGTGTTAGTATGTATTTTTATGTTTAAGTGTAGGTTATATATTTTAATAACTAGTGTTGCGTTTGCAAAAAGGTCAACCTTCCAGCTAGCACAGCAGAAGGATATATATAGACGGATAGCTGTACGCGACACACCCCCTAGCTTAAACTGTAGAACAAGAGAGGTAAAACATAGTAAAACAACCTTAACACACCCTTTCTCTTTAGCCTAAGCAACAGAACTTAGAGACAGATTGTAAGGACGGGGCTCCGCACCACTCCGCCAATACAACCAAAAGGTACGAATAATCAACCAACGTTGATTTTCGGGTGCAGAATAGTATATATACTTGTCGCACGTAAGCGCCATCTCAGCCTTACAGTAAGCACCATCTCGGCCTTACACGTAAGCGCCATCCTGGCCTTACACAGATCTAGTAAGGTAGCCTCTGTAATAGACGCACTGCCTAAATGCTCTTTGCTAAGCGTAGGAATTAAACACGCAGTGCTCTAGGATAATGCAATCCTATTAGTAGAGCAGGGGTGCGCAAATTTTTTAAGCGCTAACTATCTACACTACGCTGCAAACTAGGCTTATAACTGTTGCGTTTGCTAAAAGGTTAACCTTCTAGCTAGCACAGCAGAAGGATATATGTAGACGGGTAGCTGTACACAACAACTAGTTTACTAGTTACAACTTTCTTTAGGTTCTAAAAGGCTATATTTATTTTAAAAGTCTATCTAAACTTAGCGTAGACCTTCTCTCTAGTTATTATGTTAGTTAGAGGAAGCGCTATTTTTTTAAGTAGTTCTTTATTATCTAGTGTATATATTTAGTTAGGCTAAGAAAGCCTTTTACTTTTTTTATACTTATAAGTACTAGCTATTCTTTTATTTTTTTAGACTTTTATAGAGTCTATTTTTACTTCTTCTCTATTAATTATAAAGCTAAGGTACTTTATCTTTACTATATTAAATTTACGCTTTAAGAGTTATAGGTAAAGTTTGTATTTTTATAGCTAGTCTAGTACTAACTTTACTTTAGCTAAATAATCTAGCTTATTATGTTTAGTGTAAACAAAGACATTGTTAAGATACACTAGTATAAAAATGTTTAAGTACAGGTTAAAGGCTATGTTAATAACTTATTAGAATGTAGCTAGAGCGTTTATAAGTCTAAACAGCATAACTAGAAGTTTATAAAAACCTTTTAAAGTTTAGAAAGCAGTAAGCTATTTATAGCCTTTTTTAATATAAATTTTATTAAATCTATTTTAAATATTAAACTTTATAAAGTGTTTTATTTCTTTTAACTAGTTTATAATATCTTATATAATAGATAAGAGAAACTAATTATATATTATGTTTTATTAATAGTTGAATAGTCTTAGTAAACATAGCTCTTTTCTTCTTTCTTTTTTATAAAGACTACTGCTAATGCAACTAGGCTATTACTTTCTTTAATATGTTCTTATGCTAGCATCTTGTCTATGTATTCTTAAAAAGCTCTTTTCTAGATTTTTGTTATAGGTCTTAGTTTATAGATTCTTAGCTTTAGGTTTAGTTTTAGATTTATTATATAGTTTTATAGCTAGTGTAGAGGAAGTTCTTTTAGGTCTTTAAGTGTCTTAAACATGTCCTTGTATTCTTAGTACTTAAAGAGAATAGTAGGTTTATTAGTGCTAGTAGATTCTTAAAAAATAATAAAAAGTAAAATAGCTTACTTTTTAATATTAATGCTTTAAGTAGCTATTATCTACTCTTAGTTACCTAGCTAGACTACTTTTAGCTATTCTTATCTCTTTAAACTTATAATAACTACTCTAGTAAATATTTAGCTTATTATAAACTTTGTTTTATTAAAGTTATATATATTATTATTTTAGATGCTATACTTAGCTTTAAATTACTATAAAAAATTTATAAAAAGCCTTTTTATAGTTATAGTTATACTTAAACTTTACTTTAAGCTTCAAGTAACACTTAATAAATATATTAAGCTAGTTTATGCTAATATAGCCTATATTATACTTAGTGTATAAAGAATTAGCTATATTAGCTACAGCTACTAGCTAAAAGGGAAATTCTTACGCATTTAGCTTAAGTATGTGCTAAGTAATTCCCTACTTTTTATTATTATCTAGCTTTTATAAGTTAGCTATATAATTAGCTTAAAAAAGTTATTTAGTGTGTTAGTTACTTATTATTTTTTAAAAAAACTTTATAAATAACGTACCTAACAGGTTGGCCGGCCACTTTTGCTAAGCCCTTACTAAACTCTACCTATCTACATAATGCCTTGACAACAACACTAGATTAAATCTTCTAAAGAACATTAGATACAGCTTGCTCTTTAGGCTTTTAAATAAGACTTAAAACTCTTCTTATAACATGCTGCAGCTATTTATAATGTCTTTTACATAACACTAAACAATTAACGCGCTAGACAGCCTTTATAAGCAGAATGCTAGCCTAAATTAAGGAATCTAACTAAGCTTAAGAAGAAGGTAGTTGTTAAGTACATACTTAAGCTTATTACACACAGATTTCCCCTTAGGCTTACAGCTATAGCTAATATAGCTAATTCCTTGCCTACAGAGCGCAATCTAGGCTAGGTTAGCTTAAACTAGCCTAGTATATAGGTTAAGCACTGCTCTAAGTTTATAATAATGTTTAATTATAAGTATAATTATAAGAAAGCGCTTTATAAAGATCTAGAAGTTATTTAAGGCTAGTTTTGCCTAGTAGCTAACATAAAAGCTAAGTATAGTATCTAGGATAAAGATAAGTATAACTTTAATAAGTTAAGCTTTATAATAAGCTAGATATTAACTAGAGCAGTTATTACAGCTTTAAAGAGACAAAAATAGCTAAAGGCAATATAGTAAGGTAATAAAAAGTAGATAATAGTTATCTAGAGTATTAATATAATAAAGTAGGCTATAAAATTACAAAGCTTTAAGTAGTAAATAAGGCTGCTATGTAATATAAATTACATAAAAGGAAGCAGATTTAAGCAAAAAAGACTTTAATAGTTAAGAATAGGGCTTATCTAACTGCTCTAAAGGAGTTTAAAGCGCGTAGTAATAGAAAGAAGCTAAAGACATAAGTGCACGCTAAAGAAGGTAAGCTAAGTTAAAAGCAATATAGGTAGTGTAATTAGACTAAGCATAACTTATATACATATAAGCAAGTAGTAGAAGTAGACTCTAAATAATATCTTATGTTGTATTACTTTATATAGGGCTAAAGTGGGCTGTTTTGCAAGAGAATAGGGTGGTTTTAGTAGAGGCTTAGCAAAAGTGGCCAGCCAACCTGTGTGGCCAGCCAACCCGTTAGGTACGTTACAATCTTTACCTCGGGGAAATGGTATCCGAGGTACTCTGGGCCTAGAGGTGGGTTAGGTGTTCGGAGGGAATAGGGAACTTAGTCTAAGCGGGTGTACAGGCTGCTAAGGCGTAGCTACTAGAGCAGGGAGGTGTAGCTAACTGTAGTTTGCCCTTTAACAGTAGTATAAGGTGCTTAGGTTAAACAGTTCTAAATAAAATAAGATAGAAGGTATATATAGTGTAAAATATATAATTACTATTACTCTTATTATAAAGTAGTAATGCTACTTAGTTTATATAATAATAAATAAAACTTTAATTATAACTTTCTAGTAATAGTTAGGATCTAAACTATATACATAAGGTTGCATGTTGTTAAGTGTTACTAAGCACTCTTCTGTAACTGTTTTCTACTGCGCGCAACAATGCTTATTTGCGCTTAAACATTCTTTGCTTATTAGATAATGCATTTAGCTATGCATTAGTCTAGTAGCTCCGTCTATTCCTTGTCTGTTAGGTCACGTGACTTAACAGGTAGGGTGACAAAAGGATTCTAGCCTTGTTTATTTAAACAGTAGGGCACTCTAGGCTAGTAACTTACAGTCTAATTATAGGTTGTAACATGTAGGCTCTTTGTAAAGCTATGTAGAGCACTAAAGACATGAGGAACTGGATTGTATTGCTAAAGGAGGGCAACTACGGGTTTATATAGTACTAGATGAACCCATCATGTGACTTAAGGCCACCAATAGCTCTAGGCTGCAGCAGGTGGCATTGCTAGGCAGCAGTACGCTAAAGGAGTGTTGGTGGCTAGCGCATAGAGAGCTCTGTAACTGCAAACACTCTTCTCTCTATTAGCGTCCTTGCTGTTCTGCTTACACTGTTATAAGTGTTAGAATTTCCTTTTATCTAGTAGGTGTCCTTTGTTACGGTCTATGGCTGGACCAGCGTAACTCCACCGGCAGTGCTCCACAATCTAGCTGGATTGGGACAGGACTCGCTTATGAACCAGTCGGAGGGCACGGGGGCAGCACAGCTGCCCGCGGTAACGGAGGAATGCGTGGTCCAATAGGAAGACAGGCCACGAGTCCAGGGAGCCCAAGAGAGCTCATAGGAGCTCTCCTTAGCAGACTTCTATAAGCTCCTACTAGCTCCCCTTAGCGCCCCTAGCATATGTATATAGCTCCCACATTAAACAACCTTTAGAAGGTGTGTTTAATATTTAGTTTATTCTCTATATAAACTAAGTAGCATTTAGCTTTCTAAAGAGCTATAATACTATTTATATATCTTACACTATATATACCTCTAATTCTATCTAACAGGACTGTTTAACCCTAGCCTCCCTACTGCTGCATAAAGGGTAAACTATAATCTAGTCACTCTATCCCTCTCTAATAAGCCTATTAGCCTGTACGTAGAACTGTACACCCTACTAGTTAGCCTCTACCCTCTGTCCTACTTCCCCCTAGGAATATTATAAGACCTAAGTGCCTTTATAAAGCAAGGATTATAACATTAAACACTACCTCTTTTAAAAAGTATAGATACCTCTTAACATAACTTAGATTCTAATATAGCCTATATAGCTCTATTAGGATTAATAAATGTTCCTACCTAAAATAAAGCTGTTCTAGCAGAATGGATTAATTTAATTTAGAAGGATGTTAAGAAACTCTAATAGATTAGTAAAAACATAGGTAAACTAGTAAGCCTTTAATAAAAGGTTATAAACTTTTACTAAAAAGTAGTAAAATTACAAAACTTTTTTAAACCTTTAAGCCTTTAAAAAGCTATTAACTATGCCTATTAAATACATAAACTATAAGTAAAGTTAGTAAAAATTTAAAACATTTTAACTAAAAAAGTAAGCATTATAGCTAAAAAGACTTTAAAACTAGCTTTCTTAAAACTTTTTAAAAAATTACTAAAGAACCTTTAACTATTCTTTACAAAATGCTATCTTTATATGTAGTATAATAAAAAAGTATTTTAGACAGACATAGAAATAATATTCTAGATAAAACTACATCTAAAAGGCCTTTTTGTAATTTAGTTCTAGCTCTACACAGATAACTAGATAAACTTTAGGGTAAATAGTAAAGCACTTACCTTTAAAATAAAAAAAGTGTTTAGTAGTGTTAAAAACTTTAAAGACACCCTAACAGCTATTTATAAAACCTTAGATAAAAAGAAAATTGCAGCTAACAAACTAAACACTATAAAACAAGGTACTAGCTTAGTCTAAAACTATGCAGCACGCTTTAGAGAACAATTAGCTATCTGCAGATAGATAGACTAGAAAGCCCTCTATTGCATGTTTTATAATAAACTAAGTAAAATAGTAAAAGATAAATTTATACATAGTAAAAAGCTAACTACTTTTAAAAACTTTATTATATAAGTAATACCTTATAACAATTATTACAAAAAGTGTAAAAAATAAAAAAAATAAAAAGAAACTTTCTAAAGACTAAAGTTTGTTTCTAAAAAAAAAAACTTTTATAATATAATAAAGAACTAATAGACCTTAGTTACATAAAGTATATATAAAGCCCCCTCTTTAAGAAGAGCTAAGTTTTAGGACGTAATAAGCTGCCTTTAATAAAGGAATAACAAAAGTAGCTAGAGGACAAGGCCTGCCTAAACTATAGAAAAGTAGGACATTTCTACTAAAACTGCCTAAACTTCTAGAAGAAGGAGAATAAAAATACTACTATAATAATAAAAGCTATCACTGCTAAATACAGCCTTATAGATAAAAAAATATTAGAAAGATTAAATAATAAACTCTACTAGTAATGTAAAAAAAACTACTTTTTAAATAACTGCTTTAAAACATATTAAAAGATAGTTATTTAAAACTTTAGCAGCTTAAATATAGTGTTGCAGAACCTTATAATTCTTAAAAGATATAGAGAAAAGACTTAGATCTAAGGATATATTATAAATGTTTAAAAGAGAGAAAAACAGTTCTCTTTCTAAGACTAGACCTCTAGCACTTCTATAAGAGAGCTCTTCTAACAGTTTTAAGAGTGTAAATGTTAGAAGTGTAGTCTATAACATAACTACCTAAGTTATTGCATAGTAATGCTCTACTAGATAAACATTAGTAATAACTACTTAATGTTTAACATAATAACGTACTTCACAGGCGAGTTGCTTACACACCTGAGTTGCTTACTTTTGCTAAGACCCTACTAAACTACTCTTTCTACACTAATGCATTCCCTACAATACTACTTAGACGCGCTAAAAGAATGTTAGATACAGCTTACACTCTAAGCTTTTAAACAAAACATAAAACTTTTAAAGAAATGTGCTATAGCTATATATAAAGTTTTATAAAAAATAATAAATAACTATAGCGCTAAATAACCTTTACAAGCTAATTCTACAGCTAAATTATAAAGGCTAGGTAATAAAAAAAAGCAGGTAATTATTAAGACTATACTTAAACTATATGCGTAAGAAATTTCCCCTTAGGTAGCATTTATAGCTAATATAGCTAATTCTTTGTGCGCTAAGCATAATCTAGGCTATATTTGCATAAACTAGCCTAGTATGTTTATAAAGCGTTATTTAGAGCTTAAAGTAACATTTAAGCGTAAGTATAACTATAAAAGAGCCTTTTATAAAAGTCCTAAGGTAATTTAAAGCAGGTTTAGCCTTGTAGAGAATATTAAAGCTAAGTATAGTATCTAAAATAATAACATATATAACTTTAGTAAGATAAGGTTTATAATTAGCTAAATATCTTTTAACTATACTTACACTTAAAACTTTACTTTAAGCTCTAAATAACACTTTATAAACATACTAGGCTAGTTTATATAAACATAGCCTAGATTACGCTTAGCATGTAAAGAATTAGCTATATTAGCTATAAATGCTATTTAAGGGGAAATTTCTTGCGCATATAGCTTAAGTATAGTCTTAATAATTACTTACTTCTTTTTATTGCCTAGCCTTTATAATTTAGCTATAAAATTAGCTTATAAAAGTTATCTAGTGCTATAGTTATTTATTATCTTTTATAAGACTTTACACATAGCTACAGCATATTTCTTTAAAAGTTTTATGTCTTGTTTAAAAGCTTAGAGTGTAAGCTGTATCTAATGTTCTTTTAGTGTGTCTAAGTAGTGTTGTAGGGAATGCATTAGTGTAGGAAGGGTAGTTTAGTAGGGTCTTAGTAAAAGTAAGCAACTTAGGTGTGTGAGCAACTCGCCTGTGAAGTACGTTATAGCAGATAGCTAAAGTTAAATATAACATTATAAATAATAAAAAATAATAGCAGTTCTTTGTCTAGATCTAAGATTAGAAACTAGAAGAACTAGGTAGACCTGCTAGGTTTAAAGTTCTAAAGCTAGTACCTAGAAAGCCTAAGACGCTACTCCTAAGCCTAGTAATTAGCAGGAAGGCTTTAGTAATACAACAGAGCCACAGCTAGTGTGCACTCTGCAGAAATAAAACTTATAGCACTAATAATTACTAATAAAAGGGACACCCTGTTTAGATAGTACAAACATAAGAATACTCTTAGTAGACTTAGAAGAGTCCTTTTAATACCCTACATAGACCTAACAACTGTCTATACCCCTAGTACTAGTGCACGCAACGCTACTGCGTTAAGCACTAGAATAACAAGCACTAAACAGGCTAGTAGCCCACATAAAAAAAGAACTATAATAGATGCCTATAGCAAGGAACAGCCTTAGCCTGCAAAATAACAAACTGTTATACTTATTAAACAGCCCTTTTCTACAAACAAGAAAAATAGGCAGCGTGTAAAGAATAAGACAACTGCAAGTTCTACTATTTTTAGTAGAAAGCAGCAAAAAAAGAAGACTATCTAACATCCTATTACCTAGTTAAAGATTATAAATGTAAAGCAGCTAACTACTGCAACTAAGAGCATTAGATTTATAAAAAAAAGAAGAATAAGTTTAATAAGAACTAATAAGATGTTAACCTTTACTCTCTTTTAAATAAAGAAACTTTTTATAATGTATTAGCCCTAGTTGCAGTAGGCTAAGGGGTAGGACACAGTCTAACAACTACTTTTACGTACAAAGGGTGGCCTAGATTAGCTCTTGTAGACAGTAGATGTACATTTACTATAATAAATAAAGACTAAGTAGATAAATAAAGCATCCTCTTTTAAATAAAAAAAACTTATTTAAGGTAACCCTTACTAATGCATCCTTAATTAAGTATAGTAAAGAATAGATTAACCTAGAAACATATAAAAAAGACTTTAAAACCCTAAACACAAAGGACTAGAGGTCTATAAATATACTCCTACTAGAAGGCAAGTATAACATAATTCTAGGCTATAACTAGCTTAAAGCACACAACCCTGCAATTAATTAGAGGACAATAACTATAAAAACCCTTAATAACTACGCACACATAACCTAGTTAGCATGCTATAATAACCTATATTAGATTTATAAATAAGTAAAGTAGAGTAGCAGTTATTTCCTTAAGAAAAAAAAACTCTAGAGATTCTCTTACTAAGAGCTAGAAGCTTAGGCAGTAAGAATAATAAAAAAGAAACTTAAAAAAGTTTCTTATAAAGAAATTAAAACTAATAAAAATGTAAAATAAATTAGCATCTTCTAAATCTAAGACAAAGGTAGCATTCCTTTTAAATATAAAGATTACAAAGATATGTTTAAAACACTAGAGGACCTAAAAAAACTACTACTACACTAGCCTTAGAACTATGCTATTAACTTAATAAAGAACTATAATCTAAAGACTTATAGGCTTTATCTTCTAACTAGAACATAGAAAAAGGCTTTGCAGGAATATGTTAACTAAATGTTAGCCTAAGGCTATATCTAGAAAAGTTATAGCCTAGTTGCTTTAGCAGTAGTTTTTATAAAAAAAAAAAGAGAAAAAATCTAAGTCTATTAGGACTACAGAACTCTAAATAACAACATAATTTAAGATTAGTTTCCTCTACTTATTATATAAAATATTATAAACTAACTAAAGGAAACTTAATACTTTATAAAATTTAACATGTAAGACAGATTTAATAAGATATAAATAAAATAAAAAGATAAATAGCTTATAGTATTTAGAACTCTATAGAGACTTTATAAATTATTAGTAATGCTATTTAGCCTAACAAACACCTTAGTAACATTCTAGTAGATTATTAACACAGCTCTTAATCTATATCTTAATGTCTTTACCCTAGTGTACCTAGATAACGTCCTTATCTACTTAAAGGACACCCTAGAAGACTACGTACAAAAGGTATAAAAAGTCCTAGAGCAGCTACAAAAGTATAGACTCTACCTGCAGCTCTTTAAATGTAAATTCTATGTTACAGAAACAGAATACTTAGGATTTATAATTAATAGTAAGGAAATAAAAATTAACTTAGCTAAAGTATAAAAGGTACTTAAGTAGCTAGAGCCTATAACAGTTAAGAAAGTTAAGGGATTCCTTAGATTATTAGAATATGTTAGATAAATAATTAAAGACTACTTAAAAATTACTATACCCTTAATAAATACTACTACTAAAGAATAGGTAATAGTAAAATTTGTCTAAACCTTATAAATAAATAAAGCATTTATAGCGCTAAAGTAAGCTATAACAGCTAAACTAGTACTAAGGATGTACAACCTACAGCTAGACACAAAGATCTACACAGATGCATCCTTAGAGGCTAGCAGAGCTGCGCTTTATTAGAAACAAGAAAATAAAAAATAGCACCTAGTAGCGTACTACTCTGCTAAGTTTTTAGGACCTAAAGCAGGCTATAGTATACCTAATAAAGAACTTAAGGCTATACTAAACGCAGTAAGAGTATAGGCTACAGAGCTACATAGAATAGCAAAACCTTTTTATATTATAATAGATTACATAAATTTAATTACATTTCTAACTATAAAGAAACTCTTACTAATGCACATAAGATAGGTAATAGAGCTTGCATAGTTTAATTATATTATTAAGCATGTCCTAGAGGCATAAAACTAGCAGGCTAACGCTCTTAGCTAAAGACTAGACTACTTTAATAAAAAAGAGAAAGAAACTAAAAAGTTTACCCTCTTTAAAGAAACTAATAAAAGATAAATTTATAATAAGCCTTAACTTATAAAAGAACTTTGTATAATTACAGCTAGTAAATAAGAATAAAAAAACTTAATCTAAAAATACTATAAATCTCTAATGTTTAGACATCCTAGGATAGGCACCTTTTAAAAGAAGTTAAGGGTTGCTATACTATAATAAATACTAAAGGTAAAGCAACTATGCACTAAGGTGCTTAGAGAATGCAACACCTGCAATAGAAATAACTTATAAAGGTATAAAACTTATAGTTACTTTTACCTAATTAAAGCGCTAAAATTACTATAAATAATAATTATAATAAACTTTATTACAGAGTTACCCCTGTCTAAGAAACTAGGGACAGAAAGGATATGCAATATAATTATAGTAGCACTTAATAAAACTACTAAATACCTATATAGTTAGCTCTTAGAAAAAACAATAACAGCTAAAAAATTTATTTATAAATTAAAATAAAATGTAATATTAGTATATAAATGCCTAAAGACTATTATCTTTAACTAAGATAAGCTGTTTACTAGTAGATTCTAAAAAGCAGTAATGCAGCACCTTAGTATAACACATAAGCTATTAACAGCCTACCACCTGTAAATAAATAGCTAGACTAAGAGAGTAAACGCAGAAGTAGAAAGGTACTTAAGGAAATACATTTTCTACACTTAGCATAACTAGGCAGAATAGCTTCTAATAGCATAGTTAGCTATTAATAATATAAAATTAGCTATAATAAAAGAAACACTATATAAAGCTAATTTTAGATATAACTTTTACTTTATGCTATAAGAAAATTAACTTATAAACTTATAGAAATTAATAGACTAGCTAACAGACTTATAACATATACATAAAAAATTAGTAATAGAAGCTAGATCTAGCAAAGAAATAATAAAAAAATACATAAATAAATTATAATAACTAGGACTAAAAATTTATTTAGAAGACTATATATATTTTAACACTAAGAACCTTAAGATACCTAGACCTTTAAGAAAGTTAGCAGAAAAAAAAATAAGACTATATAAAGTCCTTTAAACCTAATAAGACAACTGTAAACTTAAGCTTCCCTTACACATAAAAATACACCTATAGTTCTATGTCTCTAGATTAGAAAAAGCACTTAAAGAAATTCTTTTATCTATATAAAAATAAAAGAATAAAGAAATAGAATTGTTAGATTTGCGCACCTACTGTTAAGACAGGAGGAACGCTTGACGAAAGCTGCTACATAGTACGAGCAATAAGCTCGAACAGTATGTTGCTGCAAATTGCAGCATTTTGCAGCATTTTGCAGCATGTTGCAGCAGTTTGCAGCAAATTGCAGCATGTTGCAGCAGTTTGCAGCAAATTGCAGCAAATTGCAGCATGTTGCAGCAAATTGCAGCAAATTGCAGCAAATTGCAGCATGTTGCAGCAGTTTGCAGCAAATTGCAGAAAATTGCAGCATTTTGCAAGCTGGTCGCGCATAGGGCAAGTGCGCGAGGGACTCGGATCGGCAAAACAAAAAGCCGAGCAACACGAGTAGAGCAGAAAAAGAATTAATAAATGAGGACAATCAACACAATCAATCAATCATCCCATACATCATATCCAAACCCATCATTCATCTCAGGAAGCCTAGAAACAGTGCTTTAATCTGACAAGAATATAAAGTTAAATATATTATTAGTAATTAAAAAAACTAAAAAGAATTTTTAGTAAAATAGAAAAAGTAGCTTACTAGTAAAAACATATAAAAACTAGCTAAGAATTTGCAGAACGCGCAGCTATTAGTATAAAAGTACCTTTAAGCTTATCTAAAAGAAACTAGCTAAGTAATAAAGCACTTATATTAAAAGAAATAGCTATGTTATTACTAGATAGCAGTAGCCTTTAGAGACAAGTCTTAGCTAATAAGAGCTGTAAAGAAGAACAGCTTTTTACTTTAGCCTTAAAAGCTTCTATCTTGTCTAAGAAAAAAAAGTCTTTTTTTAAGTACTTTATGTAATAAGCTTCTAGTAGATCTAGTAATTTTTAGATATAATCCTATCTAAAACGCTCTTTATTCTTTACTTCTAGCATTTTCTTTTGTAAACAGAGTTGCTTTTAGTCTTAAGCTAACTATTTATCTAATAGCGCGCAGTTTTAGGCCTATAAAGCTTTAGCCTTTTAAAAGAGTGTTTTTTTTTCTTCTTTAAGCAGTTTTATATAGCATTAGAAATAAAGGTGTTGCACTTACTATGCTTTTTTATACACTTAACACATTTATCTAAGGACAAAGTTAATACATAAGATAACCCTAAAGATTAGTAAGCGCTGCAGGGCCTTATTTTTATTTAGTAAAAAAGATTAAAATAAAGAGTAATATAAAAATAATAAAATAAATAAGACTAGTAAGCTATTTAGTTTAAAAAAGATAGATATTAAGGATGCCTTTTAGCAGGTAAGCGCTTACTTTATAAATAAACTTTTACTAACATAGTTGTGTAAGCAGAGCGGCAAGGACGCTGCTAGAGAGGAGGGGCAGCGTGTTACAGTCTATGGCTGGACTAGCGTAACTCCACCGGCAGTGCTCCACAATCTAGCTGGATTAGGACAGGACTTGCTTATGAACTAGTTAGAGGGCACAGGGGCAGCACAGCTGCCCGCGGTAACAGAGGAATGCGTGGTCTAATAGGAAGACAGGCTACAAGTCTAGGGAGCCTAAGAGAGCTTATAGGAGCTTTTCTTAGCAGACTCCTATAAGCTCCTACTAGCTCCCCTTAGCGCCCCTAGCACATGTATATAGCTCCTACATTAAACAACCTTTAGAAGGTGTGTTTAATATTTAGTTTATTCTTTACATAGACTAAGTAGCATTTAGCTTTTTAAAAAGCTATAATACTATTTATATATCTTACACTATATATACCTCTAATTCTGTCTAATAGAACTGTTTAACCTTAGCCTTTCTACTGCTGCATAAAGGGCAAACTATAATCTAGTCACTCTATCCCTCTCTAATAAGCCTATTAGCCTGTACGTAGAACTGTACACCCTACCGGTTGGCCCCTACCCTCTGTCCTACTTCCCCCTAGGAATATCATAAGACCCGAGTGCCTCCACGAAGCAAGGATTGTAACATCCTTCTATAAACGCTTTACAAATATCTATCTTTTTTTAACTATGCCTTATTAGTTTTTCTGTTAATCTGCTTACGCGCGCTGCTTCCGCGCTACTACTTACCTTAATCCTCTTTACTATATAAAAATGCAACTATCTAGTCCTTATTACTATTTAGAGTCCTTCTATGTTTTAACCTTGTTATTAGATAAGTGTGTAGAATGTGTCTAAAAAGGGAGTTATTATAACACCTTTGTTTCTAACATAGCATAGAATTGTTTAGAGAAGAAGTAGAAACAGCTTTTTCTAAAAATAAAAAATGCCTATGTTTAATAGAAGTAAAAAAAAGAGTTAATAAAAGTAAAGTAAAAGTATCTTCTTATAGAAATAAGAAAAGTGTCTAAAAAGCTGTGCAGACTTTAGAGGCAGAAGTTAAGAATCTAGAAACAGTTAGACCTTTTAAAGAATTAAAAAGTAAAGTATTTAAAAGAAGACTTTTTGTTACTAAATAAGATTAAAGTGCTTAAGGTAGAAGCTTATAGTCTTTCTCCTTCTTAGCCTGTGTTGCAGAGCTGTGGTCTTTCTACATTACAGCTACTCTATAATATAACAGCTTTTTCTGCTGCTAATAATAGTGTTTTCTAGTCTAGAGAACTTTCTCTAGGCTAGTTTTAGTTAGAAGGGATGCCTAATAATCTTAGAGAAGCTAGAGGGCATTTGTTAGGTTCTTAATAGGCTTTTATATACTTTTACTAGTAAGCTATTCTTTCTCTTTTACTAGAAACTCTTTCTCTCTCTAAGCATGAAGTATTTATTTAACTTTATACTTAACTTCTATGTCTCTTTAGCTAGTTATAAAAAGGGGTATTTTCTTTAACACTTTCTTAAGCTTTAAGATATAAAACTATAGATATATGCGCATTTCTTTTAGTAGCTTAAGTTTACAGTTGTCCTGTTATTTTTATAGTACCTTATATAGACTAGTGTGCTTTTCTACAAGCTTACAAGAAGGTCTAGAGGTACAGAGATTCTTAGTTTTAAAGTAGATGCAATCTCTAGGTTAAATTTATAGGCTTGCTTATTAAGTTTTATTTACATTTTATTCTATTACTTTTTAACTAGCTTAGGCTTTAATTGCTAACTTTTAATGTAGTTCTAGTAAGTATAAAAGGCAGGTAGTAGTTTTTAGCAGGTTAGTTAGCTAGTTTCTATAGAGCAAGTAGTAGAGGTAATAACTAAAATTAGCCTTTTAAAGTATTTCTTTTATTATAGCTAATTCTACTATGTTAATTGCTAATTGTGCTATGAAAAGCTATTCTGCCTAATTAGTTTAGTTATAAGATATGTATTTTCTTAAGTATTTTTCTACTTTAGCATTTACCTTTTTAGTCTGTCTATTTATTTGTAGGTGATACGCTGTAGATAGTCTGTGTTCTATTCCTAAATGTTTTATAGCAGCTTCTTAGAATTTGCTTATAAATAGTTTGTCTTTATTAGATATAACAATCTATAGGTAACTATAGACTAAGAACACATTTTATTTAAGTTTATATAAAAATTCCTTAGCTATTATACTTTTTTTAGAGGGCTAAGTATATAGAAATTTTGTAGTTTTGTCTAGAGCAACTATTATTATGTTATAGAGTCTTTTTATTCCTAGTTTACAAGACAGTAGTAGTCTAGTAATAAAATCTATTATTATTATTATTTATAGTTATTTAGGATTTTTAATTAGTTATAAGTAACTATATGTTTTATGTTGCCTTAGGTTATTTTTATTACATATGTTGCATTCTTAGAGGATTTCTATGCATAGCTGCTTTAGTTTTAGTATGTTCCTAGAAATTATAGCTTTAATCTTCTTCTAGAGTATTCTAATCCCTAGATATCTAAACATAGAGGCTGAATAATACTCTCTAACAAGGTTTTTCTATCCTTGCTTTACTATTATAAGGGAGCAGATTATCTCTTCTAGATTTAGTCTATTATAGACTAATTCTTTATTTATTTTTTTAAATATTATAAATTACTTTATGCCTTCTTTTTCTTTTTTAAAGTAATTAGCCTGCTAGCTTAAAGCGTCTACTTATTAGTTATTAGCGCCTGCTACATGTTTTATTATAAAATTAAACTAGGCTAACTCTATAGCCTATTATATGTGCATTAGTAACAACTTCTTTATAGTAAGAAAGGTAACTAGGTTAGTGTTGTCTATAAAAATAATAAATTATTAGCTAGTTTTTTGCAACTTTGTTTTCTATGCTCTTAATGTGTTTACTATAGCCTTAAGTTCTTTATCTAGAATACTATATTTTTGTTTAGAAAAGGAGAACTTTATAGAGTAGTACACTACTAGATGCTATTGTCTGTTCTTTTGTTTTTAAAGGAATACTGCTCCCTTAACTCTTAACAACGCGTCTGTGTATAGTTTAGTTTTAAGGCGTGGGTTGTACATTTGTACTACTAGTTTGCTAGCCATAGCTGTTCTAAGTTCTTAAAAGGCTTCTTTATCTAGAGGGTCTAAACAAATTTTAGAAACAGTTCTTTCTTTGCTATAGCATTAGTAAGTAGTAACACAATTTTAGAGTAGTCTTTTATTATGCGTTGTACATATCCTATTAGGCTAAGAAAGTCTCTAACTTCTTTTACATATGTAGGTGTTAGCTATTCTACTACTTTTTTTACTTTTATAGAATTTATTTTTACTTCCTCTTTATTAATAATAAATCTAAAGTATTTAGTTTCTTACACATTAAATTTATATTTTAAAAGTAATAAATAGAGTCTATATTTTTGCAACTAGTCTAACACTAGTTTTACTTTTGCTACATAGTCTAGTTTATTGTGCTTAGTGTAGATAAAGACATTGTCAAGGTATACTAATACAAAAATATCTAGGTATAGATTAAGCGCAGTGTTAATTACCCTTTAGAAGATGGCTAGAGCGTTAGTTAATCTAAACAGCATAATAAGAAGCTTATATAAGCTGCTTAGAGTTTAAAAGGCTGTTATCTATTTATAACTTTCTTTAATTCTTATTTTATTAAACTTATCTTATATGCTAAACTTTGTAAAGTGTTTAGTTCCTTTTAACTAGTTTATAATGTCCTATATAATAAGAAGCAGAAACTAATTCTAAACACTGTTCTTATTAAAAGTTTAGTAGTCTTAACAGACTCTAATTTTCTCTCTTTTCTTTTTTATAAATACTACTGCTAAAGCTATTAGGCTATTACTTTCTTAGATATAGCCTTATGCTAACATTTTGTCTATGTATTCTTGTAGTGCCTTCTTTTAGACCTTTGTTAATAGTCTTAGCTTGTAAGCTTTTAGTCTAGATTAGGTATTTCTAACTTAAAAAAATAATAATTAGGCCTTATTTATTAAGCTTTATATAAATAATATAATTACTATACTTACAAAACAATTTAAAATATTAGACTATATAAAAATAAACACCTTAATTACTAACAGCACTTTTAAAGTTATAGTGTATAACTTAATAAAGTATAAAAGTTAGATTATTAACTTCTGCCTTATATAAAAAGTAAAAAGCAAAATAACTTAACTATATAAGAAATTCTACCTAGTGTTTACTAGCTACTTAGATAAAAAAAAATCTTACTTAATTACTAACTATTTAAAGAATAAGCTAAAGACTACTTTTAGCTATAAAAGTAAGCCTAAAAGCTATGTATAAAAAGCATTTTAAACTATGTAATATTATATAAGTATATATTTAATTAATAAATAAGCTTCTACACACGCTGTACATAAAACTACTAAAAAATGCGCTAGAACCTTTTACTAAATAGAATCTTTTAGGTTGTACAACTTTTATATAGAGCTGTAGAATTAAGCCTATATTAGTTTAAAACATACTATAACTACTATAAAAAAAGCTACACATGCACATCTTTTTATATAACCCCTGCTTTTTAATTATAGATAAAAAAAAAGCACACCTTTAGTATAACTAGCTTACAGATAGATAATACTTTAAGTATTATAATAAAGAACTTTGCATAGAAAAAGAAAAATAAACTATAGAAAGTAAATCTCTATATAAAAAGTAAAACTATGCTGTCTAAAAACTAGCTTATTAAATTTAATAATAAAAAAATTTAGCTTACATAAAATAAAGTTACCTTTACTTAAAAAAGTTAAGTAAAAAACTTTTATATAATTAATGCTATAGTAAAGAATGCTGCACACTAGTATGTTATATAAAGGGCTAGAGAAGCATATATTACTTTAGTGTGTTAACTAAAGGCAGCATTTAATTTCTTAGTTACAGCTTAAACTATAGACCCTTTATATAAAGACATTAAAGCCTCTAATATACGCATCTAGTAGTAGGTAAATAATAGTAGTAGAGGACTTACTTTTATACTACTATAACTAGACTATATAAAGCTGTTTATTTTTATAAATAAATTATTAACTAATAATAAAAACTTTAGCTTATAGCTAAAAATTTTAATTATATTAAGTAATAAGAACTATATAAAATAAAGTAACTACTTTAAAATACTAAGTAACATTATACACTAGAATTCTACTAAGTGTAAAAGAGTAACTAAAAGTGTTCTTACTAGTAAACTATATAAAATAGTTAAAAAGTTTAATAATATAATTACTTTTAGTATAACTTTATAGTAAATTATATAAACACTTAAACTACTACTAATCTTAGTAGTAATGTATACAAATTTAAAGTTTTTATATAATTACTTTATTAAGCTAGGCACTACCAGTAAAAAATAACTTATAATTAATATTATATTACTCTATAAATTATATAAGAAAAGGGAGATTATAAAAATTATGTAAATTAATAGTAAAAATAACTTTATAAATGTATGTATAAAAAACACTAAATTAGGCCTTTTAACTATTAGTCTTAACTAACTACCTTTTTGTCTAAATAAAATCATTTATAGACTAGCTAGATTCTATGCGCAAAGATGCTTTAGACTAACTAGACTAATAATAGCTTTATATAAAGCTTATTTTTTTAATTTTTTTATTACACACACATTTTTTTTACTTTTATATAAGATTAGAAGAGAAGAATATATAAAAAAAAAAAATTTTATTTAGCTAGTATATAAAAAAAAAACTACTAGTCCTCTTCTCTAAAACATACTACCTCTTACGTGTAGTAGTCACAGTGTAGGCTACAGCTCTACTATACACATAAGGTGCAAGCATTAGCCTAGAAGTTAGCTAGCATGTAACACTTAATAAAAAAAAGCACTAGTAGTGCTACTATAATAATAAAAACATAAAGTTACTAAAACTTAACTATAACTTTAAACTAAAACTATATAAAAGTACTTTTTATACTGCATAACCTTAGCTGCCTATAGCTGCAAGTTAGTGCTAGTAGGTAAAATAATATTAATATTATATAATAGTAAAGCTATTACATATTACTTCTTAGCCTATTTACATTAGCCTTTAGTATAAAGAAGAAGTAAAAAAGTTAAAAAATTTATATATTTATTTAAAGACACTATATAAACTACTAATTAGTAGTAAAACTAGTTAAAAAAGTAACATAGATGTACCCTAGGCTATTAGACTGCATAAGGACGTTAAAGACCCCGGTGCTAACAGCGTTAAAGGAGAAGAAAAAAGGCTAGAGAGACATTATGTGTGTTTGTGTGTGTAGAAGAACCTATTACTGTTAGCACTATATAAAAAAAAGCTAAGAGATTATATAGTAAAGTTTATAAAATTAAAGCTAAAAAAAGATAAAAAGAGAGAGAAAAAAAACCTTATTATATACACCTCTCTACACACTTTTCTACGCAAAGATCCTACACTATCCTGTTACAGAATCCTGCATAAAATAGCCTATACACTGCTAAATATTTATAAAATAAGTGTATAAAGCTAAATAATAATAGCTTAAATACTTTATATTATTTATAAAGCTATTTATAAAGTATAACTAGCTTACTTTAATATATAGCATTACTAGGACAAGTTATAAAAAATAAGGTAAAGTATAGGCAGAACATAATTAAATAGACCTGCATAGACAGAAGAAAGGTAACTAGTACAGAAGGTAACTTTTTAGACAAAAATAAAAAGTTGCTAGTGTTTGTACACAGCAGCAGTGTTAACGTACTTCACAGGCGAGTTGCTCACACACCTGAGTTGCTTACTTTTGCTAAAACCCTACTAAACTACCCTTTCTACACTAATGCATTCCCCACAACACTACTTAGACGCGCTAAAAGAATGTTAGATACAGCTTGCGCTCTAAGCTTTTAAATAAGACATAAAACTCTTAAAGAAATGTGCTGTAGCTATGTGTAGGGTCTTGTAAAAGATAATAAATAACTATAGCGCTAGACAACTTTTATAAGCTAATTCTATAGCTAAATTACAGAGGCTAAGCAATAAAAAGAAGTAGGTAATTATTAAGACTATACTTAAGCTATATGCGCAAGGAATTTCCCCTTAGATAGCATTTATAGCTAATATAGCTAATTCTTTGCGCGCTAAGCGTAATCTAGGCTATATTTGCATAAACTAGCCTAGTATGTTTGTAAAGTGTTATTTAAAGCTTAAAGTAAAGTTTTAAGCGCAAGTATAGTTAAGAGATATTTAGCTAATTATAAACCTTATCTTACTAAAGTTATACGTGTTATTATCCTAGATGCTATACTTAGCTTTAATATTCTCTACAAGGCTAAACTTGCCTTAAATTACCCTAGGACTCTTATAAAAAGCTCTCTTATAGTTATACTTACACTTAAATGTTACTTTAAGCTCTAAATAACGCTTTATAAACATACTAGGCTAGTTTATGCAAACATAGCCTAGATTACGCTTAGCGCGCAAAGAATTAGCTATATTAGCTATAAATGCTATCTAAGGGGAAATTCCTTACGCATATAGCTTAAGTATAGTCTTAATAATCACCTGCTTCTTTTTATTGCCTAGCCTTTATAATTTAGCTGTAGAATTAGCTTGTAAAGGTTATCTAGCGCTATAGTTATTTATTATCTTTTATAAGACCTTATATATAGCTATAGCACATTTCTTTAAGAGTTTTATGTCTTGTTTAAAAGCTTAAAGTATAAGCTGTATCTAACATTCTTTTAGCGCGTCTAAGTAGTGTTGTAGGGAATGCATTAGTGTAGGAAAGGTAGTTTAGTGGGGTCTTGGCAAAAGTAAGCAACTTAGGTGTGTGAGCAACTCGCCTGTGAAGTACGTTATAGTCTAAATACTAGTTATTGCGCATAAAAAGGATTACATAGTTATGTTACATAATGCTTGTGTGTAAGCCTTTGTGCGTGAATATCTAGATATTCCCCTTTCTTTTGTATAGAGGAAAAGACAGAGCAATAGAACTAGAAACATGTTGCCCCCACACTATCTACTTTGTACGCTGTGCACACTGTACACTACTCTTACTCTTGCTACTTAAGTGCTTATACTATAAGCAGCTAGCTAAAAGAGCCTATTTAACACTTAGAAAAGTTATGTAGTATGTTAGTTATTTATTATTTTTTAAAAGACTTTATAAATAGCTGTAATATGTTACTTAAAAAGTATTATATTTTATTTAAAAGCTTAAAATATAAGCTATATCTAACATTCTTTAAACATATCTAAGTAGTGTTATTAGAAATATATTAGTAGTAAAAGTAAGTAACTTACGTGTGTGAGCAACTTGCCTGTGGTGGACGTTACATAGTCTTAGAGTTTGGAATAGACGGGCGACCGCAACTAGTGCTTGAAATGGTAGGTGGATAGGCTCTCATGTATGAGGCTTGGTGGAGGAGTAAGGCAAACTAGAGTCTAGTTGGCAGTGGCGAGTGAGCTTATATAAAGTTCTCTATCAAATCTTCCAGTCCAAATCTAGAGCAATTCACCGAGACTGGTTCTTAGCGCTTCACGGCGAAGTGGTATCTCCTAAAAGTCATCTATTCGCTATCAAATTTCATTGTAGTTGTAGCCTCGTTTTAGCCTTGCAAGGGGCATGCATTATGAGAGAAATCATATATTATGGACCAAGGGTCCATGGAGCAATATGATTAACATAGAATTGTGGCACGCCAAACCCATAGTTAATTAGGCAACTCATCGTAGAGAGCTCTCAGGCTCATAATACTACTAACAGACTATCCCATTAATGTGCAAACAGGATATTAGGGGTCCTAATGTCATCAAATCCGTCCTGTGCCCACAGTAGACCTCTTCCCCAATCACCCAAACCATCCAGAATGTGCTTCGGATGCGTCCCAGCCTAATTGAACCTGACCTATTAGTTGCTGAAGCTCAGTCAGAGCAGGAGCCTGATTAGAGACGCGCTCAGTGAGTGAAGGAGTAGAAAACTCACCTTCCAAATATGTTTGAGGCGCCTAGGGGGCGGAGGAGTGAATGGCTACCGATATAGGGCTGTTTGGAAGCTCTACTGTGAACTAGTAGTTAGTACCTCGCCACTGATGGCTCCTTGTACACCCGTGCGCTATTCAGGAGACTTTCTATTGCTCGCCAGTCGGTTCAGTGGGGTCCCAAAGACCTCATCCTCATCCTCAGAGCTGTAGGATTATAGATTAGGCTAAAAGTATTAGGAGCAATGGGATCATGGGCTCTAGTCCCTAGCGGCCCCATGAGGGAAGTGAGGTGGCTATTGCGTTTATATTCAGACCTAGCTAGAGCGGTGACGGCATAGACACGGAGGTGATTGATGGAGAGCGTTCAAAACACAGCTGCTAGCTGGGCCTACCTCTCCTAGTGCCAAGACATAAGCCACTTGGCCATCTAGGCATTCGTTGAAAAAAGCAACCAAAACGCCATTTACCACACTCACAATCATGCTACACCAAAGTCTGGGTATCAATCTCGGAAACAAATCCCAACCCGAGCCCGATTCCCAAGTCTAAATACTCTGTTCCATCTCTGTAATATACAGCTTAATATGACTCTCCATCTTGATATACTCATCATGCGCAGCATGGACTTCGTTTTCGATATTATCCTTGAGCTCAGCCATCTGCTTCCCGTTAGCTTTTCATCCTTCCATGCATGCACAGACTCAAATGCCAGCGAAGAATCCAGGTTAAGCATACCTTCTTTTCCGTTTGCTCAATTCTAACACGCCGTCTCTCCATCTCTCGGCCTTTCTCAGCCCTCTCCTCTGCCAACTTAGCATGAGTCTCGCGCAGCTCTTCCATGCGCCTCTTTGCCCGATCTGCCTCTTCGTCGGCTTTGTTGCGGAGTTTTTCAGTCCGGGCATTCACATTGCCAAGCTGTTTCTGGAGCAGTCGTTCCTGGCGTTCGACATCACGGACGTTGTTGCTGCGTTCTGAAAGCGCATCTTTGTGTCTTATTGCTTTTGCCAATTCCTCCTCTTCTTTCGATAGATCGGCTTGGACATCTGTAAGGAGACGGGTGCAGGCTGTGACATCAGCCGCCACAACTGTGAAGGAGTCTGTTGAAGTCTGCAGGGCTCGGGCCCGGCGATCTAAAGAGTCGATTTGCATCTTGTCCCCCATAAGCCTGTCGTTCAAATCACGCAGAGACTCTTCGAGTGCGGTAGGAGACTGTTGCGTGTACGGCTTCAACTTCGTGACATCTCTTTGCACAATCTCCTTCTGTTCCACTTTCTGCTGCAATAGCGCCTTTAGTCTATTTTGCTCTTCCCTCGCGCGCTCTAACTTCTCTGCCACAGCCTCTTGGCCCTTCTTCAGCTCCAGCAATCGGTTCTTCAACTCATTGTTGCGCTTCTCTTTCTCCTGCATGAGTCGCTGAGTTGCGAGACGATTGCGCTCGAGCCCGGCGAGCTGCATCTCCTTGGCCTGGTTATCGTGGTAGAGTTGTTCGATTCGTAGTTTCGTGCGTTCGGCTTTGTTGAAGTGCTCGTCGATGGCGGACGTTTGTGATTCGCGGAAGCGGATGAAGTTAATCATGTAGGAGAATATTTTAACAAGACGCTGGTGGGTGGGCTTGTAGAGATCTTGGAAGGTGAAGTCATGGATGCCGCACTAAGCACTGTTAGCAAATATTGTCTAACACATCTTCAGGATGAACGAGGATGAAAGGAAAGAAGGAAAGGATAGATCCTTACCTCCCGAAGTAGTCTCCTCATGACCACAAAGAAGCCCATAAGATCCCTCGTATCATTCGTAAAAATACGATCTGCATCCGGCCCACAGATGTCTTCCGAAGCAGCCTTCATCGCCGGCGCAACAGATTCACGCGACGTGTTCAACAGGATCTCGGCCAGCCATTCAAATATCTTCTGGATCTGCTGGGGATTCGGCTTCTGAAGATCTGCGACGGTCATGTGGATGCCAATGTCGGTGATGCAGCCAGCTATTTCGGAGTCGGGCTATGAATGGGTCAGTCAGAAGGGTTGTTTGGAGGGAATAGGGCCATGTGCGTACTAGCGTCATGAAGGCGTCACTCTCGTCCTGCTGGCGACCGCGCGGGTTTGAGGAGGCAGCACGCGGCGCGGCGCTCATGCGCGGATTGAAAGACATGCCGGCGGTGCTATATGGATGTAGAGAGTTTAGGGGGGGTGCAGAGGGTCGTTGGTGAGTCGCGATGGATGGTGCGGGTCCTTGTTTATCTTACCGAGGAACCAAAACAAGTCGTTGCTCTGTGCGCACAGACCATATGAACGCCGCAGGGTGATGCGAACATTTGATGTGGTGCATGGCAACGGGAATCGTAATAGAGATGAATTTATACTTCCGTCGACGCTTGGCCACTGTGTAGTCGTATCTAAGGTAGAAATACTATCTTGCATGCCAGCAGGCACCAAGCCCCTTTAACTAGCTAAACCTTTCAAATAACGTACCTCACAGGTGTGCTAGTGTCAGATTGAAGCACTGTTTCTGGGCTTCCTGAGATGAATGATGGGTTTGGATATGATGTATGGGATGATTAATTAATTGTATTAATTGTCCTTATTTATTAATCCTTTTTCTGCTCTACTTGTGTTGCTCAGCTTTTTGTTTTGCTGATCTGAGTCCCTCGCGCACTTGCCCTATGCGCGACTAGCCTGCAAAATGCTGCAATTTGCAGCAACATACTGTTTAAGCTTATTGCTTGTACTATGTAGCAGCTTTTGTCAAGCGTTCCTCCTGTCTTAACAGTAGGTGCGCAAATCTGACACACCCCCTCAGCTTGGACATGCTTTAAGCTGGTTCCTGATTGCGCAACCTTAGTATGCTTCCAGGGCTTCCATTCTTGCTTTAATCTCTTCCATATCCGCTTCCTGACTGACTATCCTCTCCCTGACGTTAACTAGCCAAATTTGCTGAAGAAAGCTTGGCTATTTGCTAACTAGAAGCGCTTTAGTAAGTCTGTCTGCAAGCATCTTGCTAGAGGGGACATAGACAACCTTAATCATTTGTCAAGAGACTTCCTGTTAGAGCTAGTGGTTATAGATGTTGACATGTTAGAGCTTAGTTTAAAGTTAAGATATCTCTTTGTTTACTAGTTAGATTATCTGCTTGTTGTTGCACTAGATTATAATAGTTAAATTAGGTAGCTTAACCTATAGTTTAACATACTATAACAGTTTATAAATGAATGCATAAGCGGAGCTTGTTTTAAGTCACTTATTAAACTCTTTCTAGAGAAGAAGACTGCATTAGAAGAAGCCTATAGAAGAAGACTATAAGCAGAGCAGACAATAAAAAGTAGTCTACAGACTAAAACCTATAAACTATATTCCTATAAATTCTACACAAAGACCTATATACCTATAAATGCTATGTAAGAGAACACCTCTTAGTAGGTCTGTCTACACAAGTACTTATTAGCAAAGTTAAAGTACTAGCTAAAATCCTAAGTAATGCAAATAACAAGCTGCACATCTTAAGCCTAGATAGTAATGCGCTTGCTATAGATAGCAGCTAGCTAAGTGCTTATAAATTAATAAGTCTAATACCTTATCTAATACTAATACATTAGCACTTACATTTTATTAAAGTTATAATAAAGGACTTAGTAGTTATTTATAATGCACAAAGTGCCTACTTACTCTAGCAGAGAGGTTTATTATATTAACATGTACACATGCTAGTAGTTACTCTTTAGTAGTAGTTAACTTAGAAAAGTTTAGTAAAAGGCTAGAATTAAAGTTATTTACATTTTTCTAAAGTAGAATAAATTCCTTCTTATGTTTATATTTAAGTAAATTAGTAGCGCACTCCTTGCAAGTACTTTATTAATTTAATCCTATGTTAAACTACTTTTAATTATAGGTAGTGCATGTATCTAACTTAATATTAAGTAGACCCTTATAGAAGTTGTTAATATAGCCTTTATTAACTTCTAGTATAGCCTAGTCTTTAAGGAATTTAACATTATTAAAATTTATAAGTACAGGCGCAGATAGAAAATTATACACACAGCGCTTAGCGTTTAAAAAGATATTTATGTTAATGTCCTTATCTAAACTATTACTAAGGTTGTTTTTATTTATACCTGCTCTCTGTAACTAAGAGGGTGTAGACTAAAACCTTTTCTATGTTAACAGTAGCTTCTAAGTACATTATGTACTTAAACTAATTAAAGTAAATAGCACAAGTAGTATATTAGAGAGGTTGCTTAATAGGCTAAAGATTTTATATTAAGGAGATTATTAAGGCGTCTGTTGTGTAAAAATGTTATAAAAAAGGGAGCTTAATAGGCTAAAGTTTATAAAAGGCAATACATGTGCTAGTTTTTTATTTATAGTATAAATATTAACTTTACTTTTTAATTAGTAACACTTTTAACATAAAGTCTTTTACTTGTTATTTTCTTTAAACATGTTATTTGCCTAGTCTAATAGCGTAGAACAATAACAACATAGGGGTACTAGAGGAGACAACAGCAGGATATAGGGTTGTAGTCTGTTATTTGTGACATATGTGATATTAGTAAGAGCGCGCCTCTTAGCTAGCAGTAGAGGTATAGGGCTGCCCTAGGTAGGGCGCTTCCTTGCCTAAATTTGTGTATTGTAGGGCGCACATTAAACTTTTTATTAGAGAAACGTCCTGTCTCTCTGTAGATCTATAGGGTGATAATAATTATTGCAGAGTAGGGGAGGTTTATTAGCGTTAAATAGCAGAGGTACTATGTTATAGGTTGTAGCAGGAGGTATTAGACAGGTATTAGACAACACGCGCAGCAAGGTTTTAGTTTTTGCGCAGGAAATAATTATCTAAGGATCTGCTGTTTTTATGCTTACGTGAGCTTAAAAAGGCTAAAAGCAGTAATTCTTAGCTGCTAAGCCCTAACTAAAGAAAACTAAAGTCCACAGAAAGAAGCAGAGCAAGCTCCGCTAATTAAGAAGTATTCTTATAAACATAGCTTCCTTAGCAACTTAGAACAGTGTAAGTAATTCTGCTTCTGTTGTTAATGTTATAACTGTATCTTATTTATTTACTTGCTATGCAATCTATCTGCTAAATAGTTAAATAACATAGCCCTAAGAGCTCTTTTTATTTAGTGTATTGTCTATAAATAATGTATTGCTTGCTACTATAAGGTAGTCTTCTCCTTCTAATTAGAGTGCGTACGTCTGTGTCGCATGTAGGTACAGGATGACTTAATCGGCTGCATCCTAATAGTTAGATGCGGGATTTGTGAGAAACTGTGCAAGGCGTGATGTAGCAAAAGCAATATCTAGTCTTGTAGTAACTGCTGTAAAGAGCAGAGATCTAATCTTCTGCTAATATTAATTTACTTCTAATAAGGTTACAAAACTAGATTGCAGCATAAGTTTAATTCTACTTATAGGTGTAGCATGCTGCAGGTTCTTTTTATTAGCTAGCCTAGCTATCTTATTAATATATAAGGCCTGTGACAGCTAAATTATTTATTGCTGTTAATCTTTAATAATCTTAACTCCTAGAAACTATTATAGGTTCTTGCCTCTTATTAGAGTATACTTCTCTTATAACTAGTCTACTACACGCTGTGCATCTGCTTTAGAGCCTTTCTTGTACGCAACAATAAGGTTGTCTACGTAGAAGAAGACAAATATTCTAGCTTTAGTTATGCAGCAGAGTTTATGTAAGACAGCTAAAAACCTAAGGCCTTTAAAAGTTGTTATAAAATAGTGTTACTAGAGTAGAGAAGAAATTTATAAGCTATATAGTACTTTTTAAAGCTTTAATATTGTACCTAGTTTCTAATAGCCTCTTAGCATCTGCATGTAGATATTGCAGTTAATTGCTGCATGTATAAACGCGTTAGTTACATTATATTGTTTAAGCTCTAGGTTAAAGCGTGCAGATATTACTATTAGCATTTAAAATAAGCGTCCTGCTAGGGTGGCAGCATAGGTGTCTTATGTAGTAATGTTTCTCTATTAATTACTGCAGACTACTAGTTGCGTCTTATATCTTTATAATCTATAGTGCTTGTCTAGCTTGTAAGTGTACACCTACATATAATCTAGGATCTGCTGTCTAGCTGCCTTAATTAGCTTTATCTAGACCTCTGTCTAGGATTTTATTATCTAATAACTGTCTAAGTGCGTTCTTTCTGCTGCTTTAAACATCTTATGTAGAGGGTGCTCCTCTAGTTGCTTTTAAGTTAATAGCAGAGGTAGCAGCTAGCTTCTATAAGGTGTTTTTCTTTTAGATAGTATTCTTATTAATGCTACTTTATTTAGCGTCTTACTGCTATGCTTTTCTACACTTCTAGATCTTATGCTAGCTATAAAGGCTGTAGCTTATAGTACAGTCTTTAACAACTTTATTTAGCTTAGCTTTAGTGCTGCTCTAGCTATTAACTACATAAGTAATGCTGCAGGTAGCAGAGTATTTAGAGAAAATAGATAGTTATCTCTAATCTTTCTTTCTTAATAGTAGCCTAGTAGGTCTACTTTATTAAAATTTAATGTATTATCTATAGTGTTGTCTTTATAAAATAACTCTATCTCTAGCTAATAACTAAGTGTTAGAAGCTTAATTATTCTAATATATATAGTAATTTTCTTTATAGTGTTGTGTATAAGGTTATCTATTAGGTCTTTAGGCTTACTGCTAAAGATTAAGTGTTTATTAAAAATAACATTACATGTATAAATTACTTTTACTAGTAGTAGTATCTATACATAGTAGATGTTTAATAATTAGTACTTAACTAGATATCTAATCTATGCCTTTAGGTCTAGCCTCTGTAGCTTAAATTTATTCTAATATGTGTTATTAGTTATTATAAATGCTTTATAGCTATAGGCTTTTAGATGTGTAAAGCTTAGCTTTTAAATTAACATAATAACTTTATTATTTAGAGCTGCTTATGTAAAGAAGATCTTATATAGTGTCTTCTAGTTATTAGCATAGTTTAGCGTCTAATTATATAGGTATACGCTAGCTCTAGTAATGTATAGCTATACATTCTATAGTAGGTTAGCATTTAGTTGTATAGCTTATAACTTCTTCTTGTTTACACCCTTTAAGCGTTTAGCTTCTCTGTTCTAGGCTTATGTATCTAGTGCTAAAGGCTTAATAGTTATTTTATGTAATGCTAGCTAGCGTTTTACCTCTAGTTTTACTATTATAATCTTATTATTAGCTTTAATAACTTTTATAGTAATGTTATAATAGTTCTTTAAAAAGAGGATAAAGATTATAAAAGCTTTAATAATTAATTTAGCAAGCTTATTATTTTTAAAGTAAAGGTTCTACTAGAGGCTAAAATACTTATTAGTAATTAGCATTTAACTCTACTTTTTTATAATGCTTTATGCTTTATATGCATAGAAATTAATTAACAGTCTTTTACTAGGTCTGCTGTTGCTAATTTATAGTGCACAGCTAATTTATTATTATATCTTAGCTCTGCTACATAAGTTACATTAGACTGTTGTAATTTCTTTAATTTACACCCCCTTAGCTTACTATATAAGGTGTTAAAGTGTAGCTAGTCTAAGGTGTCTAAGACGCTTATGCTATAGCTTTGTAGATACCTTTTATAGACTACATTTAGTTTTTATGTTAATTATGTGTGTATAATATAAGCCCTTTTATAGTAGATAGTACTCTAACACTTATTAGCTATAGATTTTTATAAGATCTCTAATTATTATCCTATCTAGGGCTTTTAAAGCAGTTAGCTCTGCTTATGTGTCCTACTAGATTCCTTTCTGTTGCAGTAGGCAGAACAAGACTAAGTTGCACAGCAGGTCTAAGCACAGTGCAGCGTTATATAGTACAAGACTGTATGCTTAACTGTGTGTTCTATGCTTACTTTTTAGGCTTAGTGTAATTAATCTATAGCTTTAAATCTATATATAAGAGTTTTTAGACTAGATAAAGTTTTTTAGTGTTAGTAAACAATAGTTGTAGATCTAATTAGAATTATTTATAATGTAGCATGTTAAGCCTAAGTTAAGGATAAATAATTTTTTTAGTAAATATTTATTTTAGTTTAAATTAACTATAGCTAGTAATGCAGCTGCCTTAACTTTTAATACTTTCTAGCTTTTAAGTTAGTTTTCTTGTATCTTTAGTATAAGTGTATGTAAACTTTTTAGAATTAGTATCTTTAAATTATGTCTACACTGCTCTTTTAGTAGGCCTTAAATTTTTAAGTTATGCTTACGCTTTAATGCTATAAGCTTTTTAACTCTCTTATTTAGCATCTACTAGTCTAGTGCTCTGTCTAGATAGACATAGAAGCAGTCCTTTAGTGCATAGATGTGTCTGCATGTAGGACATTTAGTGCCTCTTGTTTTAGTAGGTTTTTAGCTTAAAAATAACTTTTTATTATCTTTTTAATAATATTAATATTAAGGTCTACTTTATTTTCTTAACATTATAACTTTTACACTATAGGTGTCTTTATTTATGCTCTAGGTAGTCTTTCTACTTTTAGTAAAGTATAATAAGTTATTTATTATAAAGGCAGCTTTATACTTTCTTATATATATTAGATAATTTAACATTATATGTTTTTAAAAGCGCTTTATTATTTCTTTTTAATTTATGTCTAGTGTAAACTATTTACTTTCTTAAAAAGTTGTAGACTAATAAAAGGCAACTTTATTTATAGTAGTTAAAAAGTCTTTTATAACAGCATTAAACTGCGTTGTTTTTAGAACATTTTATGTCTCTACTTCTATAGCAGCGTAATTATACTCTACTAGCTATAGGTTCTATATGCTTATGTTTCTTAGCAGCTTTAGGAATGCATTATATTAGTTACGCACATGTTCTTGTTTAAATTAGTTATTAACGCCTACTATAGCTTTAAAGTTTGTAATCTACTGTCTAAGTAGTTAATCTAGAGAACAGCATGTACGCTGTAGATGCAGGCTAACTATTAACTAGATAAAGATAATAATTTATTAGAAGCTTAATTACTTTTTTTTATAATTATGTCTATTACTTTTATACTTGTTAGCTTTAATCTTATAGTATTTAATAGCTTCTTTAAAGGCTTTAATACTGCTTATTAATAGCTTATTTATGTGCGTAGGTGTTTTAATGTTAGAGGCTAGTAAAAACTTAGCTATTAGTAGCATCTCTAGAGCTCTTAGTTTAGAGATTATTTAGATAGTTAACTTAGAATCTACTTGCGGCTAGATGCTGTGCGCTACACATCTTAATTGCAGCTGCATCATCCAGGCTCTGTAGTCAGTGTGGTCTCAAAGGACGACTGTCGCGTCTTAAGGAGGCTAGGTGGCCATTTTGTATTAATAGAGGCACTAAGACTCTTAATTATTAGATTAAAGCACTATTTCTAGGCTTCTTAAGATAAATAATAGGTTTAGATATAATATATAAAATAATTAATTAATTATATTAATTATTCTTATTTATTAATCCTTTTTCTGCTCTACTTATGTTGCTTAGCTTTTTGTTTTGCTGATCTAAGTCCCTCGCGCACTTGCCCTATGCGCGACTAGCCTGCAAAATGCTGCAATTTGCAGCAACATACTGTTCAAGCTTATTGCTCGTACTATGTAGCAGCTTTCGTCAAGCGTTCCTCCTGTCTTGACAGTAGGTGCGCAAATCTGACAGCTAGCCACTCCGCTAAGACCCTACCAAATCCACACCTTATTCTAGTCTATAATAGCACTATTTACTCCTGTAAGGTGTAGTATTGTGTTCTATCCTATGTTAATACTACATCTACCTTCTCCTTGTAACGATTTGCATGAATCGTTCCATTCAAGTTTACTTGACAAACTGATATCCAAAGGTTCCTTGTATCTGCCCCGACTCTGCCCTAGCCCCTGCTGTACCCCTATTCCTCTAAGTATTTAGTTGCACCTCTTCTCCTAGCTAGCTTAGTAGTTTTCTAATATCCTCTTATATAAGGCCTATAAGTATTAATAGAATTCTTAGGTTTCTAAGTCTCTATAACGTACACTACAGACAAGTTGCTTACACACCTAAGTTGCTTACTTTTACTAAGACCCTACTAAAATACTCTTTTTACACTAATACATTTTTAATAACACTACTTAAATATGCTAAAAAATGTTAGATATAGCTTATACTCTAGGCTTTTAAATAAGACGCAACACTCTTAAAGCAACATGCTATAGCTATGTATAAAGTCTCTTAAAGATAATAAATAACTAATATAACATACTTTACAGGCAAGTTGCTTACACACCTAAGTTACTTACTTTTGCTAAAACCTTACTAAACTACTTTTTTTACACTAATGCATTTCTAACAACACTACTTAGACATGCTAAAAAAATGTTAGATACAGCTTATACTTTAAGCTTTTAAATAAAATATAAACTTTTTAAAGAAACATGCTATAGCTATATATAAAGTTTCTTAAAAAATAATAAATAACTATAGCACTAGATAACTTTTATAAGCTAATTCTATAGCTAACTTATAAAAGCTAGGTAATAATAAAAAGTAGGTAATTATTAAAACTATACTAAAGCTATATACATAAGGATTTTCCTCTTAAATAGCATTTATAGCTAATATAGCTAATTCTTTACACGCTAAGCATAATCTAGGGTATGTTAGCATAAACTAGCCTAGTATGTTTAGAAAGTGTTATTTTAAGCTTAAAGTAATATTTAAGTATAGTATAACTATAAAAAAGCTTTTTATAAAAGTTCTAAAGTAATTTAAAGTAAGTTTAGCCTTATAAAGAATATTAAAGCTAAGTAAAGTATTTAAAATAATAACATATATAACTTTAGTAAAATAAGCTTTATTATAAGCTAAATATTTATTAACTATACTTACATATAAAACTTTACTTTAAGCTTTAAATAACACTTTATAAACATACTAGGCTAGTTTATGCTAATATAGCCTAAATTATACTTAGTGTGTAAAGAATTAGCTATATTAGCTATAAATACTATCTAAGAAAAAAATTCTTACATATATCGCTTAAGTATAGTTTTAATAATTACCTACTTTTTATTATTACTTAGCCTTTATAAGTTAGCTATAGAATTAGCTTATAAAAGTTATTTAGTGTATTAGCTATTTATTATTTTTTAAAACTCTTATACATAGCTATAGCATGTTGCTTTAAGAGTGTTTTATTTTATTTAAAAGCTTAAAATATAAGCTATATCTAACATTTTTTTTAGCATGTCTAAGTAGTGTTATTAAGACTGTATTAGTATAAAAAGAGTAGTTTAGTAGGGTCTTAGTAAAAGTAAGTAACTTAGGTGTGTAAGCAACTTGTTTATAGTGTACGTTATTATTTTTAAAAAACCTTATATACAGCTATAGTATGTTACTTTAAAAGTATTATATTTTATATAAAAGTCTAGAGTATAAGCTGTATTTAATGTTCTTTTAGCGCGTTTAAGTAGTGTTGTTAGGAATGCATTAGTGTAAAAAAAAGTAGTTTAGTAGAGTCTTAGCAAAAGTAAACAACTTAGGCGTGTAAGCAACTTGCCTGTAGTGTATGTTACCTAGTAAAGTAAAAAAAGTATTTTTTTTCTATATAACACTTAGAAGCTTAAGAAGCCTTTTAAAAAAGCCTTTTAGAGTTTTAAAAGCTATAATTAAAAGTTTTAAGTAAAGTAGAAAAAAAGCCTAGCTAGAGCTTAACAGTTACATGTATAGTAATAGTAGAGTTAAGAGAGAAGAATAGACTAGCTTTAAAAAGTTATTAGAAAAGTTTTTTAAAAAGTTTTTTTATTTAAAAGCTTTTAAAGTTTTAGTTACCTGTCTATTACTTATAAAATATGTAGTGTAATATTTGTTTAAAAAGTTAATGTAATTTTAAGAAAATATAATTTAGGTAAGAAAGTAAGCTTTATATAGTTTTTTTATAAAAGCTTTTTTATTGCTTTTTAAGCAATTTTACTTTTTGTTTAGAATAAAAAAGCTATAGTAGTTCTTTAATTACAGTAGATACAAAAAGATAAGAAAGAGGTTAATGCTAAGCACCTAGTGCTAGCCTTATAATATAAACTATATATAGTGTTTTTTTTTTTACAAACAGAGATAGGCAAGTAGCGCAACAAGCATAGCAATAGTAGGCTAGATTAACTAGCATTAGAGTTAGCAGAAAACAAGAGAGATAAAAGCGTATAATAAAACTTAGAAGACATAGGTATTTATACTCTAAAATTGTAGCATAGAAAGTGTACCTAGACTATAGACTTTAGGTTAAAGCTTAGAGAGAAGAAAGTAGATGTTACAACTACTAGTTAGGTTAGAGGAACATGCTAAGACTCTAACTCTATAGAGAAAGAATAGACTAACGCTAGTAAGAGCACAGCCTACAGAGGTCACGTGACAACCTAAATAGATATAGTGTGGCCGCTAGGTTTAGCAAATTGCTACTATAGTCGCTAGCAGCCATAGCTAGAAACCAGCGGCTACAACAGCCGCTAGCAGGTATATAGTCTCGCCCTTCTTCTTGTAATGAGGTAGGCGCCCCGCCTGCCAAGCCGATACTATACGACTTTCCCCACTGTACTAAAAAGTACGCACGAGAATACTTAAGCTAAGTATTCTCGCATAGTATAATATATATATAGATAATGCTAGAGCTAGCACTAGAACTAGCGGTTGTCTCTAGTCTAGCCTAAACCTCTATAAGCGAGAGAAGGCCATGTGGTTGACTGTGCCTACCTCGTTATACTTCTACTATTAGAAGGTTGTAGTTATTCTTATCTTTAAAGCACAGCCTTAGGTATAGCAATATATCTAATATTCTTTTTAATATAAAGTGTATAGAAGATCTTTTTTTATTTGTAAGAGAACTAAAGCTACCTAGTTATCTTATTATACCTCTACTTTCTTCTACTCTTTGTTATCCTCCTCTCTTATTAGACTTCTAACTAGATTGTACAAAGAACTGTACACTCTTTTGCACCCTGTTATACGTTAGAGAAGTATCATCCTACTCTCTCTTCCTCTCTATACCGTCTCTATTCCTTAAGACCCTCCGTTAACGACAGAAGACCTCTAGAAATAGAGAAGTCGCAGTGAGATATTATAACAGTTTGTTAGGTAACTTTAAATAGAACAATTTATGTAAATTGTTACACTAACGTACCTAACAGGTTGGCCGGCTACACAGGTTAGCTGGCCACTTTTGCTAAGCCTCTACTACACTCTACCTATCTACATAATGCTTTAACAACAACACTAGATTAAATCTTTTAAAGGACGTTAGATACAGCTTACTTTTTAAGCTTTTAAATAAGACTTAAAACTTTTTTTATAACACACTATAGCTATCTATAATATCTCTTATATAACACTAAGTAATTAACGCGCTAGATAGCCTTTATAAGTAAAATGCTAGCCTAAATTAAGAAATCTAACTAAGCTTAAAAAGAAAGTAGTTATTAAGTATATACTTAAGCTTATTACACGCAGATTTCCCTTTAGGCTTATAGCTGTAGCTAATATAGCTAATTCCTTACGCGCAGAGCGCAATCTAGGCTAGGTTAGCTTAAACTAGCCTAGTATATAAGTTAAGCACTGCTCTAAGTTTATAATAAAGTTTAATTATAAGTATAATTATAAAAAAGCACTTTATAAAGATCTAAAAGTTATCTAAGGCTAGTTTTACCTAGTAGCTAATATAAAAGCTAAGTATAGTATCTAAAATAAAAACACATATAACTTTAATAAGTTAGGCTTTATAATAGGCTAGATATTAACTAGAGCAGTTATTACAGCTTTAGAAAGATAAGAATAGCTAAAGGTAATATAGTAAAGTAATAGAAAGTAGATAATAGTTATCTAAAGCATTAACATAATAAAGTAGGCTATTCTACTTTTTATTATCTTTAAGAGCTGCTATTACTTTTTTACTTAGTATAAAAAAAAATCTACTTTAGAACTAGGTTATTACAGTTTTTAAAAACAGCTAGATAATAAATAAGCTTAAGCTGTAGTAGTTAAAGCACTTTAATAAGCATATAAAAAAAGGTTATAGGCGCTTATTAGCTTTTTATTATTAATAGCTATAAAAGCTATAACTTACTTAATTTCTAGTAGTACTATAAAAAGAATAAAACTATTACTATTTATACACTTTTACACTTATTGCACTTTTTATAGCCTCTTAATATAAGTTGTTTTACCCTTTTAAAAAAAGTGTATAAGCGCTAAGCTAAAATTTTTATATATAACTAGATTACTTATATTATAAAACTTAAGTTTCTACTATACTTTATACACGCCTATAATGCAGTAATTACTTCTAGTAATATCTAAAGAAAGTTTTAAGGCGCTAGTTTAGTCTTATTTAACCTAGAATAGGTTAAAATAGCCTTTAACATCTAGTTATGTACTTTATTACTACTACTACTTATTAATAACAAGCTTTAGTAGTTATAAACCTTAAGTAATACTCTTAAATTTAAGTTATAATTAATGCTTATAAAAGTAAAAATTTAAAGGCATATAAATAGCTTACTAATGTCTATAGTAAAAGCTTTTAAAAAAGTTTTAAAAGGGGTAGTAATTATTGCGCATAAGCTAGTGTTAGCGGAAAAAAAGATTATAAAGCTTTAAGTAGTAAATAAGGCTGCTACATAACATAGATTATATAAAAGGAAGTAAATTTAGGCAAAAAAGACTTTAATAGTTAAGGATAAAGCTTATTTAACTACTCTAAAGGAGTTTAAAGCGCGTAGTAATAGAAAGAAGCTAAAGACATAAGTGCGCGCTAAAGAAGGTAAGCTAAGTTAAAGGTAATATAAGTAGTGTAATTAGACTAGGCATAACTTATATACATGTAAGAAAGTAGTAAAAGTAGACTCTAAATAATATCTTATGTTGTATTACTCTATACAGGGCTAAAGTGGGCTGTTTTGCGCTAGAATAGGGTTGTAACGGCGCAGGCAAGACAATGGGTCCGAATGCGGTATGAATCCACTCAGAGGCATATGGGAGTGCGTGGGGACTCAGAGACCTGGGAATACCAATGACACCTATAGGCCTTGTACGTAGGATATCAGAAAACTACCGAGCTAGCTACAGGGGCAAGGTGCGACTAAATACATGCGGGAATAGGGGTAACTGCAGGGGACTGGGTCGAGTCATGGTCGGGGCCGATACGGGGACCCTTCAGATAGGATCCGAGCGACCCAAGATGGAACGATTCATGAGGATTGTTACACTACCCCCCCCCTCTGTAGACTAATAGTCCCTATTAGTAGTAGTTATAGTACAAAGTATTGCTGTTATATCCTCTACATTCTTAAAACAAAACTAGTCTAATTTAGCTAGGTGTCCTTGCTAAGTATTCCTTTATACTGCTAGCAGTGTCCTTAAAGTTGTAATACCTTTATATATAACTATAAATTTACTCCTTACTTTTATACTTTATTGTCTGCTAAGTAATCTATGCCTTTTATACTAGCTTTAAAAGCCTTAATTTACTTATGTAAGGCCCTTAGAGGTCTTAGCTAATTTAGATGCTTATTATAAAAGGCCTTTAGTTTATAGGGAGAACTTATAAAATTTAAAGCTTTATACTAAACTAGATTAAGGTTGTGTCCTACTTATTTTACCTAGTACTTAAGCGTTTTTTAGTAGAGCTTACTAGCAAGTATTTTCTTTACTTCTTACTTCTCTACTTTATTAATAGTAATTCTAGGGGGTTTTAAAGGTTCTTGTTTTAAAAGTAGATCCTAAGAGTCTTTACAAAGCATATTTAGTGTAAAGATGTTATGTATCTTTAACCCTAAAAGTAGCTTTAGGCAGTATAAGTTACTAACTTACTTAAGTACTTTAAAAGGACTTTTTTATTAATTAAATAGTTTTTAGCTAGGTCTCTAGACAGCTAGGTTCTTTATGCTTAGGTAGACTATGTTGCTAACCTTCTAGTTAACTAGCTAGCAGTAGCAGTTAACTACAGTTTACATCTAATCCTAGGCCTTTTCTATATAGGTCTTTGCTAGCTCCTAGGCTGCGTGCATGTAGGTTGCTAATACTAAGGCATCCTTCTAATTTAACTTGTCTATGGCTGTAATAAGATCTATAAAATGTTTCTAGTTCTAGCTTTAACATAGTTTAGAGCTATATAAGACTTAATATAAAAACATTTTAATTATTACATAAAGTAAGGTTATCTAAGCCTAATTAATTAAAGGCAGTAAGAAACTCTAGTTATCTTAGTAAAAAGATATAAAAGGCCTTAGTTTTTAATTAATATACTTATTTATAATCTCTATTTAGCTATCTATTTTCTTATAATAGGCAGTAAAGAGCTTAACTTTTACACTTAAAATTTAATAGAATTTAGACTAAAAACTAGATATAAACTAAGGTCCTTAATTAAAAATAATAGTTTTAGGTGTGTAGCTAAAATAGTACACTTATTAAATAAATAAAGCAGCTATTCTTTAGGCGTTAATTATTTTATAGTAAGGGATAAAAATAGCTTGTTTTAATAAGTAATTAATTATAACTATAATCTAATTATATCTAGACTTGTCTTTAAGGAACTCCTTAAAGTTAATGCACAAGTGCTGCATTAGTTAAGCAGGAATTAGTAAGGGGTAGATAAAGCCTAGGGTTTAAGTTTATTTTAAATAAGCCTTATAACAGGGGAGGTAATTCTATACATATTATTTATAAGTAGCCTCTATACTCTTTTAGTAGTACTTTTAGGCTAGTAACTAATAGGTCTTAGTAGCACTTAAGTGTGCTAAGGATACTTAGTTGTAGACTTTTTAAATAAGTTAGGTACACAGCAATAAGTCTACTAGCACATATAAGCAGTTAGCATAAAGGAGTAGTCTATTTCCTATTTAATAATAGTAAAGTAAGAGTTCTTACTTTTATGTAAAAAAAGCTTAATTTTTTTAGAGTAATATGTTAATTAATTTTAAAAAATTTAAAAATATAACCTAGTCTAGTCTTTCTATAATGTTTAGTGTAGCTGCTTAAGTTATTGTTTAAGCAATGTAGTACTAGGCTAGTTTAGAGTTAATTTAGGGGTGCAGTTAGTGCAGTTTTAGTAAGACTCTTAACTTATTATTAGTTTAAGCTGCTCTTAAATTTTCTATATCTTATTTATAATAACTAAAAATGTCTGCCTTAGTGTTATTTTTACTAGGGGTGTACTTAATTTAGAAGTAATACTAAGCTAACTTTTTAGCCTAATAGGCTTAATAAGCATTTAGCACCTTTATTATTATAAAGTACTCTAATAAATAATAATTAGTATATACTAGAGTGCTTGTTGCTATAAATGTAAGCTTAGCTCTTTATTATTTAAACACTATAATAATTATAAATAGCTCCTTGTTGTGTATCTCCTAGTTTAGCTCTAAACTAGATAGGACCTTACTATAAAATAATATAAGGTACTAATTTCTATCTACTTATTTCTAAAAAAGAACTTCTGCTACTACTCTATTAAAAGTGTTAGTTTTAATTTTAGTTTACAACATAAAGTTAAAATAGTAAAAGGTAAGTATTTTTAATAGTTTAAACTTTAGCTTTTTAAAAGCTACATTACACTCTAAAGTCTATATAAAAAAAGTAGTAAGGCTTTAAAGCGTAATAATTAGTTTTACTATATAAAAGAATTTTAGAATAAATTGCTAATAAAATCTAGTAAAGCCTAAAAAGAATTTTACACCTGTTATAGTAGTAGGCGCCTACTAGTTGCGTAGCACCTCTACTTTCTTTAAGTTAACCTCTAGTCCTTTATTTAAAAGTATATAGCTAAGATACTTTATTTAAGTAATATAAAATTTACTTTTTTTAATCTCTACTTATAATCTTGCTTACTAAAGCTTTTCTAAGACTTTTTTAATATAAAGGATATAAGTTGCTTTATTTTTAAAGTAAATAAAGATGTTATTAAGATAAGTAATACAGAAATTATCTAGATAGTTAATTAATACATTATTTATATAGCGCTAGTAAGTTACTAGACTATTACATAATCTAAAAAGTAAGACTTTACACTTATAAGTTTTATATTATGTTTAAAAAGTAGTACACTTTTTAGAGCTTAGATCTATTCTAATCTTATTAAAGGCTGCGTAAATATTAAACTTAGTAAAGATTGCTGCCTTAGTAGGTCTTAACAGGAGTTTGTCTATGCACAGTATTAGATACACATTCTTGCAGGTAAAAGTGTTAAGTTTACAGTAATTAATGTAGATATTTAAGTTGCTATTTAGTTTTTATACATAAAAAATAAAAGATATAAAAGGGCTCTAACTTTACTTAATAAAGCTATATTTTAGATTATTTATAACATATTTCTTTATTACCTCTAGCTTCTTAAGGTTCTGTTTGTACAACAGACTGTAACTGTTAGAGAGAGGCTCTGTAAGGACAATCTTGTAGTTATATAGACAATGTACTAGTAGCTAGTAAGCTGCTGTGTAGCTAAATACATCTTAGTACTAATAGTATTTAAAGGGTAATTAAAGGTTTACTAATACTTTAGTTTTATGTTTAGTGTTTAACTATAAGGCTTACTTATCTTTAATTAACTACTTAATTTTATAAATAAAAGTTAAAAAGAACTTATTCTTTTTTCTTTTTATGTTAAAATAAAAAGCATTTACTAAAATTAAAGTAATAGTAGCTAAACAGACCTTTTTTAGACCTATTCTAAACTTCTTAATAAATAGGCAGAAAAATAATTTAAGTATCTTTAAACTATAGATAATAGAAGATCTATATAATTTTAGTAGCCTTAGCAAACCCTTAATGCAGTAGATTATTAGGCTGCATAACTACTAAAATTAGTCCTTTTTTTATAGTGTGTTGCGTTGTTTAATATCTAGCTCTACTTTTTTATTACGCGTAAGCTAGGTTAGTTGCATAAGTAAGGGCAGCAAAGGTTTATAAGTAGGTAGATATTTACTAGGCTATATAATCTAATTTCTTTTTATATCTAGATAGAGTTTAAAACAACATAACTATTTAATGCTAATAATATAATCTTAGAAGCTAAGGTCTATAATAATAAAAAGGCAGTTTTAGATGCTTCTTCTATTAATTTACATATACAGGCAGATATACTAGTAGATAGGGACTTAGATCTAATCTTAAAAGCCCTTAACTATAACTTTAAATAGTAAGTGTTAGATAGAGATATAAAAGCATTAGAATAATAACTTAGTAGTTAGTAAGTTAATAAATAAAAAACTATAAGCGCTAGTATTAACTAAAAAATTTAAATAGACTTTAATGCTTTTTAAATATAAAATAGTAAAAACTTAAAAGTATTTTCCTTTAAATAAGTGTAATAGATTAATATTTAATAAATTATACTTACTTAAGCCTAAAATAAAAAGTTTTTTTAAGTGTTACTATTTTTTATCTAGAAAGCATCTAGATTAAAATTATTTATGTTTATAAATTCTTTTTTAAAATCTTACTACTCTACCTTTATTTTTTATACTCTAGAGATAGGGCAGTTGCTAGTAAAATGTTTTAGTTTTCTATAATTATAACAGTTGCTAGAAGTTGTCTGTCTTTCTAGAGCAGGTGTCTAGCTAGATTGTCTATAGGTAACTAAGGTAAACTAGAGTACTAACAGAGGTGCAGGTTAGAGTGCACTAGAATAGTATACTGCCTTAGATGTATTACTAGAAACTTTCTAAGACTAATCTGTACTAGGTCTAACAGTAGACTATTAGGTAAGATTAACAGTTTACTTTAAAATAGCAGAGGTATTTCTTCTTTCTATGTTGTAAGCTATTAAGTAGGCTACTATAGTCTTAAAGAAGCCTTTCTAAGTGTGCTTAAAACCTAAGTTTAGTACTTTTAGACTAGGCAGTATTTTTTTTTATAAGTAAAAAAACTATTTTAACTTTAATATAAACTCTTTAACAGCAGCACTAATAAAGTAAGCTTTAAAAGTAAAAAACACTTCTTTTTTACTTATTTTTAGAGTCTAAAACGCCTGTTGCGCCTTTATCTTTTTATTACTAGTAATAAAGTATATTTATAAAAGCTTAATTATTTTTTTTATGTTTCTAAACTAAAAGTTGTCTAATTTAGCTAGGTATCTAGGCTCTAGGTATTCCTTTGTAATACTAGCAGTGTGTCCCCATACTAACGCTATGTGTGCGCGCTTACTCTAATAGTAATCTGCATTAATATTAAGTCTATCTATAATAGAGGCTTACTATTATTTAAATATAAGTTCTTTACTATCTGTAAGGTTCTTAATCTTAGGCATATATTTAGTAAAGTAGCTTTAAAAAAGCTTAAAAGTGCCTAAAAAGTCTCTTACTATTAGAGTAGCAGAAGTAATTTAAGGCATTATTAAAAGTAATTTAGTAGTTAGTAAAAAATAATTAGAACTAATAGTTTTTAATCTAGTTAGCTATTTAATTTATGCTTTTAATTAAGCAACTTAGTCTTTAAAAGCTATACTACTAGAGTTTAACTCTAAATCTAGTAAGTTTTTAGCTTTAGGTCCTATAAAAAAGGGTTTAGCTGTTAAGGTTAGTAGTAGTTTAGTTTTAAAAGTAAGCATCTTGCCTTAGCTATAGCTAGAATAAGTTATAGTCTTTATAATAGAATCTAATAGTAGTTAAGAGTTAGGTATTAGTAGTTATCTCTAATTCTAATAAGTTATTAGTAGTTTCTAAGTTTTTACTTTAGCGCACTTTTTATAACTTTTCTAAAGGTAATTTTAATTATAGGGGATAAGAAGTTCTAAACCTAAAGGCTTTAGTTAATAAAAAGTTTTTAGGATCTTATCTATACTAACTAAATAATTTAATGTAATAGTGTGTAAAAATAGTAACTTAAACTAAATTAAACACTTCTTAGAACTTAGACGTAGTTAAATAAATAATTAATGTAATATTATAATAAAGCTGTTACTAGTAAAAGTAAGTTTTCTAATATAATATAACAGCGCAGGCAAGACAATAGGTCTAAATGCAGTATAAATCTACTTAGAGGCATATAGGAGTGCGTAGGGACTTAGAGACCTGGGAATACCAATAACACCTATAGGCCTTGTACGTAGGATATTAGAAAACTACTGAGCTAGCTACAGGGGCGAGGTGCGACTAAATACATGCGGGAATAGGGGTAACTGCGGGGGACTGGGTCGAGTCATGGTCGGGGCTGATACGGGGACCCTTCGGATAGGATCCGAGCGACCCGAGATGGAACGATTCATGAGGATCGTTACAAGGGTAGTTTTAGTAGGGGCTTGGCAAAAGTGGCCGGCCAACCCGTTAGGTACGTTAACCTACTTTTATAGTAATTTAATATAGAGCTATTAAGTTAAGTTATAAGTTTAATTTAAGTTTAATTTAATTTAATTTCAAAGTTTAAAATTAGCTTAAATATAATGTATAGATTTAGCTTTAAAATACAACTTTAGAAAGCTTTTTTAATTATAGCTCTACTACTATTACTTTAAAACTTATTAGACTTATGTTAAATAAAAGTATGTCTTTTAACTAACAATCTTAGACCCTTACACTAGGTTTTTTTTTAGCGTTGCGTTGTTAAGTTTCGTTAGTTAGGAGACTAGCTAGCACATAGTTAATTTTAGTGGGGTTCATAGAGCTTGCATGCAGCAAAAGTGGACACCAAGTAATTCCCTGACAGAAATGCCTGCCGGGCTTGATAAATTTCAAATACATCCCCAAGTCAGAGTCTTTTAGAGTCACAATGTCAATCCGATGCTACTGTACAGAAGGCTATCCGATCTCTCACACTTGCACACCACAAGCGAGCAACACAGTATGCCTCAAAAGTGATGGTGTGCTGTCTGGTCTAGTTAGAGAATAAAATCTCCCTTATAAATATCAAAGCTATAGCTTATTATCCCACACAGTAAGCGTTTCCAAGGACTAGGTTACTGCATTCGGTGTTTACACCCCTATTCAGTTGGCGAAACCGGCTGACGATGATGCCATATTGAGTGGCAATCGATTCGCATGTGTCACCTGTCGTACTTGTTAGATGATATCCGCTGCGAATCAATGCAAAAGTATTCTTACCCTGCTTGTACACATGCCACTTTGTACATGTCGGGCTAGTGCCAGACTGCGTTGGGCCCGGCGGACCTGCGGACGTGGAGGACGATTTGCTCGATGTGGGAGATGGTTTCAGCGTGCTCGTTATTGGCCTCGAAGAGCTGGTGACAGATGGCTCTACCCACACTCGAACGCAATATGCCATGCCTGCAACCAGATTTCCACACTGGCCGTTGATCGTAGGGTTCCATTGGCGGAAGGACGAGTCAGATATCTTGTACTTGGCTTCAACCACGGTGCAGGTATCTCCGGGACCAACTACGTGCCATTTGTTGCAGTTATCAGGTGTACCGGTGCTAGTGGGTGCTGGTGGAGCAACCCACCCATCGGGGATTATCGTAGAAATCGTCGGGTAGCAAGAGGATGCAATATTGGTCGGGCTAGGCAAGATAGCGGCAGTCGGCTCAGGATGACAGTAGGGATCCCAAGATTCAATGCATTCGACGTCAAGATCCCAGGAGTGTAGGTGATATTCATCGTCGGCCAGTCCCGCGTCCCAGGAAGGATCTTCTTCCTTAAGAAAAGGGCAATTGGAGATGCGAGCTGCAATCGCAGTGACGGATTCGTGAGGTAGTGCCGTTCCCGTGCGCGTTGGTATCGATACCAATTCAGTTGGGAACAACCATGAAGTTGTAAAGTTCATGGAGCTAATGGGTGCATTTGGCACGGTGCCCCAGCTATAGGTCGATTCTGGTGTCTTGCTGGTCGTGCTCGGAGGTGTTGGAGTGCCCGCAATTGGCGTGAACAGTGTCGTTGATCCCGGCGGAGAGATGCAAACATATTTGCCTGCCATAGATGCTAGATTTCGACATTCGAACCCGATGGTTGGATTCCAGCTAGTGAACATGAGCTGGTCTACACCACTGCCGCTGGCCTTGATTAAAGAGCTACAGGTATCGCTGACAACAACTTGGCGAATCACACATTGCGCAACGTTGTCAAGACACAGCACCTCTCCCCCTTTGAATGTCTCATTCATCGCCAAAGGAAGGTTGTTATATGTTAGGAGACGGTCGGTCGACACGGAGAGACTTTTGGCAAGTGAGTTGGCGGTATCGCCGGCCTTTGCAGTGGTTTTAGTCGTGCATGTAGGTCTGTAGAGGTCAGAGACAGAATGTCTGCGGCATCGAAAAGACTCACGTCGGCCCGGGCGTTCCGACCGGTGTAGTTGGCTTGACAGGGTATGAGGTAGTCGGTATACCGCAGGATTGCTTCAGTGAATTGAAATCCTGGGGCGTCCATCCATTATCGCTCTCTAGCGGCTCGCCGAACCCCAATTGTACTGTCTTCATGTAACAATCAGAACACAACTTCTCTGCTGTAATGTTGCTGAGCACGTCTTTGCAAAAGCCTCCATTCCGTAAACGCTGGAGATATTAGCAAGAAACCGCCAATCTTCCGATAGAATACTTATCTTGGAGGCATGTTAAGTTGTACCTGAATACCACTTCACCAGCGAGGTTTAAGGGTGTGAGTATAGTGTACATGGTGTCGTTTACGGCGGTAACGTTCACACTACCTGTTCCACAAGTCGAAGAAGCTTTGGAATACATGGCGTTCAATGCTGCCCCACAACTGGATGTGCATATTTCGCTCAATGAAGATGCTGGAATGAATTCCACAGGATACTGTAGCATATCTGAGCATTGTGTAATGTTTTCCGCCAAAGCTGATCTGCACGCGGCTCGGACTGACGCAGGAAGGTGCCCAGTGGACGGAATAACACTGAAGGATACCACGAAGCCGAAAAGAAATAAAAGAATGTAGAGAAGCATTTTGATAGAGACAGACAGAAAGACTATTTGCTAATAGCCTCAACAGTGAGCGAGCGACTGAGTTCAGCAAGGGAAAAGCTCAGAGAAACAGAGAAGCAGGAGGACGTCCACACTCTCGCGCAGCATGATCCATTGTATCCGCATACCCTTTCAGAATCCTTCAGGGTGGCCTAATAGAATCTATCGATACAGGGTCACGAAGGATGATGATCGGGCCGCATCACACGGGGCGAACATCTGTCGGCCACTAGCTTGGGCGGCACGCCGGCGGGGCGGGTCTTGGCCCCTTGGCGTAAGATCTGGGTACTTTATCTCCCCGTCGGGTAACGAAACGGTAATTTACCAGACCATAACGGCAAGGTTTCAGATCCTGATCCTCTGCCAAGAGCAAGAATTTCATCTGACAACCAACTCCAACGCTTTAACGACCACACCTCATTCGTGGAGTTGAGTTTCCAGCAGGGCGTAAAAGTGCTATCCTGATTGAGTCTTACCAGATACGAGGTCGAACTTCCCGCCCCTCTTCGTGCGGCATGATTCTACACTCGGTTAAGGCGAACCCCTCTACAGGGGTCGATCACCTGTGCGATGGCGACCACTCTCTATATCCCATCATGATGCTCGAATTGGTGAAGAGCAGTTCTGTCCAGAGAACGCTGCGCTCTGTCGTTTTACGTTGACGGTCAGGTCTTTCCTTACGCCTTCCGTCAAAAGTCCCTCTTTGACACACTCATTTTCACTCCTTTGCACTCATTCTCTATCACTTCTGCGTATTGTTGTTGTCAGCTGTGAGTGACTCGCAAGCGTTGCGATAGCGTTTGTCACAATGACTTCTACACTCTCGTTACGCTATCTTCTAGCATTACTTTTAACCTTATCAGTCGTTTCTTTTGTCTCTTCTCAGCAAGGGGCTACCTGCGATGCCGAAAACAAGTGCAAGGTGGGATGCTGCTCTAAACAAGGCAGTTGTGGTTTTGGAGATGATTGGTGCGCGCCAAACAACTGTATCGGTACTTGCAATGCTACCGCCGAGTGTGGCCAGTGGGCGAATCCGAAGGGCAAGGAGTGTCCTTTGAAGGTTTGCTGTAGTCGCTGGGGCTTCTGCGGGACAACTGAGGAATTCTGCGCAACGTCATCGAATAGGAATGAAAGCTGTCAGAGCAATTGTGCTAAACCAGAGCGCAAGAAATGCGCTTCGTCGTGGAGGAAAAGACGCATTGCCTACTACGAATCCTGGGCCGATACCAGGGATTGCGACTCCTTCAGGCCGGAAGATATACCCGTTCATGCACTCACGCACATTAACATCGCTTTTGGAGGCATCAGCAGCGATTTCAAAGTCACGATTGACAGCTCAGGGATCATATCTCGAGTCGTTAAGCTGAAGCGTCAGAACCCAGCACTCCAGGTCATTCTTTCCATTGGCGGTTGGACATTCACCGATCCCGGTGAGTACGCTTCTTAGTTGACCAATGTTACCTTGTACTGATTAGATCTGTGACATAGGCCCTACGCGAGACGCATGGACGAACATGGCTGCCAGTTCTTCTTCTCGAGAAACCTTTGCCAAGAGTGTAGTAGAGACCTTGGAGAAGTATGCACTGGACGGCATCGATTTAGATTGGGAGTATCGTAAGTTCTACCACAGCCACAATCAGACACTGTGGTGTTAAACTTTTTTCAGCTGAAGCGGATGACCGCGGTGGCCATAAAGCGGACTTCGACAACTATGTCTACCTTCTCCGCGCCATAAAATCCCAATTCGATGATCGCAATCCTTCCTGGACGCTCTCCGTTGCAATACCGGCTAGCTACTGGTACTTGCAGCACTTTGATGTGAACAGCATGCAGAGCGAAGTAGATTGGTTCAAGTAAATACTCTGTCTTGAGACATAGAAACTAGACTGATCTCATTAGTATGATGACATACGATCAACGCGGGAAATGGGATCAGAACAATCCGTGGACTGGACCATATGTTTTCGGCCATACCAATGTCACTGAGATCGAGAGCGGCCTCGATCTACTTCGGCGCAATGATGTCGACTTATCCAAAGTCAACCTGGGGACAGGTAAGGTACCATATTGTAGTCTCAAGCCATGTTTTCTAACGATGTACAGGATTTTACGGACGGACCTTCACCCTGGCTGACAGCAAATGCAATACGCCTGGATGTGTCTTCGCAGATGCCGGTGCAGCAGGCGAGTGTTCCGGTGAACGTGGTATCCTTTCCTTTAAGGAGATCATGGCAAGATCCAAACGTCTGAACGATAAGAAGATCGTGTACGAAAATGCCACTGGAGTAACGTACATGGTGTATGATGATACACAATGGATTACGTATGACGATGCCAAAAGCTTCGCTAAGAAGCGAGAGCTTCTCGACAGCGAGTGCTTGGGTGGTGTCATGATATGGGCCATTGATCAGGATACCCCGGACTTCCAAGCACTGTCGGCACTCCTTGGAGATGAGTTCGTGACAGGGGCTCTCATAGAGGGGGGAACCCTTTCCGACGAAGAGAAGGATGCTCTTGCTCAAGAGCTCGGAGGCCTTACTGGTGATGGCTGCTATGTCACGATGGGTTGCTCCGGCCCCGGTAGCAGCGGCAAGTTTAATACGTGCGCAAAAGGCGACATCCCAATCGAGCGGTTACATGCCCCTGGCGGAGCGGCGGGAAATGTTTACTCAACCGGAAACTTGGCTCAGGAGATTGAGTCGTGTGCAAAAGGGCAGTGGAAAACAGTGTGCTGTTCGCCCAAGAGTCCAGCGGTCAACTGCAAGTGGGTTGGAGCTCCCGAGCGCAGTTCGTTCTATTGCGATGGTGGTTTCGAAGAGAAGACATGCGGGGATGGCCGTTACGAGTTGGTCACGGATCAGTACACAACCTACGAGGGTGGTGCGAAGTGCGCTAGCGGAGCGCGATCCTTATGCTGCGATGCTGCCTCCGAGCTTCAACAATGTCATTGGTCCGACTGCCAGACGGAGTTGAAGTGCCCCTCAGGCGGACCCCTCACCTACCGAGGAAACGAGGCCGGGGGTAAGCCATGCCCCAAGGGGCAATATCAATCTTATTGTTGCCCTATTGCGGGCATATATCAAGACTGCCAGTGGAAACCGAACGTACCAACACCAGAGAAGAACAATGGTCAAACCACGTACTTCTCATCGACGATGCAGCAGTGTATGGATACGAAGTGCCCCAAAGGCCAAGTTACCATCGCCAAAGCCACCCTGCCAGAACGGCCAGCTGGCCTACCAGCACCCTGCATGTCGTACAATCCAGGAATCGAACATCTCTTTTGCTGCGATCCTCTGAGGAACGTCACACTTCCATTTGATGTGAAAAAGATCTTTCCGCATCCTCATGGGTTCGACGTTGTATATGAATACAAGGACAACGTAAGATCATCCGCAAGCCTATATTTCTGTCCCTTGAAACTAACTATTTGGTAGTACGGCAACAACGACCATGATCCGCACGGCCCGGATGAGACTGACGTCGGCGACGATCCCTATGGATTCGTTCTTCTCGACGGAGACGAGGGTGCCTTGCAGGGCAATTTTCCCAGGGACTACGTATTTGTCCATGATGACGACGGAACAGGCAATCCTATCAAACGGCGTGAGACCCTCACCCGTGACGATCCAGATCTCATGGACTGGACCTTCGAGCACGAAGAAGGCACTCATCTCGTCTACTGCCGGTCAGGACGCGAGGAGCATTGTGAGAAGATTTTTATGGACAACGCATACGATACCATTATCGCTTTGCCACGACACATTGGGTAAGTGTTTACTTGGTTGTCATCCGACTAGCATGCCTCGCAGCAGCTAGGCGAGTTACAACGACACAGCCGAGTGTGATTCGCTAATTCGACCGTAGATCAGGTCCATTCGCACGTGTCGTTTCCATGGACCCAGTCGACGAGACAGAATTGCCACCATATCACATTCGGAAACGCTCAGCAGCTGACCATACCTCAAGGGTGTATAAGCTTGTCTTCGATTACCATTTTGAAAACATCCGGCGTGAGGATCAAACCGTCAATATCCGAATTGATTACACTAACTTAGTTCCCTACTGGGACGATATGACTGGCACAGAGTCTCCCAAAGGGACTACCAAGCGTTCGCGCCATGAGAAGCGATTCTGGGGAGAGCTTACTGATTGGCTCAAACAACTCACTCGTGTCCAGACATCCGACCAAGGCAAGCTACCTATGTCACTGCACAAGAGAATGCTCCTGTACCGCAAGCGGGCACAGTGCGCAAGGGGCAACACCGTCTTGAAGGCTGGCTTGGATGTCACGCTCGATGCTAAATTTGACATGAACGCACGATGGGCATATTATGCCCAAGGTACCATTGTCCCCTTGAACGTGGAGCAAATCTACGCTTATTTTGGTGTGTTTTTTTTCCCAGGCTCATCCACTCGGAATGTTTGCAGCTAACAACCTGCCGCAGAGATGGAGCCTGTAGCTCAAGCAACGCTGGAGGTTGAAGGCAATGCAGAGATCGAGTACAGGATGAAGGAGCGTTTAAAGATCATTGATACTCTATCATATCCGGGTCTCGCTATCAAAGGGTACACCTTGTCGCGCCGTTTCATCTATGCTATAGCTAACTGGAGCTCAGCATCGCTGCTATTGGGCCAACGTTGGATGTCTATGGCGAAATGCGGGCCAAGGCAACTGTGGCCGGGTACGTCCTTTTGAAACTGACCTCAAATTACGGAAATCAAGCCTGCTAACAGTGTATAGAAAGTTGAAAGCTGGCGCGAAGATTACGTTCCCGAGATACGAAATATACTTCCCACAAGTGAAAGAGGCGGAGGCAAGACAGAAATTTGATAAGCCTGCCGAGAGCGCGGAGCAAGGATCGAAAGGAACAGGTAGGACGCAGCAGTCACATCCCGCCATGACCCAACTACTGACATGATTTGATAGACTTTGAACCAATCCTTGATGCTTCCGTGCAAGCATCGGTTGGTGTTGACCTGTTAATCACCCCAGAGGTCAATCTGGGAATTAAGGTTAACACACCCAGCGTCAAGGGTGACATTGTAAACGCGCAGGTTCGTCCAAAGTCTTCCCGATTGCCGATGAGACTTTTGGGGGAGTAATTGGTTTTCTTACATAATGCAGATCGTTGGTTTCATCAACAACACTTTCCGATTCGAAGTGATAGGGAAGGGACAAGGGGGCATTGGGAACACGCCTGCAATATCATACGATATCTTCATCAAATATCTTTACAACTTTGGAATTGGCGGAACAGCCACGTAGGTGATCCTGCCCACTTGCTCGTGTTCTCATTCTGAGCTCACTATAGGTTCAAATGGTTGGGTAATTATGCACTGAAGCGTGAGTATGCCCCATACATCACATTCTCCTGAGCTCACAGAAATAGCACTACAACTGTGGAACCAGGACAGAGAGAAGATTCTATATGAGCACCACGGCGTAAGTACCACTTCACAAGTTCTATGGGTCTGGGTTCCTCTGGAGTACCAACCAAGGCGCGACCCCGGGTCAACATTGATGTGGCTGGCGAATACCATAGCATTTACTGACATTGTCGCAGCAAGTTTCCATTGGAAAACGCAACCCCTTCATCTCCGATGGCGAGTACAAGGATGACTTTTCTCCGCTCTACAATTCGACGTACTGGTTCGACGAAGACTGGCACTCCACCAGAGGTGCCTTGTCGCCCCTCCAGAGGCGCGAAGAGGGGGAGGAAGCCAGCGCTCTAAACGAAAAGGCAACCAGCTTCTTCACTTGCAACGACGGTGGTCAATGCCCAAGCGGGGCTTGCGCTGGTGATGCATGCCAATGGGTTCCTGGCAAAAAGCCTCCATCCTCCAGAACACGCCGAGCTGACCCCGAGGAGGGCGATCCAATGGATACGGACCCAGTCGTCCCTTGTATGAACAGTATACCCGCCTTCATGTACAACTGCAAATTCTTTGTCGACGAAGACCTTGGTCATTGGAATGGTCCATTCCCGGGCATCTGTACGAACATTATGAACTTCTTCACATCTCAAGGTCTGGGCTCCGGCCCGTTCACTGGAAGCTTCAGCGATAGTGGGAGCTCCGGCGAAGGCTCGAACCGCGAGAATGTTTGCGGATCCAGGTCCACGCACACGCACATCTATACGAACGCGAAAGGCGAACAGAAGACCGTTACGGAAACGTGGTCCGATCGATGTATAAGAGAGTCGAATGAGTTTGCTACCGCAACATCGAGAGATAAAGGCGAACCGGGTAACAGAAATTGGCTTAGTTGCGACGAATTCCCCTTCAACTCGTAAGCGCGCTCAATCGATACTCCCAACTCTACTGATAACTTCGCAGATTGAATGAAGGCGGCAACAGCATAACCAATTCCCGCGCCTGTGTCCCTGGGTATGAGCAAGAAACCCAAGGAACGATAAATGGTCTACCGCGACGCATATCGCAGACAGTGACTTGGGCAGACTCGGCAGGAAACGAGAAGTCTGCCTCCAAGCCGTGGACCCAGGATTGGCTAGGTGCCAATGCTTTGTATGGTTCGGGTGGCAGACAAGGATCGCCCAACAAGGATTCGGCTTGGAACTGGGCCTATAACAATCGCAAAGACTTCACTTTCCACCTTTTCAACTCGGATACGACCACGACACCCCAAGGAGGATCGTATCAAGTCTTTAATCACCAGCTCAAGTCCGGAGACATCGCAACTGTGGTTGGCGCCTTCAATCTTATGGACAACCCGAAGTACAGTATTGCCGGAGGAAAAAATGCCTACTGCACGACGGGAGGAACGAGAAGTCATGACCTGTGGGGCACAGCTGGCGGCCGTTTTGTTAGGGTAACCTTGTGCACTGTTGAGTTTGACAATGCTGCCGCTGCCTCCAAGATCAAGAGAGGCGAGCAGCCCACCGAGGAGGAGATGTTCAAGATCAAAAGTAAGCCAACCCAACGCCTGCACCCTGACAATATTGACTGACCATATACAGATATTGAGATAGCTGATGACGAGGAAGAATTCGAGATACCGATAGGAGGCTTCAGCCAAGAGCCCGGTGCCGAGGCCACACACAGTGTGGCTGAAGAGGGCTTGAGCACAACGGGTGAACGGCAACATCATCATAATCACTACCACCGGCATGCACACATTCACCGATCCGGGTAGTCAAGAGCGTGCCTTGCAGAGACGCTGAGCTTACGGGTGGTACTGGGTGAATCGATTTGGGAGATCACGACTTGATAGAGAGTATTTCGTGTATATGTGTTGTCTAGTAATTTTCTACGAAGAGACTATTCTAATCGCCTATAATTTAGGTGACTGGGCGAACGGCCGTCGCTGTGATGCTGCGGAGCTTTCCAGTCGACGATAACTATCTTAGCAGCATTGAATCCCTCAGTCACTTGCCCAGCCATCACCACGTTGAGCATATGTTTCCGTATCCTCCCCCATTGTTGTCTCCCTCAATGCCATCCCCTCCGTTTGCCAATTCCCATAATCGGTGGCTATTCGACTCGCCTTGCTTCTAATCCGCCCCGGAAGCACTTCTGCCCTGTGGTTCAAGCCGATCTCAAGCACCCAACCACTTTCGCAGGCTTTCCTGTCAGCTATCATAACCAGCAGATTCTGGCTCGTTGCCAGATATTCCTCCTCAGTGCCACTCCAGTCTCCGCCACTGAACCCACCCAATTGGTCCGGACAATGCATCATCGCTTTTACGATGAACCCAGGAGTGGATCCAGTTGGCGCTACATTCTCATCCGAAGTGTGTTGGGTCACACCATAGGCAACCGGATCGTCATCAAAGATGAACGACCTATGCACAGTACGATAATCGTCAAAGTCATCATTCGGGTCGTCGTCGTTGTCAAAGAAGGCTGCTCGCCAAAGCCGGCGATAAGCCGCGTCGGCCGTTGCATGGCTCACTACATCCGTTTGAGCCGTTTCTGTCGACACGCCACTGGAAGGTGACGTTGATGCTGCCGGACTTCCAGAGCCATACCATGTCCTGATCCAGAGGACATTGCTCACGCCAAGCTGGCCATTGACCCGGCGCTCATTGTCGGTTAGAAGGTCTTGCGGGACATATTCTGGTACCACCCAGTCAGGGGTGGAGGTTTTCTTATGGTATGCCTTGGCACGTAAGTTCTAGACACCGAATAGGGGCATGCAACAAGGGCAATGAGCGAAGAAAATTTACATCGCGAGAGTTACGTCCGAGCTGCAACCACTGCCGCACAAGGGTCTCCTTTTGCTCCTCCTTGCTCAAGGCAGACTCTGGATCCCAATGCTCCTGTTGGGACCGTCAGAATTAAGCCCATTGGGGGCCATGTGAAGTCGAAATGGAACCTCAGGGTCTCGATATACGGACGTACAATAACGAATTGATCAAAAGGGGTAAAGCCAAAGTCTGGAAGGTCATAACTGTCTAAGTCTGCCATTACGCCCGAGAATAGCGTGGTTGTATGCAGGAGATGTAAGAGAACAGGATGAATGTAGGTAGGAAGATGAGAGCCAAGAGTCCATATAGCCTTGAGGAGCAGCGTTATATGAATGGGGCCGAGAGAGGGCCCTGTGATGGACGGTGCGGGTTCCTGCGTGAGGCGAAGGCCCGGGGAGGCTCTTGGCGGTAATCCTTGGCTATGAGCCAAGAGCCTAACCGAAGCGTGGAAAAGATGATCGTTGTCAGACTAGACTCTTACAGGGATAAAAATACGGTATCACGCAGTCATCCGAAATCTATTCGAGTGTAAGCAACCCCAACATAGCCAATTTGTAGACAGGGGCTAGATGTCTTTTTCCGGCAGGTCTGGTGGCTGGAGTGGCCCAATACACACCAGACGCCTTAGCGGCCAAGGCTTTTATAGCATGAGGAACAGCGCTTCTTCGACTGACCGACTGATGACCGGGAAGAAAGTCTAGAGTAACATGCAGGGCCTACTGCAAGGCACAATTTCAGTCTCCCACGTGAAATGGTCTGTCCTAGAGCTGTGGAAATTTGGAAATCCTTCCAATATTGCTTCTCGTACAGGAAAATATGATGCGGTAAACTCGGGATTGAAAACTAGGAAGGTTTAAAGAAAGGTATTCAAATAGCGGGGACGGGTACTAGGAAACGACACGCACTTCGGCAAGATGATCGGTCGTCCAATTTTACTCGCAGCGTTTTCGCTGCACATCTTTACCTCATGGGCTGAGAAACCATTCTCCAGACGAGACGAGAAGCCCGCGCTACCATTCGATCCCAATACGACGCCGTACTGCACTTGGTGGTATGATAATGATGGATCCATTCCATGCAGTCAAATGCCGGCTCTCTGGGTAATTTCTTTGGATGACTTCCGAAGATGGGTATGTCTTGGGCTTCCAGTATAAACTTTGTAGTCCCTTGGGCTGACCAATATCTACAGAACCCTTCCATCACGGCCGAGTGCAGCAATTTTGTATCGGGCAAGTCTTATTGCGTAGAAGCATTTGGCGAGCCTCCACCCCAATCAAGCACAGTAGTGCTCTCGACAACTTCCAAGGCTACACCGACGTCCACTGGAGGGCCTCCTGGACCCACTCAACCTGGGCAGGTGCAGAACTGTAACCGTTGGGATCTCGTCAAGGATGGAGATACATGTGGCATATATATAAGCAAGTATCCTGGGTTGACGTTGAAGGATCTCGTGTCTTGGAACCCAGGAATTGGCGACCAATGCCAGTTATTGTGGATAGATACCTATGTAAGTTTTGGTCCAACATCTGTTCGATACCTCTCTTAATATATACCCTGTAGCTGTGCACCGGTGTTCCTGGCTTCAGCCCTATCACAACCTCCAGCAAGGGCGCCACTCCGACGCCTACCAATGGCATTGTCACGCCAACCCCCATTCAATCAGGGATGGTGGGTAACTGTGATGCTTTCCACAAAGTCGTCGATGGAGACGGTTGCGCTGCAATTGCCCAGAAGTATGGCATCAGCTTGTCGCAATTCTACTCGTGGAACCCTGCTGTAGGGACTAGTTGCGCTTCGTTGTGGCTCGATACGTACGTCTGTGTGTCCATCATTGGTGTCGGTCCTTCATCCACGGTCAAGAGCACGACGATCAAAACATCGACGGTTACAACTCCAACGAATGGTATCGCCACTCCTACACCAGTTCAAAATGGAATTGTAAATAACTGCGATGCCTTCCACAAGGTTGTTAGCGGAGATGGTTGCGCCGCGATTGCTTCGAAATATGGCATCAGCTTGTCGCAGTTCTACACCTGGAATCCCACGGTCGGATCCAACTGCGCTTCCTTATGGCTCGATTACTATGTCTGTGTCAGTATCATTGGTGTTGGGCCCACGCCGACGACAACGTTAAAAACTTCAACAACGACGAAAGGAAATGGAGTTGCCACGCCAACTCCCTATCAATCCGGAATGACGACTAGCTGCAAGACCTTCCACAAGGTTGTGTCCGGCGATGAGTGTGCAGTCATTGCAAAGAATGCCAATATTTCCCTGGCTAACTTTTACAAATGGAACCCTGGGGTCGGTTCAAGCTGCGGATCTCTCTGGCTTGATTACTACGTCTGTATTGCTATTGTGTAGTTAGCAAGCAGTCGCTTGAGCCTTACGCGATGCAAGTCCATATAATGTAATTCATAATTCAGATGCGATCGAGGGCGTGCGAAGATTAGGAGACACTTTACCGCGTCCTGAGGTTGGTACGAGAGGCAAGGGCCATTACAGCTTTTGTAATTATGGATTACATAAACTGACGAAAGCTACCGAGGTCGCTACAAGTGAGGGTGCATACGGTCTGAGAAGGTTTGACAAGCAGCCATCGGTTGCGCCGTAATTGAGGACAGCAACGGTGCGACGCCTCTTTTGTTTTTCAACAGGTAAAAACCGACATCCAGAAGCACTTATCTCAGCAAGCTCAGACGGGATGGGGAGAGAGCCTCGACAGGGGCAAGCCCCTGCTGGTAGCCTTAGTGGCGCAAGCCCCATCTCTCTAGCTAATAAGGGTGTAAGAAAGGCTTTCTCTCCCTAGCTATTTAAAAGACTTTTATAATTACTTCTTAAATACTATAACTTTACTACTTACTTTATATATTAAAGAACTTTTTATTATTAATTTATCTATATTTCTGTCCTCTAAACTTTGTAAAACTTTATAGTAGCAACTATATTATGTACTGCTACTATGTATTAATCTTTAAAATAATTTACGTGTTATTTATTACTAAAATAAGCAATAATTCTTTTAGCTACACTCTATATCTATGTTTACCCCTACGTCTATCTTAGTAGCTACTAAATATATCTCTTTTATTAACATTACTGTCATCTGTTGTTCTAATAACCTTCTTTCTCTTTTTTTAAATGTTAAGACGCCTTATGCTGTTACTACTAAGCAGTTAGTTAACACATTACCAGAGCACACTTACTGCATAATATTAACCTACTATATAAAGGGACAAAAGCTTAAGCTTATGTTAACATGTATATATAAGCTTAGATAGACGCTTAGTAATTTTTTAAAGTTATACTTAAATAAACTTTTTTTAAAAAGAACTTTAAAGCTTAGAATTTTTTTTTTAAAAAAGCGCCTAAAAAGCATAACTTACTTATAATAATAAAAGTTAATTAAGGTGTTTAAGATAATTTTAATTTTAATTTAATTTACTAAAAGTTTAATGTTTTACTTAAGAAGCCCTTATTTAGACAGTATTAGCCTACTTGTTACGATCTACAATTAGACTATAAGTGTAACAGCACAGGCAAGACAATAGGTCTGAATGCGGTGGGAGTCTACTTAGAGGCATATGGGAGTGCGTGGGGACTCTGAACCTAGGAATGCCATTAACACCTATAGGCCTTGTATAAAAGAATATTAGAAAACTACTAAGCTAGCTATAAAAGCAAGGTGCAACTAAATATATAAAGAAATAGAGGTAACTATAGGAGACTAGGTTAAGTTATAGTTAGAGCTAATATAGAAACCCTTTAGATAGGATCTAAGCAACCTAAGATAAAATAATTTATAAAATTATTACTCTACCCCCCTTTCTATAAGCTAATAGTCTTTATCTATAACGTACTTCACAGGCGAGTTGCTTACACACCTAAGTTGCTTACTTTTGCTAAGACCCTACTAAACTACCCTTCCTACACTAATGCATTCCCTACAACTGTCACGGTATCCTCCCCGGATCCCAGACATAACTGTATTAGACGCGTACTAGAGTATTATTAGTGCACGTCTAACATAAACATAACATAACATAGACATAAACTTAAGTACAAACTGCCTTAACACTAACTAAACCTAGAATAGGCTTAATTTATACCTAAAGCGCTTAGACTTCTAAGCTAAGTATTTAATTACTAATTTTTTTTAAACTTTTTTATTTCTTATATAATGTCTTGTACCTACTATAATACCTTACATAGTAATTAAACTAGACCTCTGTAAAGCTCTATAACCTTACTTATGCATAATTATAACATTATATTATGTTAAAACTTTAGCTAAGAATAGCCTCTAAATCTAATTTAATAAGCTTAGTACTTGCATAACTCTAAGCTATTAAAGTAAGCTAAAAAGCCTTTTAAAAAGTGCTTACTTTATAAAAAAGCTACTATGTTATAAGCTTTAAAGCTTTTTAAAAGAACTTTAAAAAATAGCTTTATATTATTAAGTAGTCTATTTCTACCTTAACTTTTATTATAGTAGTAAGAACTAAGAACTTACTAGCCTTAAAGCTTACTTAAAAGTCTAGAGATAGCTTAACTTTTTTCTGCCTAATACTACTTATAACTTATAACCTTTTTAACTTAGTAATAAAATCTAACTAACTCTCTAATCCTCTACTATTTAATAGAAAATAAAAAGACTTACCTTTCTTTTTACATAAGCTTTAATATAAACTTAAAAGAAACCTAGACTAATTTTTTTCTAAACACTTTTAGTTACTATATGCCTACTTTTAACTTAACTATAATGTAACAGCCTTAATTAACTTACTAATAAATAAAAATATTATTAACTTAGATTAATTTATAGCATTTTTATAAGTAACTTATAAAGACCTAAATAAAAAGTTAATAGCCTTAAGTTACCTAAACACTTTATAATAAAAAAAGAAAAGCTTTACTTTACACTTTACTAAGTTTTACTAACTTATATTTAATATAAGCTTAAATAAGATAGGTCTAATTATAGCCTTATATAACTCCCTCTTAACTAAACTGTAACGCGCTATAGTAGGAGAACCCCTTCTAAACAACCTTAATATGTATGTAAACCTAATTACTACCTATAATAATAACATAAGGTTCCTCCCTGTACAAGCCTTAATACACCTCTAAACTAGCGCAGTTGCAAATAAAGACCCTAATATAATAAAAATTAATTTAAATTATGCTCTAGTTAGTTTTAAAAAGCATAAAAATTATAAAAAAAAAAGTTAATACTTTAAGTGTAGTAAGTATAGTTATATCTTTTAAAACTGCTTTATTTCTTTTTTTTTAAGTCTACATAAGTAGCGCTGCTAGCACTTATTAAAAATTTTTACTATTTTAATTTTATTTTTATAAGAGCTTTAACTTATATTTAAGCTTTAATTTTTTTTACTACTCTTAACATAGCTACAGCTATAGCAGTAAGAGCCTGTAAAAAAGCTTATTTTAAAGCTAAGTTACCTCTTAGGACTAATTTAACACTAGATTTTTGCTAACTTATAGGCTAAGTTCTCTACTAATAACTAAAAGTACTAAGTTAATATTCTTATATATTTATAATAAAAAACTATATTAGCCTTAATATAAGCTTTTATTAACTTAGGAGTAAATAGTATAGGTTACATTAATAAAGAACTAGCGCATAAACTAAATCTTTAATTAATACTGCTTACCTAAATAATTTACCTAACTAGATTTAATAAAAAACAACTTAAAAAAAGTTTTATTTTTTATACTATAACTATTATAATTACCTACTAACACTATAAAGAGTAGATTAAGCTCTATGTAATAAACATAAGATGTTATAACCTAATTCTAAAATAACTATAGCTATATTAGCATAAAGTTGCTTTTAATTACTAAAAGTAAGTTTTAAACTTTAACTCTTTTTAATGCTAAAATGTATACTTACGCTTACACTTAAACAACACTTAAGTAGCACTTAATATAGAAGGTCTTTAGACTTACTTTTTAATAACTTAAAAAAGAACTACCTAAGTAAGGCTAATAAGCTAGGCTGTCACAGTATCCTCCCTAGATCCTAGACATAACTGTATTAGACATGTACTAGAGTATTATTAGTGCATGTCTGACATAAATATGACACAACACAGACATAAACTTAAGCACAAACTGCCTTAACACTAACTAAACCTAGAACAGGCTTAATTTATACCTAAAGTGCTTAGACTTCTAAGCTAAGTATTTAATTACTAATTTTCTTCTAAACCTTTTTATTTTTTACATAATGTCTTATACTTACTATAATACTTTACGTAGTAATTAAACTAGACCTCTGTAAAGCTCTATAACCTTACTTATGCATAATTATAACATTATGTTGTGTTAAAACTCTAGCTAAGAATAGCCTTTAAATTTAATCTAATAAGCTTAGTACTTGCATAACTTTAAGCTATTAAAGTAAGCTAAAAAGCCTTTTAAAAAGCGCTTACTTTATAAGAAAGCTACTATGTTATAAGCTTTAAAGCTTTTTAAAAGGACTTTAAAAAACAGCTTTATGTTATTAAGTAGTTTATTTCTACCTTAACTTTTATTATAGTAGTAGGAACTAAGAACTTACTAGCCTTAAAGCTTACTTAGAAGTCTAGAGATAGCTTAACTCTTTTTTGCCTAACACTGCCTATAACTTATAACCTTTTTAACTTAGTAATAAAATTTAACTAACTTCCTAATCCCCTACTGTTTAATAGAAAACAGAAAGACCTACTTTTTTTTCTACATAAGCTCTAATATAAACTTAAAGGAAACATAGACTAATTCCCCTTTAAACACTTCTAGTTACTATATGCCTACTCTTAACTTAACTATAATGTAACAGCCTTAATTAACTTACTAATAAATAAAGATATTATTAACCTAGATTAATTTATAGTGTTCTTGTAAGTAACTTATAGAGACCTAAATAAAAAGTTAATAGCCCTAAGTTACTTAAACACTTTATAATAAAAAAAAAAAAGCTTTACTTTACACTTTACTAAGTTTTACTAACTTGCATTTAATATAGGCCTAAATAAGATAAGTCTAATTATAGCCTTATATAACTCCCTCTTAACTAAACTACAACGCGCTATAGTAGGAGAACCCCTTCTAAACAACCTTAACATGTATGCAAACCTAATTACTACCTACAATAATAACATAAGGTTCCTCCTTGTACAAGCCCTAATACACCCCTAAACTAGCGCAGTTGTAAATAAGGACTCTAACATAATAGAAATTAATTTAAATTATGCTTTAGTTAGTTCTAGAAAGCGTAAAGATTATAAAAAAAAAAGTTAATATTTTAAGTGCAGTAAGCATAGTTATATCTTCTAAAACTGCTTTATTCCCCTTTTTTAAGTCTACGCAAGTAGCGCTGCTAGTACTTATTAAAGATTCTTACTATTTTAATCTTATTTTTATAAAGGCTTTAACTTATATTTAAGCCTTAATCCCCTTTGCTACTCTTAACATAGCTGCAGCTATAGCAGTAGGAGCCTGTAAAAAGGCTTGTCCTAGGGCTAAGTTGCCTCTTAGGACTAATTTAACACTAGATCTCTGCTAACTTATAGGCTAAGTCCCCTACTAATAACTAGAAGTACTAAGTTAATATTCTTATATATTTATAATAAAGAACTATATTAGCTTTAATATAAGCTTTTATTAACTTAAGAGTAAATAGCATAGGTTATATTAATAGAGAACTAGTGTGTAAACTAAATCTTTAATTAACACTACTTACCTAAATAATTTACCTAACTAGATTTAATAAAAAACAACTTAAAAAAGGTTCTATCTTTTATACTATAACTATTATAATTACCTACTAACACTATAAGAAGTAGATTAAACTCTATGTAATAAATATAAAATGTTATAACCTAATCTTAAAACAACTATAGCTGTATTAGCATAAAGTTGCCTTTAATTACTAAGAGTAAGTTCTAAACTTTAACTTTTTTTAATGCTAAGACATATGCTTATGCTTACACCTAAATAACACTTAAATAGCACTTAATATAGAAAGTTTTTAGACTTACTTTTTAATAACTTAGAGAAGAACTACCTAAGTAAGGCTAACAAGCTAGGCCTTTTACTAAAATAGGCTATATAAAATAATTTAACAACTACTTAAACTTAAAAAAAAGAAAGCTTTTAAGAAACTTTTACTTACCTAATTTAAACATAAACTAGGACTTAAACAGCAGATAGACATCTGCTACATAGAACCTGCTTTATTTGTGACCCTAGCTTAACAACTAGATTATAAAATCTACATAGTTATAATTTCTAATATAGACTAAGCTTTAGCTCTCTAAAAACACACTAACTTAAGAATAATAGTTCTTTAAGACTACTATAACCTATTACATGTCTTTTTTTAAGACAAGTTTAATAAGCTTTTAATATAATGTCTGTATAATTACTAGATAACTCTTAAGCCTAGTAAACAACCTAGTTATAGGCTACTATATAGAATGTTACTAAACAAATTAAAAGTGCTTTAAAAATACTTTAATAAAAACCTAAAAAAAGAGTTTATTTAAGCTAGCTTCTTACTAGTAGTGTTACTTATACTATTTATAAAGAAACCTAAGGGTAGGCTTTAATTCTGTGTTAACTACTAAAGACTAAACACTATTACTATTAAAAACTAATACTTAATTTCTTTTTTATAAAAAACCCTAAGCTAACTAAGTAAAGTAAAGTATTTTATAAAGTTAGATATTATTACTGCCTTTAATAAGCTAAGAATAGTAAAGGGTAATAAGTAGCTAACAGCGTTTTAGACCTAATATAAACTATTTAAGTACCTAGTAATGCTCTTTAGCTTAGCTAACACGCTTAGTACTTTTTAATATTTTGTAAATAACTTACTCTAACCCTACTTAGATGTGTTCTGCACTGCGTATATTAATAATATTTTAATCTATAGTAATAGCCTTTTAAAGCATAAACAGCATGTACGCCTAGTGCTAAAGGCTATAGAAGAAGCAGGTCTATAACTTAACATAAACAAATGCAAGTTCTACTAATTAAAAGTTATATATTTAAGATATGTAATCTTTATAAATAGCATCTAAATAGACCTTATTAAGGTTTAAACTATGCTAGATTAGTAATACCTAAAGGACATAAAGGATATTTAAGCCTTTATAAGATTTACTAACTTTTACTAATAATTTATTAATAACTTTTTACAGCTAGTAAGCCTTATAATTATACTTACTAAAAAAAAAGTTTAATTTAACTTTAACTTAAATTACTAATAGTTTTTTAACTAGCTAAAAAAAGCCTTTACTAAAGCTTTAATACTCTACTACTTTAACTTTAAACTACTAATACTTGTAAAAGCTAATGCCTTAAACTATGTAGTAGCAGAAGTTCTTTTTTAGACTAAGCTAGATAGGACTATTAAGCCTATTACATACTTCTTAAAAAGAATAAGTTCTGTAAAAAGTAATTATAAAATCTATAACAAGGAATTACTTACTATAGTATACTACTTTAAACAATAGCAACCTAAACTAGAAGGTGTAGCGCATCTAATACAGGTCCTATTTAACTATAAGAACTTATAGTACTTTACAACTATAAAACAACTTAGCTACTAATAAGCCTATTAGTCTAAATACTTATCTTATTTTAATTTTAAGATTACTTATTATCCTAGTTAAAATAAAGGGAAACTAAATGCCTTTATAAGGTAATCCTAAGACATCCTTACTTAAAAAAAAGTGTAAAAGGCTTAACACTAAACTCTACTTTAACCTAAGCTATTTTTAGACCTTAACTTAAATAAAATAAATTAGATAATTAATTAAATTATTACTAATAAGTATCTAAATAATAAATTTATCTAAGAAACTTTAGACTTACTTTAAAACAGCGCTAGTTAGTTAAAGAAGGTAACACTAGCTAACTATAAAAACTAAAATAGTAGGCTATATTACTATAACTAACTTATAATCTTTAATTCTAATAAACTAAGAATTAAACTACTCTAAATTATATATAACTTGCCTGTTAGAGGACACCTAGGCAGAGGAAAGACTCTTAACCTACTACAGAGAGAGTACTACTAGCCCTGCATGTTCTATACTGTATGCTAATATGTATTATGTTGCTATACTTGCTGTAAAGTAAAGGCCTTTTAAAAAAAGTATAATAGCTTACTTAAACTACTCCTAATCTTTAAATAAGCTTAAAAAAATATATTAATTAATTTTATTATAGACCTACCCTTATTTAAAGGGTACATAAATATTATAGTAGTTGTTAATTACTTAACTAAGTATTAACACTTAATACTATATTCCTCTATAACTGCCCCTAATATAGCCTAGTTATTCTACTAATATGTATAAGTTTACTATAGCCTGCCTAACATAATTATATTAGACAGAGGTACACAGTTTGTCTTAGCCTTCTAGAACAAACTCTGTAAATAGCTCTAAATTGTCTTCTATCTATCTATAGCTTTTTACCTAAAGACTAACAGCTAGACTAAAAACGCAAACACTGTAATAAAATAAGTCCTATAAGTGTACATAAACTACTAGTAAGATAACTAGGTAAAATAGTTAGCTATAGCATAGTTTAAAGCTAATAACATAATATTTAAATTAATATAAGTATTTCTGTTCTTAGTAAACTATAAATACTACCCCTAAATAGAATTTAAACTACTTATAAATACCCCTTAACTAACTTATTAATTTATATAAGTAATAGATATAAATAGACTTATTAATAAAATTTAAAATATATTTAAATACATTTATAAAGAGCTTACATAGGCTTAAGCTTTTTAATAAGAGTACGTAAACTAATTTTAAACCCCCACCCTTATGTATGCAGCTAGCAAGAAGGTCTAGCTAGACACTAGAAATATCTAAATAAACTAATAATTAAAGAAACTTAATTAGAAAAACCTTAGCCCCTTTACAGTAGCCTATATAGTCTTATTACATGCTTACTAATTAATCCTACCTAACAGCATAAAGATACACCCTGTGTTCCACGTATTATTGCTGCGCTAAGTAGCCTCTAAATCTAACTATCTACCTAGATAGCTAAACTTACTACCTAAACTTATTATTATAAACAACAAACTAGAATATGTTATAGAAGACATTAAATAGATCTAGTTTAATAAGAAAAAACATATCTATAAATACCTTATAAAATAGACTAGATATAATAAACTGTTATAAGAACCTGTAGAAGCCTTATAAAAAAACTCTATAGTAACTTAATTCTACACCTAATACCTATCTAAACTAAACCTGTACCCTAATAAAGACAACTTAATGCTAAAACTACTAATGTAAAGAATTCTCTTCCTAATAAGAGGGGGGGTACTGTTACAGTATCCTCTCTAGATCCTAGACATAACTATATTAGACATGTACTAGAGTATTATTAGTGCACGTCTAACATAAACATAACATAACATAGACATAAACTTAAGTATAAACTACTTTAACACTAACTAAACCTAAAACAGGCTTAATTTATACCTAAAGTGCTTAGACTTTTAAGCTAAGTATTTAATTACTAATTTTCTTCTAAACCTTCCTGTTCCTCACACAACGTCTTGTACCTACTATAATACCTCACGTAGTAATTAAACTAGACCTCTGTGAAGCTCTATAACCTTACTTGTGCATAATCGTGACATAGGCCTTTTACTAAAATAAGCTATATAAAATAATTTAATAACTACTTAAACTTAAAAAAAAAAAAGCTTTTAAAAAAATTTTACTTACTTAATTTAGACATAAACTAAGACTTAAATAGTAAATAGACATCTACTACATAAAACCTACTCTATTTATAACTCTAGCTTAATAACTAGATTATAAAATCTATGCAGTTATAATTTCTAATATAGACTAAGCTTTAGCTCCCTAAAAACACATTAACTTAAAAATAATAGTCCTTTAAAACTACTATAACTTATTATATATCTTTTTTTAAAATAAGTCTAATAAGCTTTTAATATAACATTTATATAATTACTAAATAACCTTTAAGCCTAGTAAACAACCTAGTTATAGGCTACTATATAAAATGTTACTAAATAAATTAAAAGTGCTTTAAAAATACTTTAACAAGAACCTAAAAAAAAGTTTATTTAAGCTAGCTTTTTACTAGTAGTGTTACTTATACTATTTATAAAAAAACTTAAA
>NW_022985169.1:1426374-1432697 GCF_010093535.1 Lindgomyces ingoldianus | reverse complement strand
TAATAAATTTATCTAAAAAACTTTAAATTTACTTTAAAACAGCGCTAGTTAGTTAAAGAAGGTAACACTAGCTAACTATAAAAACTAAAATAGTAAGCTATATTACTATAACTAACTTATAATTTTTAATTTTAATAAACTAAGAATTAAACTACTTTAAATTATACATAACTTGCTTATTAAAGAACACCTAGGCAGAGGAAAGACTCTTAACCTACTATAAAGAGAGTACTACTAGCCCTACATGTTCTATACTGTATGCTAATATGTATTATGTTGCTATACTTGCTGTAAAGTAAAGGCCTTTTAAAAAAAGTATAATAGCCTGCTTAAACTGCTTCTAATCTCTAAATAAGCTTAGAAAGACATATTAATTAATTTTATTATAAACCTACTTCTATCTAAAAAGTATATAAATATTATAGTAGTTATTAATTACTTAACTAAGTATTAATACTTAATACTATGTTCCTTTATAACTGCCTTTAATATAGCCTAGTTATTTTACTAATATGTATAAGTTTACTATAGCCTACCTAACATAATTATATTAGACAAAGGTACATAGTTTGTCTTAGCCTTCTAGAACAAACTCTATAAATAGCTTTAAATTGTCCTCTATCTATCTACAGCTTTTTACCTAGAGACTAATAGCTAGACTAAGAACATAAACACTATAATAAAATAAGTCTTATAAGTGTACATAAACTACTAGTAGGATAACTAGGTAAAATAGTTAGCTATAGCATAGTTTAAAGCTAATAATATAACATTTAAATTAACATAAGTATTTTTATTTTTAGTAAACTATAAATACTACTTTTAAATAAGATTTAAACTACTTTTAAATACCCTTTAACTAACTTATTAATTTATATAAGTAATAAATATAAATAGACTTATTAATAAAATTTAAAATATATTTAAATATGTTTATAAAAAGCTTATATAGGCTTAAGCTTTTTAATAAGAGTATATAAACTAATTTTAAACTCTTGCCCCTGCGTATGCAGCTAGCAAGAAGGTCTAGCTAAATGCTAGAAATATCTAAATAAACTAATAATTAAAGAAACTTAATTAAAAGAACCTTAGCTTTTTTATAGTAGCCTATATAGTTTTATTACATGCCTACTAATTAATCCTACCTAACAGTATAAAGATACACCCTGTGTTCTACGTATTATTGCTGCGCTAAGCAGCCTTTAAATCTAACTATTTACCTAAATAGCTAAACCTGCTACTTAAACCTATTATTATAAATAATAAACTAAAATATGTTATAAAAAACATTAAATAAATTTAGTTTAATAAAAAGAAACATATCTATAAATACTTTATAAAATAAACTAGATATAACAAACTGTTGTAGGAACCTATAAAAGCTTTGTAAAAAAACTCTGCAGTAACTTAATTCTACACCTAATACTTACCTAAACTAAACTTATACTCTAACAAAAACAACCTAATGCTAGAACTACTAATGTAAAGAATTCTCTTTTTAATAAGAGGGGGGGTACTGTTACAGTATCCTCCCTAGATCCTAGACATAACTGTATTAGACGTGTACTAAAGTATTATTAGTGCACATTTAATATAAATATAACATAATATAGATATAAACTTAAGTATAAACTACTTTAACACTAACTAAACCTAGAATAGGCTTAATTTATACCTAAAGTGCTTAGACTTTTAAGCTAAGTATTTAATTACTAATTTCTTTCTAAACCTTTTTATTCCTCACACAACGTCTTGTACCTACTATAATACCTTACGTAGTAATTAAACTAGACCTCTGTGAAGCTCTATAACCTTACTCGTGCACAATCGTGACAACAACACTACTTAAACGCGCTAAAAGAATGTTAGATACAGCTTACACTCTAAGCTTTTAAATAAGACATAAAACTCTTAAAGAAACATGCTGCAGCTATGTACAAAGTCTTTTAAAAGACAATAAATAACTTTTATATTTAGTTTCTAGTTTAAATTTTATTAAATTTTAAGTGTAAAAATTAAGCTCTTTACTGCCTACTTGTTATAGTCTCTACTGCTAGGTTATTGCAGCAGTGCACTAGACCTTGGATAAGAATAGGATTAGTAGAGAGGGCGAGGTTAGCAGCGGGTGTATAGTCTGTGCGAACTTAGGTAGAGGAGGGGGTTAGCTAACTGTAGTTTGCCCTTTAACAGCAGTATAAGGTGCTTAGGTTAAACAGTCCTAGAACAAGATTAGAGGTATATATGTTATAAAATATATAAATAGTATTAGCTTATTATAAAGCAGTAATGCTACTAAGTCTATGTAATAAATAAACTAAAGTGTTAATTATACCCCCTCTATATAGTCTATTACCTTAACTATATACGTAAAGTTCTAGAGGTAATTGCAAGTAATTGCAGGTAGCTGCCTGCAATTACTTGCGTGTACTTACGCTTACCTGCACTCGCTTAGTAGCTATTTATTAGACGCTGCACTTGCCTGCTAGCTAGCCTGTCATGATTATCCATTCTTTGTCTGTTAGGTTACGTGACTCCTTCTCTAGTAGAGTGATCCAAGGGCTCTATCCTTGTTTATCTAAATAGTAGGGCATTCTTAGGTAGTATCTTACAGCCTAATTGTAGGTTATAACATGTAGGCCTCTTCTATTAGCGTTCTTACTGTTCTGCTTACTCTTTTGCAAGTGTTAAAAGTTTTTTAATACTTAGGAAGTGCCTATTTATAAACGCTTTTTTAATGTCTAACTTCTTTAGTCCTAATAATGCCTTATTAGTCTACCTACGCTTATTGTTACTATGCTGCTGCTTACTTTAATCTTTTCTATTATATAAAGATGTGTTTATGTAGTTCTTACAATTTTTTAAGTTCTTTCTACGTGTTAACCTTGTTATTAGATAAGTGTGTAAGTGTGTTTAAAAAAGAAGTTACTATAATGTCTTTATTTCTAATGCTGCCTAAGAGTGTTTAGAAAAGAAGTAGAAGCAGTTATTTTATAAGATAAAAAATACACGCGCTTAGTAAAAAGCGCTTCTTAAACATTAAAAAAAAAGGTAAAAGAAGCTCTTAATTAGGCAGTAAAGGCTCTAAAGCAGCTTTAATTAATGCGTGCATAGAAGTTTTAATTATAGAAATAGTTAGATCTTCTAGAGAATTAAAGAGTAAAGTATTAAAAAAAAATTTATTCTTAGATAAGATTAAAGCACTAAAGGTAAAAGCTTATAGTTTACTCTCTTTTTAGCCTATGTTATAGAATTGTTAACTTCCTACATTACAGCTATCTAATAGTGTTGCTCGGGAGCCTTCCTAGTCTAGAGGGCTTTCTTCTAGGTAGTTCTAGTTAGGTGTGTTTCCTAGTACTTCTAAAAAAGTTATAGAGCGTTTATTAGATTTTTAATAAGTTTTTATATATTCTTACTAGTAGGCTATCTTTTTTAATTTACTAAAAACTTTTACTTTTTTTATGTTAACTATTTATTTTACTTTATATTCTACTTAAGGTGTGTAAAAGTTTTTTATTTTAAGGCATATATAGTTTTTAAAGTAAACAATAGAAGCCTTTATTTATAACTTATTCTTTAATTACTTTATTCTTTTTTAACTATTTTATGCTTTTTTTTACTAACTGCTAGTGTAGTTTTTACAGCTATTTTATGCGTAAAACTAATTCTAGAGAATCTGTTAGTTATATGTTGTAAAGTAAAAAGTATAGGTGATAGCTAAAGTTAGCCTAGTACAGTGTCTTTTTTATTATAGATAACTCTACTATGTTAATAGCTAACTATGCTATTAGAAGCTACTCTGCCTAATTTACTTAGTTATAGGATATGTATTTTCTTAGGTACTTCTTAACTTCTGTGTTTACTTGTTTAGTCTAGCCATCTGTCTAGGGATAGTAGGTGGTGGACAGTCTATGTTCTATGCCTAGCTGTCTAGTAGTAGCTTTCTAGAAATTACTTGTAAACAGTTTATCTTAGTTAAATATTATAATAAGTAGGCATTTATAAACTAATATTATATTTTATTCTAATTTATATATAAATTTCTTAGCTGTTATTATCTTTTTAAAAGGCTATATGTGTAGGAACTTAGTTATTTTATTAAGTGTAACTGTTATTATATTGTAAAGCTTTTTTATGCTTAGTTCTTAGAAAAAAGAAAGTCTTATAATAAAGTCTATTATTATTATAGTCTAAGGTTGTTTAGAGGCCTTAATTACTTATAAATGCCTATAATGTACTTCACAGGCGAGTTGCTTACACACCTAAGTTGCTTACTTTTGCTAAGACCCTACTAAACTACTCTTTCTATACTAATGCATTTCTAACAACACTACTTAGACGCGCTAAAAGAATGTTAGATACAGCTTATGCTTTAAGCTTTTAAATAAGACATAAAACTCTTAAAGAACTATGCTATAGCTATGTATAAAGTCTCTTAAAAAATAATAAATAACTATAGCGCTAGATAACTTTTATAAGCTAATTCTATAGCTAACTTACAAAGGCTAGGTAATAGGAAAAAGTAGGTAATTATTAAGACTATACTTAAGCTATATGTGCAAGAATTTTCTCTTTAGATAGCATTTATAGCTAATATAGCTAATTCTTTGCGCGCTAAGCGTAATCTAGGCTAGTTTATGCTAATATAGCCTAGATTATGCTTAGTGCGCAAAGAATTAGCTATATTAGCTATAAATGCTATTTAAAAAGAAAATCCTTACGCATATAGCTTAAGTATAGTCTTAATAATTATCTGCTTCTTCTTATTACCTAGCTTTTATAAGTTAGCTATAGAATTAGCTTATAAAAGTTGTCTAGCGCTGTAGTTATTTATTATCTTTTAAAGAACTTTGTACATAGCTGCAGCATGTTTCTTTAAAAGTTTTATGTCTTATTTAAAAGCTTAAAGTGTAAGCTCTATCTAATGTTCTTTTAGCATGTCTAAGTAGTGTTGTTAGAAATGCATTAGTGTAGAAAAAGTAGTTTAGTAGAGTCTTAGCAAAAGTAAGTAACTTAGGTGCGTAAGCAACTTGCCTGTGAAGTACGTTAGGTTTTATAGCGCTGTAAGTTATTTTTATTACAGGTGTTACATTCTTATAGAATTTCTATGCATATCTATTTTAACTTTAGTACTACGTAGAAGATAGTAGCTTTAACCTTTTTCTATAGCGTTCTAATCTCTAGGTGTCTAAACATAGAGGCTTTGTAGTATTCTTAGATAATGTTCTTCTATTCTTATTTTACTAAGGTAAAGGTTGTAATTAATCTTTTAGAGCTTAATTTATTATAAACTAGACTATGTTTAGTTTTTATAAATAGCATAAATTCTTTTATGTTTTACTTATTTCTTTTAAAATAGTCTAGTTATTAACTTAAAGTGTCTATTTATTAGTTGCTTATTTTAGTAATATGTTTAATTATAAAGTTAAACTAGGCTAGCTTTAGAGCTTATTATATATGCATAGGTAATACCTTTTTTACTATTAAAAAGGTAACTAAGTTAGTGTAGTTAGTTAATACATTAAAACATTAACTAGTGCTTTAGAGTTTAGTTTTCTAAACTCTTAGTGCATTAATAATAGCTTTTAGTTCCTTATTAGGTATGCTGTAGTTTTGTTCTAAAAGAGAAAACTTTACTAAGTAGTAGGCTACTAGGTGCTATTATTTTTTTTCTAGTAGAATACTGCTTCTTTAGCTTTTATTAATGTGTTAGTATGTATTTTTATGTTTAAGTGTAGGTTATATATTTTAATAACTAGTGTTGCGTTTGCAAAAAGGTCAACCTTCCAGCTAGCACAGCAGAAGGATATATATAGACGGATAGCTGTACGCGACACACCCCCTAGCTTAAACTGTAGAACAAGAGAGGTAAAACATAGTAAAACAACCTTAACACACCCTTTCTCTTTAGCCTAAGCAACAGAACTTAGAGACAGATTGTAAGGACGGGGCTCCGCACCACTCCGCCAATACAACCAAAAGGTACGAATAATCAACCAACGTTGATTTTCGGGTGCAGAATAGTATATATACTTGTCGCACGTAAGCGCCATCTCAGCCTTACAGTAAGCACCATCTCGGCCTTACACGTAAGCGCCATCCTGGCCTTACACAGATCTAGTAAGGTAGCCTCTGTAATAGACGCACTGCCTAAATGCTCTTTGCTAAGCGTAGGAATTAAACACGCAGTGCTCTAGGATAATGCAATCCTATTAGTAGAGCAGGGGTGCGCAAATTTTTTAAGCGCTAACTATCTACACTACGCTGCAAACTAGGCTTATAACTGTTGCGTTTGCTAAAAGGTTAACCTTCTAGCTAGCACAGCA
>NW_022985169.1:1421542-1426364 GCF_010093535.1 Lindgomyces ingoldianus | reverse complement strand
CAGCGGGTGTATAGTCTGTGCGAACTTAGGTAGAGGAGGGGGTTAGCTAACTGTAGTTTGCCCTTTAACAGCAGTATAAGGTGCTTAGGTTAAACAGTCCTAGAACAAGATTAGAGGTATATATGTTATAAAATATATAAATAGTATTAGCTTATTATAAAGCAGTAATGCTACTAAGTCTATGTAATAAATAAACTAAAGTGTTAATTATACCCCCTCTATATAGTCTATTACCTTAACTATATACGTAAAGTTCTAGAGGTAATTGCAAGTAATTGCAGGTAGCTGCCTGCAATTACTTGCGTGTACTTACGCTTACCTGCACTCGCTTAGTAGCTATTTATTAGACGCTGCACTTGCCTGCTAGCTAGCCTGTCATGATTATCCATTCTTTGTCTGTTAGGTTACGTGACTCCTTCTCTAGTAGAGTGATCCAAGGGCTCTATCCTTGTTTATCTAAATAGTAGGGCATTCTTAGGTAGTATCTTACAGCCTAATTGTAGGTTATAACATGTAGGCCTCTTCTATTAGCGTTCTTACTGTTCTGCTTACTCTTTTGCAAGTGTTAAAAGTTTTTTAATACTTAGGAAGTGCCTATTTATAAACGCTTTTTTAATGTCTAACTTCTTTAGTCCTAATAATGCCTTATTAGTCTACCTACGCTTATTGTTACTATGCTGCTGCTTACTTTAATCTTTTCTATTATATAAAGATGTGTTTATGTAGTTCTTACAATTTTTTAAGTTCTTTCTACGTGTTAACCTTGTTATTAGATAAGTGTGTAAGTGTGTTTAAAAAAGAAGTTACTATAATGTCTTTATTTCTAATGCTGCCTAAGAGTGTTTAGAAAAGAAGTAGAAGCAGTTATTTTATAAGATAAAAAATACACGCGCTTAGTAAAAAGCGCTTCTTAAACATTAAAAAAAAAGGTAAAAGAAGCTCTTAATTAGGCAGTAAAGGCTCTAAAGCAGCTTTAATTAATGCGTGCATAGAAGTTTTAATTATAGAAATAGTTAGATCTTCTAGAGAATTAAAGAGTAAAGTATTAAAAAAAAATTTATTCTTAGATAAGATTAAAGCACTAAAGGTAAAAGCTTATAGTTTACTCTCTTTTTAGCCTATGTTATAGAATTGTTAACTTCCTACATTACAGCTATCTAATAGTGTTGCTCGGGAGCCTTCCTAGTCTAGAGGGCTTTCTTCTAGGTAGTTCTAGTTAGGTGTGTTTCCTAGTACTTCTAAAAAAGTTATAGAGCGTTTATTAGATTTTTAATAAGTTTTTATATATTCTTACTAGTAGGCTATCTTTTTTAATTTACTAAAAACTTTTACTTTTTTTATGTTAACTATTTATTTTACTTTATATTCTACTTAAGGTGTGTAAAAGTTTTTTATTTTAAGGCATATATAGTTTTTAAAGTAAACAATAGAAGCCTTTATTTATAACTTATTCTTTAATTACTTTATTCTTTTTTAACTATTTTATGCTTTTTTTTACTAACTGCTAGTGTAGTTTTTACAGCTATTTTATGCGTAAAACTAATTCTAGAGAATCTGTTAGTTATATGTTGTAAAGTAAAAAGTATAGGTGATAGCTAAAGTTAGCCTAGTACAGTGTCTTTTTTATTATAGATAACTCTACTATGTTAATAGCTAACTATGCTATTAGAAGCTACTCTGCCTAATTTACTTAGTTATAGGATATGTATTTTCTTAGGTACTTCTTAACTTCTGTGTTTACTTGTTTAGTCTAGCCATCTGTCTAGGGATAGTAGGTGGTGGACAGTCTATGTTCTATGCCTAGCTGTCTAGTAGTAGCTTTCTAGAAATTACTTGTAAACAGTTTATCTTAGTTAAATATTATAATAAGTAGGCATTTATAAACTAATATTATATTTTATTCTAATTTATATATAAATTTCTTAGCTGTTATTATCTTTTTAAAAGGCTATATGTGTAGGAACTTAGTTATTTTATTAAGTGTAACTGTTATTATGTTGTAAAGCTTTTTTATGCTTAGTTCTTAGAAAAAAGAAAGTCTTATAATAAAGTCTATTATTATTATAGTCTAAGGTTGTTTAGAGGCCTTAATTACTTATAAATGCCTATAATGTACTTCACAGGCGAGTTGCTTACACACCTAAGTTGCTTACTTTTGCTAAGACCCTACTAAACTACTCTTTCTATACTAATGCATTTCTAACAACACTACTTAGACGCGCTAAAAGAATGTTAGATACAGCTTATGCTTTAAGCTTTTAAATAAGACATAAAACTCTTAAAGAACTATGCTATAGCTATGTATAAAGTCTCTTAAAAAATAATAAATAACTATAGCGCTAGATAACTTTTATAAGCTAATTCTATAGCTAACTTACAAAGGCTAGGTAATAGGAAAAAGTAGGTAATTATTAAGACTATACTTAAGCTATATGTGCAAGAATTTTCTCTTTAGATAGCATTTATAGCTAATATAGCTAATTCTTTGCGCGCTAAGCGTAATCTAGGCTATATTAGCATAAACTAGCCTAGTATGTTTATAAAGCATTATTTAAAGCTTAAAGTAAAGTTTTAAGTGTAAGTATAGTTAATAGATATTTAGCTTATAATAAAGCCTATTTTACTAAAGTTATATGTGTTATTATTCTAGATGCTATACTTAGCTTTAATATTCTTTATAAGGCTAAACCTACTCTAAATTACTCTAGGACTCTTATAAAAAGCTCTTTTATAGTTGTACTACACATAAATGTTACTTTAAAGTCTAAATAACACTTTCTAAACATACTAGGCTAGTTTATGCTAACATAGCCTAGATTACTCTTAGTGTGTAAAGAATTAGCTATATTAGCTATAAATGCTATCTAAGGGGAAAATCCTTGCGCATATAGCTTAAGTATAGTCTTAATAAGTACCTACTTCTTCTTATTACCTAGCCTTTATAAGTTAGCTGTAGAATTAGCTTGTAAAGGTTATCTAGTGCTATAGTTATTTATTATCTTTTAAAAGACTTTATACATAGCTGCAGCATGTTTCTTTAAGAGTTTTATGTCTTATTTAAAAGCTTAGAGTGTAAGCTATATCTAACATTTTTTTAGCACGTCTAAGTAGTGTTGTTAGGAATGCATTAGTGTAAAAAAAGTAGTTTAGTAGGGTCTTAGCAAAAGTAAGCAACTTAAGTGTGTAAGCAACTCACCTGTGAAGTACGTTAACATAATAATATTACTTAGCTTTAGTAATATAAACACTTTTAATACTATTTTTTTTATTATACTAGTTAGCGCTAGAATAGTTAAGAATAGTGTATAACGTACTTTATAGGCGAGTCGCTTACACACCTAAGTCGCTTACTTTTGCCAAGACCCCACCACACTACTTTTCCTACACTAATGCATTCCTAACAACACTACTTAAACATGTTAAAAAAACATTAGATGCAGCTTACACTCTAGGCTCTTAAACAAGACATAACACTTTCTAACTAACGCGCTGCAGCTATCTACAGGGTCTCTTAAAAGATAATAAGTAACTAACACACTAGACAACTTTTCTAAGCTAATTATACAGCTAACTTACAGAAGCTAGATAATAACAAGAAGTAAGTAATTATTTAGCACATACTTAAGCTAGATGCGCAAGGATTTCCCCCCTAGCTAGTAGCTGTAGCTAATATAGCTAATTCTTTACACGCTAAGCGTAATATAGGCTATGTTAGCATAAACTAGCCTAATATGTTTATTAAGTGTTACTTAGAGCTTAAAGTAAAATTTAAGTGTAAGTACAACTATAAAAAAGCTTTTTATAAGAATTCTGTAGTAATTTAAGGCTAGTTTAACCTTCTAGAGAATATTAAAGCTAAGTATAGCATCTAAGATAATAACACGTACAACTTTAACAAGACAAGGTTTATAATAGGCTAGATATCTACTAGAGCAGTTGTTACAGGTTTAAAGAGATAAGGACAGCTAAAAGCAGTCTAGCTAGGTAACTAGGAGTAGACAACAGCTATCTAGAGCATTAATGCTAAAAAGTAGGCTATTCTGCCCTTTATTATCTTCTAGGGTAGCAACTACCTTTTAAACTAGTATAAGAAGGAAAATCTACTTTAGGATTAAGTTATTATAATCTTTAAGCGTAGCTAGACTACTAATTAGCTTAGTCTAGACTAGTTAAAGCACTTTAACGCACATATAAAGAAGTGTACTGTTAGCAGCTACTGTCTGCTAGTTATTAACAGCTATAAAAGCTATAACTTACTTTATTTCTAGCAATACTATAAAGATAATAAGATTATTACTATCTACATGCTTTCTTACTTATTACACCTCTTACAGCTACTTAATGTGGGTTGTTTTGCTCCTTTAAAGAAGGCGTATAGGCGCTAAGCTAAAAACCTTATACACAACTAGATTACTTATATTATAAAGATAAAGTTCCTACTATGCTTTAAAGCAGCCTATAATGCTGCAATTACTTCTAGTAATATCTAAGAAGAGTTCTAAGGCGCTAGATTAGTTCCTTTTAACTTATAATAAGTTATAATAGGCCTTAATGTAAAGTTGCGCACTCTATTACTACTACTACCTATATATAATAAGCCCTAGTAGTTGTAAACTCTAAGTAATACTCTAGAACTTAAGTTGTAATTAATGCTTATAAAGATAAAAATTTAAAAGCATATAAATAGTTTACTAACTTTTATAGTTAAGGCGTTTAAGAAGGTCTTAAAGGGGGCAGCAATAATTGCGCATAAGCTAGTGTTAGCGCAATAGAAAATTACTAAGCTTTAAGCAGCTAATAAGGCTGCTACACAACATAAATT
>NW_022985169.1:1387526-1420662 GCF_010093535.1 Lindgomyces ingoldianus | reverse complement strand
ATATCTAGATGTTCGCGCACGGAGGTTCGCGCACGAGCATCATGTGACATAGATACGTGGTCCTGCTCGTGCGCGATCGCTCGTATCCAGGCCGCGACGCTGCTGCTGCGTACGGACAATAATAGTATTTACTTATAATAACGTACTTCACGGGCGAGTTGCTCACACACCTGAGTCGCTTACTTTTGCTAAGAACTTACTCTAACAAACTCTATTATGGCCCATAACAACCTGCTCTGGCACTATATAGTACAGTACAGCCTAGAATATTATTTAGATACTACTTCTACTTCTTGCTTACATATTTATGTGTTATGCTTAGTCTAATTGCACTGTTTGCAGCGCCTTTAGGATACCTTACCTACTTTAGCTTGCACCTGCTTCTTTGCCTTCTTCCTGTTACTACGCGCTTTAAACTTCTTTAGAGCTATTAAGTGTAAGCCTTCTTAAATTATTAAAGTCTTTTTTACCTTAATTTACTTTTTTTATATAATTTATATTACATAGTAGCCTTATTAGCTGCTTAAAGCTTAGTAATTTTTTATTACACTAACACTAGCTTATATGCCTTTTTTAAGAAAGTAAAACAACCTACATTAAGTAGCTATAAAAAGTGTAATAAGTAAAAAAGTATATAAATAGTAATAATTTTATTATTTTTATAGTATTACTAGAAATAAAGTAAGTTATAGCTTTTATAGCTATTAATAACTAGCAGACAGTAGCTGCTAATAGTACACTTTTTTATATGCACATTAAAGTGCTTTAACTAGTCTAGACTAAGCTAATTAGTAGTCTAGCTACACTTAGAGATTATAATAACTTAATTTTAAAGTAGATTTTTTTATACTAGTTTAAAAAGTAGTTGCTACTTTAGAAAATAATAAAAAGTAAAATAGCCTACTTTTTAGCATTAATGCTCTAGATAGCTGTTATCTACTTCTAGTTACTTAGCTAGACTGCTTTTAGCTGTTCTTATTTTTCTAAACTTATAACAACTGCTCTAGTAGATATTTAGCTTATTATAAACTCTATGTTATTAAAGTTATATATATTATTATTTTAAATGCTATACTTAGCTTTAATATTTTTTATAAAGTTAAACTAGCCTTAAATTACTATAAGATTTTTATAAAAAGCTTTTTTATAGTTATAGTTATACTTAAACTTTACTTTAAGCTTTAAGTAACACTTAATAAATATATTAAGCTAGTTTATGCTAATATAGCCTATATTATGCTTAGCGTGTAAAGAATTAGCTATATTAGCTATAGCTACTAGCTAGGGGGAAATCCTTACGCATTTAGCTTAAGTATATGCTAAATAATTACCTACTTTTTATTATTATCTAGCTTTTATAAGTTAGCTATATAATTAGCTTAGAAAGGTTATCTAGCGTGTTAGTTACTTATTATCTTTTAAAAGACCTTATAAATAGCTGCAGTGTGTTGCTTAGAAAGTGTTATATTTTATTTAAAAGTTTAAAGCATAAGCTACATCTAACATTTCTTTAACATGTTTAAGTAGTGTTGTTAAAAATGCATTAGTGTAAGAAAAGTAGTATAGTAGGGTCTTAGCAAAAGTAAGCAACTTAGGTGTGTAAGTAACTTGTCTATAAAGTACATTATAACTATTATATTAGCCTACACTAACTAAGTAAAGTTAAGTAGATTAATAAAAGCTAAAATATTAAGCATAGTGTTTTTAAAAGCTTATTATTTAAGTTTAAAAAAATAAGAAGCTATCTAGAGTTAGCCTAAATAAACTATGCATAAATATGCTAAAAAAAAAGCTAAAATACACACTTTAAAGCACTTTTTACTAAATTTAAAGTAATAAGTATACTTAGTATACTTAATTTTTTTTTATGCTATAACATAACTTATTATTTATAAGCATATAATAGCTACTACTTTTATTTATAATGCCTTTATAAAACATTTTATTAATGCATTAGATATAAAAGTTATTAAAGCATAAGTTTATATTAGTAAAAGCTAATTAATTTTTTTTAAAAAAAATTATAGCTAGATTATAATAAAGTAAGCTATAAAAGTTTATTTTAAAGTTATTTAGTAAAGTTAAAAATAAAAAAAAGCTAAAAGTAAATTAAGTAATAAGTAAGTATAAGTAAAGTAAAATAAAACTATTAAAGCCTATTAGCACTCTTTTGCACTAAATTACACTAGAGTAGCTTAAAGTATACTTACTTTAAAAAGCTTAAAATCTTCTAAATCTTAACTTATAAAAAAAGTAAAAATATAAAAAAGATAAACTTTTTAGAATAATTAGACTCTATATATACTATCCTAACTGCTACTTTACTAGTATAAGATATACTACTATTTTACTTTTACTTTTACTTTATACTTTTACTTTACTTTTACTTAAAAACTTTAGGTTATTTTTAAATAAACTTATATAAAATTAACTAAAATTAACTAAAATAAGTAAAAGTAAACTTTTAAAGTATTATATAATACTTTATTATGCTACTTAGGCTTATTATTATCTATTCTATCCTCTAAGTTGTAGAACTACTATAAGAGAGGATAATGTAAGGCTAGATGTCCTAGAACAGGCTAGTATAGCCTTACCTAACCTGTGCTTTGTATATAAGCATAAATCCTAACTAGTAAGGCTTAGCAGTAATTTGTCTCTCTTACAATACACTCCTATCTTTCTCTAAAGGCTTGCTCTCAGTGCTATCCGTGCTACCTACCATCCCATCTTTACATATAGTATATAATCTAAAAGAAGAACTTATAAGAAAGACTTAGTTATCTTATCTAAATTATTTTTAATTATTAAATTACCTTTAACTACTAATAAAAACCATTAGTTTATAAAAAGGGAAGTAGTGTAATAATTCTTAAGAATTATTTTTTCTTAGGTGGCCTAGAACTTATCTAAAGGGTCTCTATATTAGCTCTAACCCCAACTTAACCTAGCTCTAACCCTGCCTTACCCTCTGCTGTTACCTCTATTTCCCCTAAGTATTTAGTTGCAACTCTTCCCTATAGCTAGCTTAATAGTTTCCTAATATCCTTTTGTACAAGGCCTACAGGTGTTAATGGTATTCCCAGGTCATTAAGTCCCCACGCACTCCTATATGCCTCTGAGTGGATTCCTACCGCATTCAGATCCATTTTCTTGCCTGCGCCGTTACAGCTGTAACATAACCGTGACACTAGTCTAATTTAGCGCTATCTTATGCTAAAGTTTATGCGAATTTTAATGTTAGCTGACGTCTAAATATAGTAATTTTTTAAGCTAAGGCGTTTCTCTTCCTAGAACAACAACAGAGAAGCTAGAATAGTAAATTAACTATAGATTTTACTCGCTAACGCTTACAAAATCATCTACTTTGCTTAGCAAAACTTCTCTATTTATATAAGCTTTAGTATTTTATCTACATTCACAGAAAAGCTAAGCCTACAACTAGCTAAAACAACATCTGCTCAAAAGATTATGCTAATGCACTCTAGTATCTCTCTCTAACCTCTCATCCCCTCTTCAGGTCTCCAAACCCGCATTTGTACTACAATTCCTCCTTTTTCAAACCATCTCACGTGAACCATCCCTCGCACTCCTAAATGCGGCATTTGGCAACCTCTCCTCCCCGTTTCTAATATTGTAGTATCAGAAACACTCAAATTTGAATCTGTCGGGGTTGGCGGGTGGTGTGAATGTGAATGGGAGGATGAAGAGTATTTGGGAGAATACAAGACAGTTGAGTGCCTGTTGGAATGTTGGAAATGGATATAGTAGGGGTAATGAGGAGTATCTTGAGCTTGACTTTAGCTAGAAAGCTGGACCAAGAGTTAGAGGTACAAGTGCAGGTGGGAGGGGCGAAGAGGGAGTAGGAAGAGAGCATGTTGATGCTAAATTTAGATATTCGTCCTAAGACTCTAAAAAGCCTAAGTGTTTAGCTTTAGTGAGTGGGAAGAGTTGACGGGACTTGAGTTGCAGGATGTTGTTAGTAGTGAAGGAAAGGATATTTTTGTAACACCTACTAATGTGGCGAGCAGTATACAAGGATTTGAGACTGAGTTTGCAAGAAGTCTCTGAATATCCACATGGGGGGAAGTCTCATTATAAAGAAACGGAATGGATTGTAAGAGGCTTGGATCTAGACTTCTATTCTAAAAATTACGACAGAGGGAGTTCTATCTAAGGTTGAAAAGATACTCGGTTTTGTAACAGAAAGTAACAGTTTGGTGTGGCATCTTGCTAGCCAAAACTAGCGACGTGTGGGATATGAAACTAAATTTCAGAAGTTGGATAAAATCTAAATAGAAAGGATATTCCTAGTGCGTCATGATCGCTGTTGTTGGAGACTAAGTAATTTGTCTCCGCCATCCTGGTATCCCCCATAATCTCCATTATATCGTTTCCAACTCCTCGCTATGTATGCATGTAACCCCCACCCATTTCCGGCAAACTAAAGGCCAGGCTTAACAATGAAGTCCAGCGCAGTCCAAGCACCAAACCCGCTTAAAAGCAAACGATAATCCATCTCAAACGACTAAAAGAAAACTTTTAAGCGACGCATCGGATTCGCCTCAATAAATCAATCCCACCCTCACATCCTCAGGACTATTAGCATAGACAAGGGCTTCGATGTCCCTCTCTCTCTTCGTAATCCCTAGACCCACTCTCTCCCCTTCTTCACTCCTACACCAAATCCCCTCAATCTTCACACCATCTCTCTTTGCCATCGGCAAGCTCACATTCAATGTCTTATTCCCACACTCCATATTTGTGATACTATTACTCCCCCGCAAGCTATCAGAATTACTTCGACTGCCTAGTTGGGTATGCTTTGCATGCGGGGTATTCTCCCTCGATCCGCCGAAACGATGACGACGAGCAAAGGTGCGAAGGGAGGGGAGACAGACAGCTAAGATGGAGGATACTATTTCGGCAAGGGCCCAGACATCAATGGTATGCGTGATTTCGGCCCTGGGGACATTCTGCACTAGCTTGAGCGTTATAAAACGCACGAGTGCCGCTAGGATCGACACGCTTCCCATGAGGAACACAAACGCGAGCCCGGCTTTCTCGGACTTACCGAGCTGCGTGGCAAGGAGGGTGGATATGGGTATGGATAGGATGATGAGGTCTGTTGCGATGTTTGTGAAGGTTGAGATGGTGACGGAGGACATGGAGTGGACAGCCGAACACAGGTGTTCGCCGGGTGGAGGAGACCAGTTGGATGAGATGGGGCTACACCAGAAGGCGATGAGGAACATGTGGAGTAGGAATGTAGACGCTGTGAAAGCGCAGGCTACCGCGAGTGTAATTCGTGCGCGTTTACCCTGTAGGGAGAAGAGCGAGTAGTAGAGGGCTAGGAAGGCGCCTTTGGCAGACCAGAGGCTAATGTAGATAAAGAAAAGACTAATCCAGGATACGTAAAGTAAGTGTCCTGAGAGAGGTTGTGGGACGCCGTAGTAGAGCATTCCTGGAGGGGAGTGCAGGTACTTCATTCGGAGGCTGTTCTTCCAGGTGTTTATCGCTATGAGAACGCAGCCGGATAGCCAGGCTAGAATGACGAAGCCGTCTGCAATGTTGGTGGCGAGGGAGTGGAGACCGCGGCTTCGTTGACGCAGGGAGATGCGGATTAGGATTGGGATGAGGGCGAGGGTCATGAGCGACCAGTCTAGCGCTATGAAGCCAGCTGGCGGTAGATGTTAGGAGTTGGCGAGGATGGTGTGGGAATTGGAGGGGCTTACGAAGTGGGAGGTGGATGTCTGTATACACCATAGTGTCTGATTATGATACAGTCTCCTTCGATGATGGTATGTACCAAAGACCCGGGTGACGACTTTCGACCGCGCAAGGGCGTTGAACTAAGGTATTGATGCTGATGATCCTGAAGTAGGCAACGATCAACCCTTACCCGACCAGCAGCGCTCTTCAAGATATAATGAAGCGGATCTCCACCACAAGAATTGGATATTGATCCTAAATTCGAGGAAGTAAGAATAGGCGGGAGGAGTGATGGCTGGTAGCCGTAGTGATGACTACACTTCTCTGCTCATTACAAATGAAAAACCCACCCAGATTTCCGGGCCATCGTCGTCTTAAATCATTCCCCACAGAGTGGTGTTGAACATACATATCAAGTTCCCCGTCGCCGAGCCCGCATCACGTCTTTCCCAACCCATGCATATGCACCACAGGGCTGAGAGTCTAAGCTATTCCAAGGACCCTTCTCTCCTGTCCTACCCAATGACAGCCTCCAAGCCAATTCACGCCTGCATGTCAGCATATTTAGGTTCAGCCTGCATCTCTCTTCTACTACCTGTATCCAGCTTAGCCGAAAACTCCGATTTCTAATTCCATTCGCCAACGCTCGCTTAACCTACGGATCTGGAGGTTGTGCAGATTTAGCTCGCACTAGGGCTATGTTTCCGCGTTATATAAGCCAAGTAAGCACAGAAATAGCAACAAAAAAGCTCAACTTTCCAGTGAAGCATCGCGAATCTCGACCTGGCCATTTATTGATCTTTCCACAACCTTTGGGGTCGCTAGCACGGCAGTTTCCGAGTGCGTGGAGCTGCCATCTGGCTGGTAAGTGAGTCGGAGGGAAATTAGAAACCGTTTTGAAGGGGTTGTCTTGTGTTTGGTGGTGTTGGCGCATTTGCTTAAAAATGCACCATTTTGGATCTGATGCGCGAGTCTAAAGGGGATGCTTTACCGCACAGATCGGCTGCTAAATTTGCTTCATTGATAGCACGGACGACAACGCAGTGAAGACACACCACCGATCCCTCGATGGACAGCCAACTCAGGTGAAAGATATTCGGATGAGTGTCCGCACAGGAAGTCAGCTCAACCTCGGCTGTTGGTCTCACTGCGAATATGCTGTAGCAAGAATGTGATGTGTGACGTGCCAGTATCACCACTCTGTCGCAACCAAATAGGAAATGATAACTTGGTCGGCCCGTCACATGGAAACTCGGGATGAGTGCATCGGGATGGTGGCCGACGATTGCCACTGGAAAGAACCAAACTGCAGCCTTGCAGATGTCATTTCTCTACATTGCATGGCCAACCAAGTGTGCTAATATGGAAGGCAGTCCTCTGACGCCCTTCGAAGCCTGTTGTGAAGAAAGCTTTTTTTTTATCTCTGTTTGGAGGGATACGACATTGCGAGAGAAGCGTTAGGGTTCGCTCCGTTGTTCCAAGCTTGAACAGATAACCAATTTAGCATAAGAGCAAGATTGTAGCGATTGCGAGGGAGTAGGACCCCATGCGATCTTCACCGCGAGTCTGTGCTAGGGTATCAAGAATTCCGTGAATAAGTCGGCAACTGCTTCCCCAAGCTAAGATCTGGGGTCTGCGGCTTGAGAATCCAAATCGCATTTTCCACTTTTGACCGCACCATTGCCTTTACGGAAGTTCATACATCTATATGTACAATGTTTAGTCATACATGGAGGCGCACCGCATTGACATGCCCGACCGGTCAGTTGGAGGCGCTGACCGTCCAAATCAAAATTGGCGGAGATTCGACCGTTCGAAAATGAATGGCTGAAATTAATTCGGCCGTATTAGGAAGAGCAAGAGCCCTGAAATGACCGCACCCGTAGCTGTGGCCTCTACAATTGCTATCGTGAATTCCTTCCTCCGGATTGAGATGTATTTCTCGCTCATGAGATCTCGGACGGACGTCGTGATCTTCTCCTGCCATGGCATTGGGGTTATGGTCGTTTGGTGTTCTGGTTCGAAAGTGGCTAAGCTGGCAGCCCCCAGTTTTTCTGGGGTAAGCGTCATCGAGTCTTCCTTGAGAGCAGCGATGATATTAGGTTCGGCCTGTTGCACTAGCATGTCTTCTTCGACTTTGGGAGCCGTGTGAGTGGTTTGTTCGGCGATGACAAGGCTCCCGATAACCTTTTCTGCAGGCTCAACGGCTTCATCAACTGCCGCTTCGAGTATGGGGCTTGACTGAGGTCCAGCAGCTGGCTCGAATACTGTTCTCTGAGCCTCCAAAGCTGCCTTAACTTCCCTAACCAGCCGGCGTCTCCTCCACGGCTCAATGACAACCAAGGATGCTAGCAGCAGGAAGATGTTGAAGCCCATCAACCCAAAAGTGACCCAGGTGCTGTTTCGCCTAATCGTGTCACTCCATATTTGCTCCTCATGATACTGCGCTCGTTCACGCTTCTCCAGTCGCGTCCGTGCCTCTTCCAGTGCAGCTTCAACTTCAAAAACCTTGTCTTTTGCTGCCTGAACAGCCTGGTCATTGACATGCTCTGACCGTATCAATTGCATGTATCTTTCCAGATCTGTGGCGGACCAAGAATGTTTCCGCTCCAGGAGCCCGACCACTTCCTTCTGCGAAGATGCCTGCTTTGCGTGAGCGTCATCCAGAGCCTGTTTCGCTTCGTTTAGTGCAAGATGGCGGGTCTTGACGAGTTGCTCTATACCCAGTCAATTTTTGAACATATCACCAATAGGTGCTTCTCGCCTTGTTCCTTGATTTCTCGCCTCAGTGCCTCGATGCCCGAGTAGTCGGTACCCGTGTAAGTGTTGACCTTCTGGGTGACAAGCGCAAGCTTTGGCAGCAGGTCGTCCATGAGTTCGGAGAAGCGTCTCGAGAGATTCCATCTTTGCCCCTCTCTGTGCGACGGCAGATGCTCTGCCGGCACTCTTGCTATTGTATCTTCATCTTTGGGGGGAGACGCTAACTTCGCGGATTGAGGGGTGCAGTGCTGTAGTGGGGTCTTCGTCTCAGCCGAGTCGGCTTCTAAAGGCCTGGTAGGTTTCTCGAAGACAGTCCTAGAGTGGGAGAATTGCCGTCGGGTCGGCTTATCGAGACCTTTTCTGGGTGGAATACATGGGAGATATATTGCTGGTCCTGTGAACTTTGCGCTGGCTAGGCTTCTAAACAACGTCTTACTCGCTCGTGGCGGAGCCGTGAAGATCGGACTGGCAAATATGGAGCGCGACGCATGCTGAAGCAGCGGCCTCATTCTTGTCGTGAGCGCAATAACTCACATCAGGCGTGCTGAAGACGTCGTACACGGATGCGAAAACCTTAATGACGGAACTTGACGTGAGCCGGATCTGTGCCAAGCCGACAATCCCTTTTTCCGTACTGCACCGGGATCCCATTTTAGGCGCAGTCGCTGGCTTCCGAAAATCCAGCATAAAACTTTCTTTCAACCTCATCCTTCGTTTCTCGAAATTTTCCTATTGTTGTTATTGGTACAAAATTTGGTGACGTATTGCCCTCGAGAACGTATTCAAGATGGGTGTCCAATCCGCGATCGAACTTCCGGCTATGAAAACTAGCCCACAAGTCCGTGGACATGCCATGAAGGGTTTGAGGAGAGTGCTAATCTGTCATAGTTCATTTTCTTTACTGATTTCGATGGCACGGTTACGCTGCAGGACAGTGAGTCTTGACATTCTCTGAACCAACCCATCCTGTACTGAGATTTGACAGGCAATGACTTCATGGTATTTTAGCCCTCATTCACAAGACAAGGGTATCATTAATTCTGGGGCAGACCGACAACATTGGCTACGGCCGTGAAAAGCGGCGCCAAGGTAATATCGACACTCTTGCAGACAAGATTACCTTTCGGGACTCATTCCGGGAAATGATGGACAGCGTGACCAAGCCGTACAACGAATGCATTCAGTTCCTTGTCGACAACATCAAATTGGACCCCTATTTCGCCGAGTTCTTCCAGTGGAGTTTAGCGAACAATATGCCTGTTGTTGTTCTCTCCTCGGGCATGGAACCCATCATCAAAGCCCTTTTGAAGAAGCTTATTGGCCCCGATGCGGAGAATATGCAGGTAATCGGGAATTATGTGAAAGCTAGGCCTGGGAAGAGCATTGATGAGGAAGGGGGTTGGCAGATCCAGTTTCACCACCCCGAGTCTGGGTTTGGGCATGATAAGAGCGTGACTTTGAGGAAATACTCCTCACTGCCAGAGGATATTCGACCAACTATGTTCTACGCTGGGGACGGAGTTTCAGATCTGTCTGCTGCTCGGGAGACGGATTTGCTCTTCGCAAAGAAGGGGCACGATCTCATCTCGTATTGCGCCAGGGAGAACGTGCCATTCACGGTGTTTGAGGATTGGTCTTCGATCCTAGAGAAGTGCAAGGAGATCGCTGCGGGCAAGACCACGGTTCAAGAGGCTGCTCATGAGGGCTACGAGGCGTACAAAGCTGGAGCTGCTGGTGTTGAGCCTGCCGCTAACAGCTGAGCAAAGTAAACTTTCAGATGGGCATTTGAGAGCAGACATTTTACACATTTCTTTCTACGAAACCGTATTTCAGACACATATAGACGATAGAAACCTAACCGGCATGGTAGCCTAGAAAACACCAAAGCACGCATTCTAGATCACTCGCTGACATTCACGAAATCTTAGACCAAAAGTCACATGACAGCATCTGAATGGCGGGGTTAACTTGGCAAGGGAGCCTTGCATATTGAGCGGTGCCAACTCATCATGTCTCAGCCAAAAAAAAACGGGAGCAACCACCATGAAACAACGTGAAGGTAGCACCGATCCCTTTACCACGCCGTCCGTTCTCTTCATTCGACAATCGCGGAGAGGGGGCGGCTGAATTTGACATATACGCGGCTCTTCTGATCTCTGAGAGAGTGAAACCTCCATCCCTGTGGACGCTGTAGTGCGGAACAGCCCCTCGCCATTTGTCCGCATCCGCAGCTGATATCAACTGTACTATACCTCCAGCCTCGCCTTACAATTCCCCCCAAGTCCATCCTCGCACTCCCGCCACAATTCTTCTCAAAACCCACCTCGCAAAAATGAACACAGACCCCCTAACCGGCGCGCCCCTCCCCTCAACCGCCATCCAACGCATCCTTTTCCTCTCACCCAAAGTGCACGTCTACCACATCCCCCCCCTAACTTCCACAAAGGGCTACAATGCCGCAACCTGGACCGCCGACAACAACAAGCGTCAAATCTTCACTGCGCGTCTACGCATCCTGGAAACCTCAATCCCTTCCCCCACAGCTTCCGAGACAGACACAGATAGCGAAAAAGTCACCACCACAATCCTTCTCGAGGACCCGGGCTCGGGCCAACTGTTCGCAGCCGCACCATACACATCCCCCGCCGTCGTCGAGCAGGCGCTGGACTCGAGCCGGTTCTTCGCTGTGACTGTGGTAGGTGAAGGACGGAAAGCGGTGCTGGGAATCGGCTTTGAGGAGCGCAGTGAGGCGTTTGATTTCTCAATAAGCCTGCAGGATGCGCAGCGCGTGCTTGGATTGTCGAATCCAGGGTTAACAACTGGCGGACACGCTGGATGGGGAGGCCGACTGACTCAGCAAAAAGAAGCTGAGGAACCGAAACGAGATTTCAGTCTTAAAGAAGGGGAGACGATATCTATTAATTTTGGGGGTAGAGGGCGGAGGCCAAGACAGGAGGAGGCGACTCCTAGGAATGAGAGGAGTGAGACGGACGCGCTGTTTTCGATCAAACCGCCGCCTGGGTCAGGATCGGGATTAGGCGGCGGCGGAGGAGGAGGAGGAGTGGGAGGAGGAGGAGGAGGGGGAGGGGGAGAGAGAGGGAAGGGGGGAACGATGCCGTTTCTGCCGCCACCGCCGAGCGCAAAAAGCGTGAAGGAGGAGAGGAGGAGGAGTAGGCAAACGTTTGAGCAGAAGCCAGAGGATTTGGGGTTTGACGATGGCGAGTTTGGGGAGTTTCAGTAGAAATAAAGACTGGATGTGAGAGGGAGCCGTCATAAATGGCTGGCTAGTTCATAAGGACTTTTTGACGGGCGTATGGGACGAGTCGGTCAGTTGCTCCGTGTAGGGCACGGGTTGACGGGATGACAGACACCATAAGAGGTTCAATTGTAAAGTTAGCAAGCATGGAGTGGAGTATAACACGGCACTGGATGCATTGTTGGTGTTCAGGTCTATCCTGTCTTGGATTGAAAGCGGACATGTATTCGTATGTACTCTGTCTGTCCAGGTGATATGCAAAATCTCATTCTCGTTCTTAAAAGCAATCCAAACCCTCCGGCGAATATGGCTTGCTGTACCGTGTCGTATCCTATTGTACAGTTCCAATCTTTCGCATAGTCATAGTTGAAGACCTGAAACGAATGCCGAATGCCTCCGTGCTGTGCTAGGTGGGTATAATCTCAATTCTTCCTGTCTCAAGACCAACTAAGAAATGCACAATATAGATAGAACGATCGAATGCTAAACCGAACCTGCGCCGAAGATGCAAATAGAACGGGGAACAACCGCCGCCTTGAAGACAGGAAAGCGAAGTGGTACTCGCGAGAGGTATTAGCTTTTGGATGCACCGCCAATGAGAAAGGTAGCGGATCTGTCGTGGGTATGAATGGGGGGTTATTCCGACCATCCTTTCGCGACATCGAAAAGTTTCTTGATATCCCTCACAAGGTCTTCTGGTCTGGACCCTCCCGGGCACTTGACAAACTCGCCATCGTCGACAATGCATCGCACCTTGCTATCCAGTCTGACGGTACAGCTCGTTGTGACATTTAGATCCGCGCTTCTTGTGACACTATCCCTAAGCATGCCCATCGCAAACGCGCCATCATCCTGGCTCACGCAGTAATTCAACTGGTCGAAATCAAGGCCGTGTTCCAGCGCGCAGTCTTGAACAAGCTCTTTCTTCGGGATATTGGGGTAGTCGCGCTCCATGCACATGGTGAACCCTAGGTATAATTTCGGATTGGGGTAGAGCTCGGCGGCGCAGAGCTCGAGGATGTTGCCGAGACATTCTGTCTGGCCGTGCTTGCATTGGACCCCGTCGTCTTCTTCGGTGGCTCTATGGCAGAGCGTCAGCAGAGGGATGAACGGCGCCTATATGGCTTGTAGAGTGTGGGTGGTGCCGCCTACTTTCCAATGAATGATAGCCTAAAGTCGACCTTATCAGAGACGTTCTGCATCGCCGGCAGGACGAGTTTTTGTAAGCAGTCTCGAGCGTCTGGGCATTTGGACATGATGTGCACTTCCATCGGCACCTTCGCCGTCGCTTCATGATTGTGATGGTGGGTTGGATCGGTGCATTGCCAGTTGACGCCTAGCCAGAACAGACCAAGGACAAAGACGAAGGCGGCCGCATGGAAGCGTCGAAATCTGTGCCGTCGGCGCATAGGAATTGGCCGTTCTGTTCGCGGGAGGAGGGGAGTTTTAACGTCCATGGCGAGCCGTGGGTCGGGGAGTATGGCGCCCTATATACAGACACAGAGGATGATGCGATGACTGATGGCGCGCAGCAATGCCCTTGTCGACCTTGGGATAATAATAAAGGAAGTGGTCGAGGTGGCGACTATTGGGTCAGGTCAGCTTCAATATGGTCGACTAAAAGCCGCCCCATAGCGAAACCCAGCGACCACTTCGGTCCACCAACGGCCTAGAATTGGACGCTCAAGCGCCCCCGTCCGCGGCTGCCAAGGCCGGGGACAGCCCCGAGTGCGGATGCGGCAGTGCGACCAGCGATCCCACTTCACGACGGAACATCAATCCTGTGCTTATTCTAACCACAGTTCGTCCCTCGCTGGTTCTGCGTCTCCAAACTCCGCCATCTAGCTGTCGGTATAGTTCCAACAAAGCCCCCAGTCCTTCCATTTTGATAGCCCCTTATCGTGAGTTGGTCAGCAAAGGCGGTGTATGGCGCTTGCACCCCTTCGGCCTTGATTTGTATCATTCTATCCGCGCGAATACGAGACCCACCCTCGACCTTCTGCATCTGTAGTAGATATGGGTGTCAAGGACAGCTCGTTAAAGAAGGAACTCTCGGCTCTCACTGACTGCATCAATGAAACCACGTTGTTGGACTTGGCCGCCAGGTTCTCGGACACGTACCGACATCTCGCAAAATGCTCCATTGAGCATTTCCTGGTCACGCCTGTGACAGCGCTTCCTTCCGGTAAAGAGAAGGGTAGGTTCCTGAGTATTGACGTTGGGGGTACCAATCTAAGAGTTGGGTTCATTGAGTTGCTGGGTGAGCTGGGGAATGGCACGTCTACCTCCCCCGCCGAGGCGCCGAAGCTACCGATGTCGAAAATTAGGAGATCGCATGATCGGGCGTGGCCGATCGAAGAGCATTTGAAGATGGATCAGGCTGAGGACCTTTTCGCTTGGATTGGGGATTGTATAGCAGAAGTGATATTGGACTATCTAAATGATCTTCCCGTGTCCGAATCTGTGGAGTCGCCACTTGGAGAGGAGCTACTTCTAGGGATAACTTTTAGTTTCCCCATGGCGTAAGCAACTACATAAGTCCTCTGTACACTTTTCTCTTATTGTCAGGCTAACGAAATTTATCCAGACAAACGTGCCTGTCAGAAGCAACATTGCTACCGATGGGCAAAGGCTTTGCCATTACTTCCGATCTGGATCTAAAGAAGATGCTGCTCGCTGGATACGCACGCCATCTGGTAGAGCCTGGCGCGAGTGGCGAGAACGGTTACGCTTCAAATAAGAAGAGAAGGATATCACGGCTGCCTAGAATACGCATTGCCGCCATCACCAACGACACCGTAGCCACATTTGCTTCTCTAGCTTATGCAGTCAAGGCTGCACCCAACAGTCGAGTAGCTATGGGACTCATCGTTGGGACAGGAACAAATGCTACAGTGCCCATGAAGATTGGAGATCTCCATCCATCGAAAATAAAAGAACTCGCCAATCCGGAAGGCGTGGAGATGATAGTGATCAACACAGAATGGACAATAAGGGGGACAGATAAACCTCTTATCGACCTAAATATCAAAACGAAATGGGACTTAGAACTGGACAGGAATAGCGAGGCCCCAGGATTCCAGCCATTCGAATACATGACCGCGGGTCGCTATCTGGGTGAAATCGTGCGGCTCACGTTTGTGGATTTAGTGTCGCAAGAGTTTGGACAGGATACAATTCCTCCATCCTTGATGGCAAAGAACGCTATTCCAACGAGATTCCTTTCCGAGATCGTGGCTAGAGCCGATGACGAGACCTTAACTGCACAACTCAAGAAGCGATATGCTTCGACTAACTCTACAACTACCTTCTGGACGCCTGCGAGAGTAGACTTGATAATCGAGATAGCTTACATTGTTCAGCAAAGATCCTCAGCACTAATTGCAGCCGCATGTGTTGGCTTATTGGACTGCGTACACGATATTCGAATCGATCGGCTGGGCCAGACCCCGGACGTAAAAAATGGGAACGGAGTCAACCACAAAGAAGTAGAGCCTGAAGAATTAGTGGTCGCATATGCTGGCGGAACGATATCTCAATACCCGGAGTGGCTAGGGACATGTCAGCGGTGGATCAACACTTTGGTGAAAAGGGCATCATCTGCAAATAGTTCAAAGCGGGTGGTGCTGAAGGAGGCACTGGATGGGGGCGTTATTGGAGCGGGTGTGCTAGCGGGAATGACTGATGGCATTGCATAGGAGTTTAGAAGGGGTTTTGATGGAAGGGAATTATAGAAGGATATTAATAAGGGCATCCTCGCTGGCCCTATGCCCTTTTCTTTTACTCTTCTCCTGCTTGATCCGGTAGAGAGCTATCCTAGTGGTGTAACTGCAGCTAGGTATTCTTTTGCAATCTTGTGATCGCACAGAATTTCATCTTCAGTCACTCGTTCCCAATCCTTTCACCCCTTGCTCGTGGTGAGTTAAGCGTCGCTAATCGCGTACCAACCGTAAGTGAAAGACAAACGCTCGAGCGCCAAGCTAAATATGAGGTCGAGACCATGAAAACTTCGCACAAGCTTCTGCGTTCCTTTCCCTTCCATCTAACAACGATCTGATACGCTCCACCGGGCCACCTGTCAGAAGTGATGATGGCTCAACTTCTCATCTGGCTCTGGTTCCTGCTCCTTGGCGGTGTCGTCGCTGCCCGAAAGAGCAATGTTCAGCTCTGCTACATCGCGGCAGGCGAAGTTGCACCAAGCAACCTTATTCCATGTTACACTGACTGGGGTGCACCACAAGCTTCTTGTTGTTTGAAGGGAGATATGTGTTTGGAGGGGAACTCTTGCTACGATCAGTTAACTGGTGTGACCTATCAGTACGGCTGCACGGATCTAGAATATAAAGACAAGAACTGCCCCCGCAAGTGCCATCTCGACACCGGTGTGTAGGCCTTCGCATCCTGCAGTAAAATATGTACTGATTTGAGGCAGAGAAGAGTAACTGGATTGGCCTTGTGTACTGTAATGGTACTAACGAGACTCCAAACAATACCTGGGTAAGGTACAAAAGCACCAGCAGTAGACGCACAAGGCTAAATCACAGAAATAGATATGCCACCATCCCGATAACTGCGGCGGCTGGAAGTATTGCCCTGGTCATACGCCATGGAGACCCGAGCTGGAGAAGATGGAACCGGTGGATTGTCGCAGTTTAAAGTATTCCAAGGAATACAAAGCAATCGATGCTGGATCTCCTCTACAGGATCTTTTGCTGTTACCAGACCACGATAGTGGCCTCGCGAGTTATCTGTCGGCACATCCTACGATTAGGCCTTCAAGGAACTCTGCTAGTTCTTCCCTAGCCAGTCTGACTGCGACGACCTCGACGACTGCTTCAGGTATTCCTCAGTCTTCGGAAACTCCAGACCCCAGTTCGACAGTGACATCGATTCGGCCCTCAACTACCCCAGAGCCACCTCGTTCAATGGGCTTACGTGTTGGGCTTCCAATCGGCCTTGTGGTTGGTATTTTGTTGTTGGTCGGCAGCTCTCTCTGCATTCGTTGTTACCGCAAAGAGCGGCGTCGGCCGCAGTTGAGCGAGATCCATCTTACCCACCAAAGTAAATTAAACGACCCGCCTGGTGGAATATTGCTAATTCGACCATTCAGGCGCCCTTGACGGCCATATTGAGCATCGGGGAATTGTATCTAAAGCCGAACTTGCCGGAGATAGAATGAACGCATATGAGATGCAGGGGTCTATGGTATCTGAATTGGCGGGTTCGACGGTACACAGTAGCTCGAATGTCTCCTCGCCGATCTCTCTGCACTCATCTGCCTATGACAGAGGCTCTTTCTATCCTCTATATGGGCAGCTGGATAGGGACAGCGCCGTGTTCGATGTCCAGCGTGATGAGGTCCATGAGCTCGCTGGATAGAGAAACACGACATTCTGGTCTCGTTACTTAACCCTACTCTTTTCCTGCTGGTCTTGTGATTTCACTTAACTAGCAAAACTTCTGACTTGTACTATTTTTCAGTAAGGCAACTTTGATGGAGGATGTCAAGCGTCAAGGGATGGCCCATGGAAATAATAGATTCAATGTAGCAACGTGAATTGATAGCATTGTTTTAGCATGTAGCAGATTGAAACGATAAGAAAGCTTGACAAGAGGAGCTCTTGTGCCCCTCCACGGACTCATAGCTATCAGCGGAGCTAACAGCTCCAGAGCTTCCCCGCAAAAGTATCGTACGACATGGCACCAGGTATCCCTTGCCCTTGTGAAGCCCTAGCAACGGATTACAGGAAGTTCTCACAGGTCCAGCCCCAGACGCACGAATCGCTCGTCCAATCAGAATCCCCCTTCATCCAATTCCTGCGGTGTCGGAAACCCTGAAACACTTGCCTTCCTTGCTTGCCCAACCTTGAAGTTCCACGTGCCCATCCCAGCGCCTTTTCCCCGACGCCATCGCTGCGTTCGGGCAAACTCCACAAATGTACCCCGCGGAAAGTGCAAGCCACAATAGGTGAGCAAAATGGGTGAGATGTCCCCGACCCCTTTCTCCTCGGCATTAAGGATCTCCAGACATTCAGTGCGAGCCGCGAACGCCTCCCTTGCTGCCAAGTAGATCGCTTGTGCTTCTGGCCCTGTGGTTGGAAGACAGACGTTGCTTCTTTGAGAAAGACGTCATGGCGGAAGGAAGCTTAGTGCTGTGGCGCTCTGGCCCTGGCAGGGGGCCTCGGAGCCTTTTCGGTGTGAGAGCTGCATGTTGGCGTGGAGAGGAGTTTGGGAGTGTTTGGAGTTGGCGTTCGACCGATGGTGGGTGAGGGGAGGTCCTGGTCCTGGTCCTGGTATCCGAGGGATAGACGTTCCTTGTGCTGGGCTAGTGGTCGCTGGTTGGGATGAGATCTGTCGACGTGAAGGGCAGGTGTGGCGCAGGCCTGTGCTCGGCGACGGTGCACAGGTCTATCTGATAAGACAAATTCTAGACATGCGATTCTGCACCGAATTTTCTTGATTTTGAGATCACGATATGCGACACAGATGTTGCCACCGCCTTGTTTGCCACCGCCTTGTGCAAGGTGAAGGAAATTTTCTTGGCCTCCAACGGCCGTGGACGAGAAGGACTTGTGCGCAAATTATCAGGTGAGCGGCTGATGCTCTTGCTAGGCATGCATGGCTGTTAGTAGTTACGTCAAGCCACTGGCCTGCCCCGCCTCTTCCAGAACTACTTCATATCACAGAATCTTTGTGCACACTGCTGCAAACCGCTGCGACGGACACGCTCCGCCAAGTCAGGCCATATCAGCGCACCAATTCCTGCTTGTCCTGCTGCGTTAGACCATATCATTTTGAGTTTCTGCCCTCCTTATCCGATGGTTTCCTATCACCGTCGTCAGACCGTCATCCGATGGCTCATTCACCAACACGGCGGTACTACCCCTCTGCTGGCCTACCAGGGCTGCAGTTCCAGCGGCATACGACCAATGGCGTGAAACTGATGCCCTGGTGGGCTCTCCGGAGCGCCGGACAGGAAGCGTAGGTTGCCAATTGCGGGCATGGGTGAGAGGATATGCCCGGTCAGAGCTTTGAAGCTTCGTGCCCGCTTTCATGACCCTGGGTGCCACATCGCACGCACGCGGGTTTCAAGGTGGGGTTACGGGCCCTGACCTTGCATGAGGACTCTAGTAATCGATATATAAGGCCTGGTCGTGCTGCCTGCTGGCTTGCTTTCTCTCCTGCATCATCGCTCTCAGCTCGTCAAAATATAAACCCCGCTTCCACTGCACTGCGGCTCTGACCTTCTCCTCAACCACAACATCAAGACCAATCCCTCTGACACCTCAGTTTCAGATTTCAAAACTCTCTCACAATGGCTGCTGAAATCCCAAAGATGCAATGGGCTCAGGTCATCGAGAAGACCGGCGGTCCAGTCGAGTACAAGCAGATTCCTGTCCAACAGCCCGGCCCGGATGAGGTCCTGGTCAACATCAAGTATTCCGGTGTTTGCCACACGGATCTCCACGCTGTCAATGGCGATTGGCCCCTGGTGAGCTTGCTACACCTCTTTTAAAGCCTGTACTCGAATTTGCTGACCTGCCAACCAGCCCACCAAGCTACCACTTGTTGGTGGACACGAGGGAGCTGGTGTTGTTGTTGCTCGGGGAGAGCTTGTGAAGGATGTTGAGGTGAGCTCGCTTTAATTCCCTTTAATTTAAGGAGCAGCAACTGATTTGCGATGCAAAGATTGGCGACCATGCCGGTGTGAAGTGGCTGAACGGCTCCTGCCTCGCCTGTGACTTCTGTCAGCAAGCCGACGAGCCTCTCTGCGGCAAGGCCCTCCTCTCCGGCTACACCGTTGACGGCTCCTTCCAGCAATACTGCATCGCCAAAGCGGCGCACGTCGCCCGCATACCCAAGGATGTACCCCTTGACGCCATTGCCCCCGTTCTCTGCGCCGGTATCACCGTCTATAAGGGCCTGAAGGAGTCTGGCGCCCGGCCAGGACAGACTGTCGCCATCGTCGGTGCTGGTGGTGGTCTTGGATCTTTGGCCCAGCAGTATGCCCGGGCTATGGGTCTCCGAGTCATTGCCATTGACACGGGCGACGAGAAGAAGAAGATGTGTCTCGAGCAGCTCGGTGCCGAATCCTTCGTTGACTTCATGAAGTCCTCCAACGTCGTCAAGGACGTTCAAGCCGCAACCCAAGACGGCCTTGGCCCACACGCTGTTATCCTCGTAGCTGTCAACGAGAAGCCTTTCCAGCAAGCCGCCGAATACGTCCGTCCCCGTGGAACCGTCATCTGCATTGGTCTGCCCGCCGGCGCCTATCTCAAGGCCCCTGTGTTCGACTCTGTCATCAAGATGATCACCATCAAGGGGTCTTATGTCGGCAACCGTAAGGACTCGGCTGAGGCTATTGAGTTCTACCGTCGTGGTGTCATCAAGTCGCCATTTAAGGTTGTCGGCTTGTCTGAGCTCCAGATGGTGTATGATAAGATGATTCGTGGTGAGATTGCTGGCCGGTACGTCTTGGACACATCGAAGTAAATGGATGATTTCTTTCCTTGCTATGGTGTTCGTGCGTACTTAGTAGTAGTCGTAAAGGAAATGAAATGCGGGAACTGTATTATAGACTTTCCTTGCGTGGTGTGGTGATCGGGGACGGTTAGTGAAATAGCTGGCTTTTAAGTGATGATGATGAAGTATGAGTTTCTATGATGGGTGGTGATTGGGTTGACGAAGCGGAGAAGGATGGTCCCCTTCGGGATGATGACTTCAAATGTAGATAATTGAGTCTCAATGGGAATTCGGTTTGAGACTGTCCAGTCCAAACTTTGCCTCGCATGTCACATGAGACGCATCATGTCCGTTACAGCGCTGTTCCTCTCCTTCTCCCCCCTCTGCATGGGACAGTGAGGAATGTGAGCATTTTGTGTATTAAGTGGTGATTCTCCCAAAACTATGCCAGACGACCACCGAAGATGTGGATCTGAAATGTGAGACGAATTTCGCTAAACTTAATACACACGTCTCTTTGCCTCAAGTATTGATTTACAGTGGTATAATAGCACGAAGACCTCCAACACGTTTCGCATGATTGCAGAATGGAATGGTGTGGCCCAAAACCCAATCCCTCTTATAGTCAGCACTCGCTAATGACAACTGATAACGCCAGCCTAATCTAATCCAATTCAACATAGTCCAATTCCATCAAAACCAATATCGCCTCTAGGTTTACCATATTTGCAATATATGTATAACACTCTTGAGAAACAGCCGCACTCCAACCACCTTTATCCCTCCCCTATCCCTTCCACACGTTCTTACGCCTATATTCTTAAACCAATGCCCTTAAACCAATGCTCACTCCCGTCTCACAAATGGGCGAATCAGCATCTCAAACCTCGGAATCGGCACCCCATTCAACACTACCCAACCCTCAGTACTCTGCTTCTCATCGAGCGATCTCCTCTTATCCCTCGCTTCCGCTCTCCGAGCATCGACTCGCCTTTTCGCAGCTTCGTCTATGGTTCTTTGTTCTGGAGTCCGTGTTGCTTCAGCGGCGGGACGGTTCTGCAGGAGGGTGGAGAGGGCGGATGGGTTGTCGGGGTTAGAGGAGGCTGAGGAGGAATTGATTGAGGGTGAGGAATCAGTTTGCGGGTTAGGATTCTGGCGGCGAAATAACGGATGTGTGCCGGTTGCGAGACGAGAGATTTCGTACGTGAACCAGAGGGTGCCGAAGAGGCTCCAGAAGGAGGGTCGCGGAAACGTGTTGTAGAAGATGCGCGTGGATGACATTGTCGCGGGTTTGGAAGGAGGATTGATCTCGCCCGTGTGAGAGATTATGAAGGTGGTAAGTGATAGAGAGGGGAGGGAGAGGGGGGTGGGTTGAGTGGTGATGTGGGTACTGGGGACCTTGGGCGTTTGTCGGGCGGTCGGGAGGACGGTGAATCATTTCACCGATGCGGCTCAACCATGGCCTGCTTCAATCGCGTTTCCCAAAAGTTCAGTCCAGCCACTCATTGCACCACCACACCCCACCACACCCCCTCCAGGGGTCTGTATCTTCCCATGACCATGGAAGACTTAGCCAATCTCGAAATCCTCTCCCTAGTCTCGAAAGTGACGTCCGAAATCTCAAACCATCTCGGAATCGCCGACAAAACGATCGCTGAGTTCGTCATCGATCAACATGGCAAAGCGAAGGATCTGGACGACTTCAAGGCGAAACTAGAAGCGATGGGTGGCATGTTTCCGCAGAGCTTGGTCGAGAGTATCGACCGCTTGGTGTTAACGCTGCATCCGAAGTATAAGAATAAGAGCAATGGAAAGGGGAGTGGTGACGTGAATGGAGGGGCTGGGGATGGGGATGGCGAGAGGGATCGTAAGACAAGGGTGTTCAGGGGATTGGCGATTCCAGATAAGGATGTGGAGTATGAGATTATCGGGAGGAAAGGCGCCAAGGACGAGGAGGTTGGAGACGCGTTCGATGATACCTTTGCCATGCTGGAGGGGCTGGCTGGGAAGGGCCCTGGGAAGAAGAAGACGAAAGCAAAGGAAGTGTTGTCTAGGAAGAGGAGTATAAGTCCCTACGGTGACGGCGAAAAGGATCGTAGCCGAAGCAAGCGACACAGATACCGGTCGAGGTCGAGGTCGAGATCGAGATCGCAGAGTCCGACGCGCTCGCGTAATGACGAGTTTCTCTTCGAGGATGAGTTTGGGCGTGTGAAAGCGGTTAAGAAGGACCGGAAGGATGAGAGGAAGAGTAGAAGGAGGAGGAGGGACAGCAATGAGGATGAATTTCGACGACCGCCCACACCTGAAATAGACGACGAGCCCGCGCTATACAAGGTTTATACTGGCAAAGTGACCGGGGTAAAGGATTTTGGTGTGTTTGTCAACCTACAAGGCATTAAGGGCAAGGTCGATGGCTTGGTGCATGTCACGCAAATGCAAGAGGGTGCTCGCGTCAACCACCCATCAGACTTAGTGTCCCGATGGCAAGAGGTCAAGGTCAAGGTCATCAAGGTGGAAGGCAGCCGAATATCGTTGTCTATGAAAGAGGTTGATCAATCAACAGGGCACGATCTTGCTCCACGGCGTCGAATAGGAACCGGAGCCAACTCCCAAGGACTTGGAGGAGCACCTGGTACCGACGATATAGTTCCTGTCATTGAGAGCGGCTTCTTTGCACGAAATAATGGGATGCGAAAGCGACTGACCTCGCCTGAAAGATGGGAAATCAAGCAGCTTATTGCATCCGGTGTTATCAACAAATCTGAGTACCCTGATATTGATGAGGAATATAATGCAGTTATCAACGGGGAAGGCGGCTTCGAAGAGGAGGAAGATGTGGACATTGAAGTGCGCGAAGAAGAACCTCCATTTCTACAGGGCCAGACTAAACAGTCTCTGGAACTTTCACCTATTCGGGTCGTCAAAGCTCCCGATGGATCACTCAATCGTGCTGCCATGGCTGGAGATACTCTTGCCAGGGAGCGGCGTGATTTAAGGCAACAGGAGGCGCAGGAGAAGGTCGCAAAAGAGGTCGCACAGGTTGATCTTAGCACTCAGTGGAATGATCCCATGGCCCAACAACGACAATTTGCAACTGATTTGCGAAATAAGCCTGTTAATCATCCTTCCGAAGCGATGCCAGAATGGAAGAAGATATCAACTGGAAAGGAAGCTTCTTTTGGCAAACGAACAAATCTGAGCATGAAAGAGCAGAGAGAGAGCCTACCCGTCTTCAAGTTCAGGAAACAGCTGCTGGAAGCTGTAACGCAGCATCAAATCCTCATTGTCGTTGGTGATACCGGCTCCGGGAAGACAACGCAAATGACGCAGTACCTTGCCGAGGCGGGATTTGCCAATGAGCTCATGATCGGCTGCACGCAACCCAGGCGTGTGGCTGCGATGAGTGTTGCAAAGCGTGTAGCTGAGGAAGTCGGGTGCAAACTTGGGCACGAAGTTGGCTATACCATTCGATTTGAAGACTGTACGAGTTCGGATACGAAAATTAAGTATATGACAGATGGTATCCTCCAGAGGGAGATCCTCTTAGATTCCATGTTGTCAAAATACAGCTGTATCATGCTCGACGAAGCTCACGAGCGCACGATAGCCACCGATGTACTTTTCGGCCTACTCAAGAAGACACTTAAAAGGAGACCGGACATGAAGCTCATCGTTACTAGTGCTACCCTAGACGCAGACAAGTTCTCGGAGTACTTCAACAAATGCCCCATCTTCTCGATTCCTGGACGAACCTACCCTGTCGAAGTTATGTTCAGCAGGGAGCCGGAGTCAGATTATCTGGATGCAGCACTCGTTACTGTAATGCAAATCCACTTGACAGAACCACCTGGTGATATTCTACTCTTCCTTACGGGTAAAGAGGAGATTGATTCCTCTTGCGAGATTCTGGAAGAGCGAATGAAGGCTCTAGGACCGAATGTACCCGAGCTCATGATCCTGCCTATTTATGGTGTGCTGCCATCGGAAGTCGCTACTCGCATCTTTGAGCCTGCCCCTGTTGGTACGAGAAAAGTTGTCATTGCTACAAATATTGCTGAGACGAGTTTGACAATCGATGGGATCTACTACGTCATCGATCCTGGATTCGTCAAGCAGAGTAGCTATGATGGCAAACTTGGTATGGACAGACTCCAAATTACTCCGATCAGTCAAGCTCAAGCTCGACAGCGAAGTGGACGAGCTGGCCGCACCGGGCCTGGGAAATGTTTTCGGCTGTATACAGAGAGCGCGTTCCAGAATGAGATGCTACCAACGACGATCCCGGAGATTCAGAGACAGAACCTGAGCAATACCATATTGATGCTTAAAGCTATGGGTATCAATGACCTGTTGCATTTCGACTTTATGGATCCTCCGCCCACGAATACGATGTTAACAGCTTTGGAAGAGTTGTACTGTCTCGCCGCATTGGATGACGAAGGGCTGTTGACTCGCCTGGGGAGACAGATGGCGGATTTCCCCATGGACCCCTCACTGTCAAAGTCCCTAATCAAATCTGTGGAACTCCAGTGCTCCGATGAAGTCCTCACAATCGTAGCCATGATTCCTGCTACGCAGAACATTTTCCACAGACCCCGAGACAAACAACAACAAGCCGACCAAAAGAAAGCCAAATTCAATGACCCCTCCGGTGACCACATCACGCTCCTCAACGTGTACAATGCTTGGCGACAGAGCGGGTTCAGCACCCCATGGTGCTTTGAAAACTACATCCAACCGAAGATCATGATGCGCGTTAAAGACGTCCGCAAACAGCTCCTCGATATACTCAAACGACATCGGCTAGACCTCGTCAGCTGCGGCCGCAACACAATCAAAGTGCGTCAAGCCCTCTGCTCGGGCTTCTTCCGCAACAGCGCGCGGAAAGATCCTGCAGAAGGCTATAAAACCCTCGTCGAAGGCACACCCGTCTTCTTACATCCTTCGTCTGCGTTATTTGGTAAGCCAGCTGAACATGTTCTCTACTACTCTCTCGTCGAAACTACGAGAGAGTATATGTATGTCTGTTCCCAGATCGAGCCAAAGTGGCTAGTCGAGGCAGCCCCCGCGTTCTTTAAGGTTGCGCCTACGGATCGACTAAGTAAGAGGAAGAAGGCGGAGAGGATTCAGCCAATGCATAATAAGTTTCAGGGTGAGGACGATTGGAGGTTGAGTACCCAGAAGAGGGCTGGGAGGGGCGGTGGGGGGACGTGGGGATAAGCACGAGCATCTCTTAGTCGGCTTTTAGGATCAGGATTAGGATTGGGATTAGGAGGTTTTCATTTGGCAGTCAGGGTGTGGATCGATGGGAGTGGAAGAGTTGGTGCGTTTACGCTAGTTCTCAACCTCTTATGTTTCTCTGCGTCTGGTGAACAAAGATTCTTGCGTATGATATCGATGGCTAGTTATCGGTCTGTTCTATTCCAGAGGCAGTCGATACAGTAACCTTCCCCCTGTAGTAGGAAAATGAATAAAAGCTATTAAGCATGCACAACTTGTAGAATATGTTTAGGTACACCTAGGAGAGGCCAGAACATGTGCTTTAAATAGGGACATCTTCGGACGGTTGTGATCGATGGAACTGGCTTTAATTATTTCAGGTCGACGCCCCTCCTGCAACAGTCTAAAGTCTATGATATTTGTATCCTTGAACTGCTATTCCATTTTAAGCATTTAGAGTTGTGCGGGTATGCTGAATACGGAACACCCTTCCTTTTTCCTATTCTCTTTCTTTCGCACAGCACTCAAAACATTTCTTCCCCACTGTCTCCTCATCTGCGCCTCAGCCTTGCTTTATATTGACGATGTAGTGCCTAGCTTGTTTAGTTCTGTGTCTCAATGCGGCAGAGGCGGCACAATGGTGTGGAAGATCAGGGTACCTCGAGAGGTTGTACGAGTTTCAAGAAGAAGTGGGGCTTGGTGATGCGTCCAGGTTTTGTAGGTTGTCCGATGAATGGAAAGGGGGCGGTGGTTCGAGATGGATTTACAGCCGTAAATCGTAGAGAGATTAAGTGGAGGGAACTTGGGTTGAGAGGGAGACACAGCTTAGTTTAGTAACGTCCCCCCCTGCGTGCCGGAAAACCCACCGTGCCGCAAAATATGAGGGGTACTTTGACTTTAATCAACTATAACTCTACACACACGTTAAGCTTCACTAAAATTATGTATAAATAATGTACTGTAGCTATTTTTAAAGAGATAGGGCGCCTCTTACTTATAAATTACATTTGCATTGTTGCCTTTGCGCCTAATTTGCAGAGAGCCTCTTTCTATAGCGTGACAGAGTTCCTTCTCTATAGCGCCACTATTAAGCTCTTACTACTCTATAATACTTATAAACAGTCTTATTAAGCCCTAGAACCTTGCTATAATGCTAAGAAGTTTCTATTAGCCTTGTGCCTGCTGTCGCGCACAAATTCATGCAAGGCCGCTACCCTAGTCGGTACTTCCGATCGAACTAGCCACCGATTTCGGCTAGTGTAAAACGACCCCGCACCTACATAATCATCGCTGTGTAATTTATTTGTGATAACTGTTAAGGCTGTGGCTGTGCAATGTCTTGGCGGTAAGGCTGACTTAGCCCTACAGCCTTGCGATCTCTACTCAACCTTAGCCATGCCTCTAGTTAACTAACTCAACGCTCTGAAAACACCTACAGAATTCGCCACCTTACAAGGTCCTGGCCGGAGCGGGTCGGCCGTCCTCCCTGCTTGTGGTGGCAACGTGCAGTGTCACATTTCCTAGATTACCGTTAGATGTCATTCCTAAGCAGGCTTACGCAGCTTAACCTGTTCTGCATCTACACTAGCTCCATTCTCTACAAATTAAAGCGGCATCAAAATGCTATCTCTGTTCCTAACGATCAGGCTATTTACCATTACCATTTCTTCCAAACTTCCAGCTGCTGATATGAGATATGAGAAATTTCGGAAGGCTCGGAAAAAACTCCATTTGACGAGCCAATACCTGCACATGTCCTCCGATCCCACCCGAACGCTTTGTACTCTTCCCTATCCAGGGGTCGCGCTGAAATCATTCGGGTTAATGCCGTTATATGTGTTCTGTACACCCCGTTAGCGTAGAGATCAGACCGCAAGAATTCGCTGACTTCATACGCTGGTACTGCTTCCAGTTATTCTAACCCCGTCTGTGGCCGTGCTGTGGGCATGGCCCATTACCACCCCTCGGTTGTTCTCAATCTTGTCTTGGTAGTTAACGTCGCCCATGAACACCGAGTGCGTCTGTCCGCTGTCAGCCAACTTCAGAACTATATGAAATCTGACCAACCTGGCTCTTAGCAGTAGAACCCCCATGCCGCTTGTCGAGATCCGATACCCATTGACTCAACCGTTGTGAAATGTTCTTGTATCCCTCCCTGTCTTCGTCTTCGAACTTGCACATGTCGACATGGTTAGCTTGGATCGACTGCGGATCGATGCCGGGAAGACAAGCTGACTCCTTAGGTACGATGACTCCAATCTTTTTCCCAGCCTTGTACATGACATACTGCTCGAAGAAACAAGCTACCTCAACGAATCGCCTTGCTTCTGACCGGTCTCGCGCTTTGAGAAATTTCTGAAAAGCATCGTTGATGCTCATGAGCTTTGCCGAGCGCTCTTCAAGATCTTTCACATCATCCTTGTGTGTCGTGCTTACCCAGTCCAGCATTCTGAGAGCCCTCCCGGCCCACTTCGCCTTCGAAGACCCTTCAAACGGTGTTCCAAGAAAGACAACCCCAATCGTTTTCTCCACGAGACTTGCGCCGGCCAGATCCGTCCCGTGGTGCCTTGACAGCGCGTTGGCGCAAACAAGGCCCCCTAGGCTATGACAGACGAAAATCACCGGGCGATCTGCCTAGAGATGGATGCGTTGTTAGCTTGGTGGCTGGGAAAGTACGAAAACGCTCGGCCGGTCCTTACGGTCTTGGTTTTCTCACGCAGACCAATCAGGCTCTGGAACAGCGCTGTCGAATGGTCGTCGATGGTCAACTGCTCCGGCATAAACTTTGGGCCATAGAACGGAAAGAAGTGGGCGAATTCAGCATTGTAACCAAAAGAAAGAATTCGAGCCGTTGGACAAGCTTGCGGTAGGAGGTCTTTCGGCCAAAAATGCTTCCTACCGTCCCCCTCCCAAGTCCAGGTCTTGGCTCTATCACCTCCAAGACCGTGTACAGTCAACTCTCGATGGCGCGATGCGCGATTAAACGATATTTCAATATAGCGATACATTTCTTAAACCTAAATTAATTTCCTACTAAAATATTCTATTTTGCAATACCTACTATATTGCAAGCTTTTAGCTAGATTATTGTTATATTAAGAGATAAAATGCTACATGTGGCAATTACTAACAAGCAGCAACAGGCTCTGCGTTAATAGTATTAACATTAGGGTCCTAGCTAGAGGCAGCTTAATGTAATTAAGTAGTTTAAGTAAGAGTATAACTATTGCATCTGTTAGTTAACAGTATTAGAGTCTTTTTTAGAGCAATATAGCTACCTTAACAGTAGCTCTGCTACTACCTGCACACGTTAATAACAGGCACAGTGGCCTATTCTTAAAGCTGTCCTCTTTAACTAGCAGCAGCACCTTAAGAGCTCTAGCAGCAACGTCTCTAGTAATATCCTTATTAAGAAAGCAAAGGCTATTTAGCTGCAGATACCTAATTACACTAACCTCTTTATACTAGAGTTTAGCTTAGGCTAGCTTACTAACTTTAAGCAACAGTATAATATTAAGCTTTATTAACACTAGGGCAAGGCTGCATTAGTACTAGCTAAGGCTAAAAAGGAGATAAAGGCTATTAGAACGCTGTGTAGAGAATACGCAGAGCAGAATATATTTAATATAAACAAGACAGGCCTATATTAGCAGTAGGCGCTGTTGTTAGGGCTTTTTACTAGAGCTTAACCTAGCAGGAAGAAGGATAAGAACTAAATATTAATTATATACTGCTGCAACTTTACTAGCAGTAAGCGCTTTACTTTTTAGGCTATTAAAAAAGTAGCTAAACTATATGCTCTGTAATCTATTAACTTTAAGGCTTTTAGCATCTAATAGTTGTTAAATCTTAAGGCGTAGATAACACATACTATTATAATAGATTAGCTATAGGCCTTTTATTAGTAGATAAAAGAGACTAGGTCTATCCTACTGCTAATAAATAACTACAGCGCTTATATTCTTAGCGTTAATCTTAAACCACCTTTACTAAATATCTGTATTTAATAGCTGCCTGCTAACTTAACTAGTGTCTACTAGCTACTTAATTAGGGCGTAATTAGTTAGTTTAAGCGCTTATATAAGAAGTAATAGATACGCTATATAGTTACTAGCTACAAGCGCAGCGTAGATCTAGCAACTTAAGTTAACCTCTACTATGCCTTACGCTAGGCCTCTTAAGCCTAGTATAATAACTTTTAGAGTAATATAATTTATTACTACTTCTGCTAAGCTAGGATCTAGCCTTTACAAGAACTAATCTACCTGCCTAATCTAGAGGAGCTCTACTAGCAGGTGCAGCACGCAGGCAGGATTTAGGACGCTATAAGCCTTAAAAACTTCCTAAATCCTATTAATAAAGATCACAAGCCTACTTAATCTAACTTTAATGTAGCAAATATAATTGCAACATATAGCTAGCAGCTAGTTAAAGATAAATTAGACAACAAAAGGCCTCCTATACAAATACCTACCCCTGCGCAGGCAGAGCAGGCTCTTAAATTACTACTCTTATATTAAGAGCATACAGATTTAACAACTCCCCAGCAGATTAGAGCGCTCCAGCAGCTATATACTAAAGTAAAGGCTTAAAAGTCTAAGCAGTTTGTCTAGGGCACTCTAGATAGTTAGATTATGTAACCCTCTTACTGCAATAATATTGCAATATAACAATATAATCCTTGTTCTAGAATTATATCGCGCCATCAAGAGTTGACTGTATGAAGACGATACTGCCTTGTTAACAGGGGTCTCGGGTAGATAAGGCGGTTCGCCATACTCTATTTTCGCTTCCGCGGGATTGAAAAGAGCGTCTCCCAATCCGTACTGTTGTGCCATGCTGAGAATGTAGCAAGGAAGTGGCCCAGGAAGGTAGGTAGCGTTGTGGGAACTCGTATAGAGTATTATCGTGCGTGTTTGCCCCGCCCCAATTATTTTATTTTGGGCACCGCGGCTTGGCATCTCGCTAGTCTGGTGGGCATGTCTGCGACCACTGGACAGATTGAGGGCCACGTGTCATGCGCTCGAGCTTCAGCTCGGCTCAGCCGCAGTCAGCCCGTGAGATAAGACCAAATGGACATCTTCTGCTGGCCTGGACACGGAGTCAACACACTTTCGAGCTTCCCGTATGCGTGATCTTCTTGGCAAGAGATGATCGACAACGCGTCGGTCGTGACGGGCACAACGGTGTTCGGTGCGATTTCCGATAACCGTGGGGTCGTGCTCAGTGACGCGTCGGGGCCCGTGCACCTAATCGGTAGGTCCTGCGACATCCACATCCGATTCCATCCTGATATCGACAGGCTCGCAAACAAACAATTATTATCCCCCAGGCAAGTCGCAAGATCAATCATCAGCCGCCCTGGGCCGGGCAGAGAAGGAAATAAAGTTTCTGAAGAGCCTCAAAACATCACCATACCAAGATCGAAAAGACCGAAACCCAGATCGGGTCCCAGGGACATGCGACTGGTTCGTATCACACAAGGTCTTTCGGGACTGGCAAGAGAGCAAGTCGTCAAGAATGCTTTGGGTGTCTGCAGACCCCGGATGCGGAAAGTCGGTGTTAGCCAAATACCTGGTTGATTCTGTTCTTCCCATCACAGAATCCAGAACGGTGTGCTACTTCTTCTTCAAGGACGACTTCGAGGATCAGAGAAATGTGGTTAGCGCTCTCTGCTGTATCCTACACCAGCTTTTCAAACAGAAACGCACCTTGCTCTCAGATACAATCCTCGATCAGTTCGACATCGAAGGAGAAACGTTCACTAGTTCATTTAGTGATCTTTGGCAAACCCTTATCAACGTCGCAAAAGATGAGAACGCCGGCGAAATCATCTGTCTTCTAGATGCATTCGATGAATGCGAAGATCAAGGAAGGTCTCAGCTCGCTCAAAAGTTATGCGGGCTATATGGCATTCCAAGAGACTTCAATTTGAAGTTTCTCCTCACAAGTCGGCCTTATGCGGAAATTCGCCGTAGCTTCCAACCTCTGAAAAGCCCAGGGTTACCGATGATTCATTTGAGTGGGGAGAGCGACGATGAGATAAAAAAGATTTCTCAAGAGATCGATGTTTACATCAGAGCCAGAGTCCAGGATATTGAGGCACGATTGATGCTTTCATATCACGAGAAAGAGCTCCTATTGAAAAAGCTTTCACGTATTTCTAACCGGACGTATTTGTGGGTATATCTTACGCTTGACCTGATCCAGAGCGACATCGATATCGACAAGGCTAGAATACACGAGGCCACTTCCCAGCTCCCCAAAACGGTTGACGAGGCATACAGCAGGATCCTCTCTAAGAGTTGCAATCCCGACAAAGCAAGGAAAATATTGCACATCATTGTGGCAGCAGCACGACCCCTTACCCTGAAAGAGATGACCTTAGCCTTAGCTCTTCAAGAAAGTCATCGGTACTATGGTGACCTAGAACTCGAAGCCGAAGACCGTTTCCATGAGAAAGTACGGGATATCTGCGGCCTCTTCGTAACGATCATCCACTCGCGGCTGTACCTGCTCCACCAGACCGTGAAGGAATTCTTGGTTCAGAATGATACAACGAATCCCCCCAAAGGTGTTCACATGGACCTCAAATGGAAACACTCACTACGGCCACAAGAATCTCATCGTATTCTTACCGAGATCTGCATCTGGTACCTGCTCCTCGAGGACTTTGAGAACAGGCCACTCGGCGAAGATGGATCATTATCCCAATACGCTCAGGATCATACCTTCCTTGACTACTCTGCCAAGAATTGGGCCGCTCACTTCCGCGAATTGCCGATTAAGGTACAAGGCGCAATGACACAATCAATCCTGAGAATCTGTGAGATGAGTTCACCGCGTTGCTTGACCTGGTTCAGAATCTATTGGACTAGTACAAACACGGATTTTCCCCGGGGTTTCTCCAACCTGATGATTGTATCGTATTTCGGACTGAGCACAGCAGTGAAGCATTTGCTTAAGATGGATGGCATCGACTTGAATACTCAGGACGATACCTACCGGCGGTCGGCTCTATCTTGGGCTGCAGGAAGGGGCTTTGATGCCGTTGTCAAGCTATTGATCACTGACTCAAATATCGGTCGGCGAGCCTTCAGGCTACTGTTTGGGAAGAAAGCTGAAATCGACTCAGTAGATAGATACGGTCGGACGCCATTGTCATATGCCGTTTGGATTGGGAACGTGGCCGTCGTCAAGCTGCTAATTAAAGCGGGAGCACGAGCGGACTTAAAGGATGAAATCGGAGGGACGCCATTATCGTATGCGGTTTGCAACGGATACAAGGAGGTGATTGAGCTACTGCTCAAGGGAGATACCCAGGCTGATTTAGAGGATATTAGTAATGAGCTAATGTTCTCCGCTGCCAAGAAGGGGCATGAGGATGTGGTCAGGCTGCTTCTCGACACGGGCAAGACTAGTTTGGACGCAAGAGATAATGATGGTCAGACGCCACTCTTGTGGGCCGCTAGGAACGGGCACGGGGCCATCGTCAAGCTTCTGCTTGCTACGGGAGAAGTCGATGTCAACGCCAAGGACAAGCGGCGTTGGACTCCGCTATCTTGGGCGACGGAGGGAAAGCACAGGGATGTGGTCGAGCTGCTAGTAAAAGCTGGAGCGAACGTTAACCATGAGTATATTGTTCCTGTAAGTGAACCCGCCCCGAGCTTGGCACATGCCTCTATGGAGTTGACAGCTAACCCTGGCGTCTCTGGTTGTTATAGG